>NC_083223.1:31515936-31818966 GCF_032191835.1 Heteronotia binoei
AAAAGCAAGCATGAACTTTTAAATGAAACCACGAAATCTGACAAGGTGTTACTTACTGCTCTCTTCTTTACTGCAAATATTGTTTTGTTTTTCAGAGCAGGATTTTGGCTGCAGGTTTTGATAGGCATGGTACTGTAGTGCAAGATGGTATGGTATGGGTTTCTCAACAGATCAAAGGTGATTTTAGCACAAGAACATACCCTTCAGAAGGCAGAGCCCATTTCCACATGCATAAAAGTTATATTTACCCCACCATTCTCCATACCCAATCCAGTTCTCCTTTACTCCAGATTCACTGCTTGTGATTCTGCACCTTGTGTTCGCCCCCTTTTCTCCCATTTATTTTTTGTGTATTTTATTAATGCATTCTGCATCTACATTGTTTTGCTTAATTGTGATTGCCACTTTTGACCTGTGGGGGTGCTGTCCAATTGCAAACAACTTGGCTGAGTGCATGTGCAAGGGATGGGGCACATCACACCCTCCTTTTTCTTTCTTCTCATCCTTGCTCTTCCAACCCCTTCTGCTCACTGCCACTGGGCTACTCCAGGCCTGGGCAATCCATAGAGGGATGCGAGCTCGGAGGCTGACCGTTCTGTCATTCAGTTTGTGTTTTGGCGGTGGTGTCTGCCATGGCGCTGTCTGTGGAGTTGTGGCTGGAGCTGATGGGGACATGATTCCTCTGAGGGCAGGGGGGAGAAATATTTCCAGAAGAAACACTTCCAGAAAGCAGAGTTTTTCAACTTGCAGGAATAAAAAGTAGACGTTTCACTCTCTCTTTCCTTCTGCCTCCAGCTCCACATCCAACCTTGTGGAGAGTGGTGGGGGGGGGGGGCAGACAGCAGCTCCCAGCAATGGAAAGTGGCACTTCTGGTGCAGAGAACCCACCTTTGCAAAGCCACCCCCCAAGAAATCTGCCCCTACTTCCCCCCAAAAAGTGAATCAAAGGAAGAAAAAAGACACATTGCTGATTACCTCCCTGCACTGGGTGCAACTGACAGAGGCGAGCTCAGAGCCCTGGTCACTTTACAGATTGCAGAGAGCGTTTTGGCTTTTAGCCTTGTGCTTGCAAACATGAAAGTCTTTGGGAAATGTCTTGAGGAGAAGCCCTGTTCAATGCAAGCATGCAATACTTTCCCTCAGTTACAACAATGGACTCTCCAGGAGAACACAGGAGAAGGAGGGGCCTCCGAGGGGGCAGGAAAAGGGGAGGGGTGTGGGTGGGAAATCCAAGGAAATGTTTCTGCATTCAAATACTTTGACATGGATGGGGGGAGGGCAGGAAAAGTCTCATCAAAGCAGCATTCAGAAAGCCCAGGAAAATAGAGGAGGGAAACCATACTGACAGCTGAACAAGGCAGAAACAAAAATAAACTGGCAGAAATGTAGATTAGAACTCGGAAGCAATGCACAATTAAAAATATACAGCAAGATGAAAGCAGAAGGCAATGCAGAACAAATATACCGCCAAGCAAAGCAGCTTTGAGAGTGCGGGAAAGCCCTGTGTGGAAAGGGCCAGAGAGAACATATTATACCCAGATCAAGAAAGATTAACCAAGACTAGAGATATGTCTACTCTGAACAAGTTCTAAGTTGCTGAGCTTGCAACAGAACCAATGCAGGACTGCCTGGCATGTGTTCTTTGCTGAATAAACACATTTGACATTGGTTAGGTACCTAGCAATCATTTTTAACCTTGAACAGAACACACATGCCATGCTCCTACTGCAGGCAGTTACTTCCTGTGAGAGCTCCGTGTGGCAAAGGCTAGGATGAAATGGCGATGTTACTAACCCACAACAGAGCACCAAGCCAGATCAAAAAACATGAGTCACTCACACCTCAGTCTAGCTCTGCTGAGTCATCCTGGAATCCAAGCTTTTATCCAGCAGCTGAGTCATCCAGAAAACTGCCCAAACTCCACTCTCTTGGAGACCAAACACTACATGTTAAAATGATACGTGGCTTTACCACCTCTCAAGTCCACTGACTACCACTGGTGAGTCCAACATTCGTTTTCCTATCACTGAACAGTTTTCTCAGCCTCCAATATACTTCCTTCAGTCAGACTACAATTCAAAGTCTCAATATTCCTCTTTAGCTGTACTGAGGAATTGCTTTTCATCTGTGAGTGCCAGCATGGTGACCGATGAACCTATGTGCCCACTGCAGTGTTTCCTGGCACCCACTTTTACCTTGCCCAAAGCATCTCCCCCCCACCCAAGCAAAGTCCCAGTTCTGGCTTTTCTCTCCTTCCTTATTGGATCAGGCGTTGCTTTAGAGAAGTCCAGGAAACTAGGTATGAAGGGAGTACCCATTTGGAAACAGCTACCTCCATCATGCCCTGGGTGGTTCAGGCTTGCCCAATTTCGTCAGATCTCAGAACAATGGTTGGCTCTGGTTAGTACTTGCATGGGAGACGACCAAGGCAGTCCACAGTTGCCACACAGAGGCAGGCACTGGCAAACCACCTCTGAACCTCTCTGAAAGTCCAGAGAAGGGCAACTAGAATGATTAAAGGGCTGGAGCACTTTCCCTATGAAGAAAGGTTGAAACGCGTGGGACTCTTTAGCTTGGAGGAACGTCGACTGCGGGGTGACATGATAGAGGTTTACAAGATAATGCATGGGATGGAGAAAGTAGAGAAAGAAGTACTTTTCTTCCTTTCTCACAATACAAGAACTCGTGGGCATTCGATGAAATTGCTGAGCAGACAGGTTAAAACGGATAAAAGGAAGTACTTCTTCACCCAAAGGGTGATTAACATGTGGAATTCACTGCCACAGGAGGTGGTGGCGGCCACAAGTATAGCCACCTTCAAGAGGGGTTTAGATAAAAATATGGAGCACAGGTCCATCAGTGGCTATTAGCCACAGTGTATGTGTGTATATAAAATTTTTTGCCATTGTGTGACACAGTGTTGGACTGGATGGGCCATTGGCCTGATCCAACATGGCTTCTCTTATGTTCTTATCCTCTCTTGCCTTGAAAACCCATACATCATAGAATCATAGAGTTGGAAGGGACCCCCAGGGTCATCTAGTCCAACAATGCAGGAAATTAACAAATACTTCCCCCTTAATTCACAGGATCAGCATTGCAGTCATATGGCCATATAGCCTCTGTTTAAAAACCTCCAAGAAAGAAGAGCCCACCATCTCCCAAGGAAGCCTGTTCCACTGAGGAACCGCTCTGTCAGGAAGTTCTTCCTAATGTTGAGCTGGAAACTCTTCTGATTTAATTTTATCTGGTCCGACCTTCTGGGGCAACAGAAAACAATTCCACACCATCCTCTATATGACAGTACTTGAAGATGGTGATCATATCATCTCTCAGCCGCCTCCTCGCCAGGCTAAACATACCCAGCTCCTTCAACCTTTCTTCATAGGACTTGGTAAGCTAAGATTGATGGCACTTTCCTTCACACCATCTCCATCACAGGGCGATGCTCGGTTTGGAACTTCCTTAGCACTATGTGACTGGCCTCAGCCCACACAGAAGCCAGTTGATGGCTGGCTTCACCTTATTCCACCTTGGCAGTTATTTCATCGTGATGCCCACTGCCTGTTTTCAAAAGCCAAAGGTTTAGGGATTCCTTACTCTATGTAGCTAGCTGAGTAAGTAGACAGAATCACAGCTTCCTTTGTGCCTCTGGGAGGGGAAGAATTCTTCTGGGAAGCTTTTACCAAAGCCTCTGTGGAAAAGCATAATGCCAGCAAAGACAGAAGGTGGGCACACAGGATCTCATTGAACAGGAAACACAAAACCCCCTCCTCTGCAATATGGGGCTTCCTGTAAGATGTGGCAGGCTTTCCCAATTATTTCCAAAGTGAAAGGCTTTGTCAGAGAGAGGGACATCTGGGAAAAAATCACAGTGTGGAGCAAGTGTGCCTTTTAATTTAGCTTTCCAATGCCAACTGATACATGATCTTAATATTGTAGTGCAATAAAATATTTCAGGACGGATGCTTTGGAAATGGCAGATGGGAGCTTAACAACTTCTATATAAATCAGCGCTGCAATGGGGAAGTGGAATATGACTAATATAACATGGGGCAATGGCAAATACAGTGTAGCATATGAGCGGAGGCATCTTGGTCATATTTCTCAAGTGTCCTTACATGACTTGATGGAACAGCCTCCCATCTTTTGCAAGAAGGATCCTCTCATGGCACCATCCCTCCCTTGAGTTTCACTTATGCAGATTAATGGAATAATCTTCTCACGTTATCTCCCTTTTCATTTTCCCCTTTCCCCTTGTTCTTCTGTTTCTATCAACACAGCAATTTATTTAAACAATTACCCATTGCTGCACAGCCTCTCTTCTAGGACCAGGCTTTAGCTCAGAGAGAACAGGTTTTTGCATTTCAAATTTGTCATGCCTTGGCTTTTTTGGGAAGGATTAGACATAAGCAAATCTCCACATAAAACGATCCATGTTTGAAGATTCAGGACTTGGGACAAAGCAAATAATGTATTTTGAATGAAGACATAAATCTCTACAAGAACAGGATCTCAGAGGGGTAGGTATGCTAGCCCGGTAGAGCAAAATTAAACAGGAGACTAGCAGGACCTTAGAGAGTAACAACGTTTATTCCGGCAGAAACTTGTGCGATGCTGCTAATGCATCTGGGGTTACCAACTTCAGCTTGGGAAATTCCTGGAGAGTTTTGGGGGGGCGGGGTGCCTGGGGAGGGTAGAGTTTGGGGATGGAGCTCATCAAGGATTTGATGTTACTCTAGGACTTCCATTTCTCCAGGACTCTATAGCATACCACAGAGACCACCTCCAAAGCTGTCATGTCCTCCAAGGAACTGATGTCTGCAGTATGAAGATCAGATATAATTCCAGGAAAACCCAAGGCCACACCTGGAGGCGCATCTGAAGAAGCAAGCTTTGATTCATGAAGGCTTATGCTAGAATAATTGATAGCATTTAAAAGTGTTACTGGACTCCTGTTTAATGTTACAAGAACAGGTCTTGCTGTGTAATGTGTTATATATTACTTATGTTACTGGCAGTGCAAATAGACGTTATAACATGCACTTTGTTTTCCTGTTCTCTGATCCAGATGCCCATAAGAAGAGACCATGACAAGAGAAATAAATAGGCTACCACCCTGCTAGCTTAAGTTATCAAAAAGTCATCCTAAACTGGGCAATTCAGTTTTAGGAGACATGCTGCCATTTTTCAAGCAGTAAGACAGCCAGTCAGTCCCAATGTTCCTGGGCTCAGGCTGCATTTGCAGTATATTCTCCACTACAAAGAAAAAGAAACCGGCCTTCAGATGTCACAGCAGCTCTTTGTGGCAGGATTTGGCCAGCAAATATTACAAATATAAAAACCAAGACATTTAAAAAAAATTGGCAGAAATGTCCAGGATTTAGGGTTGGGGAAGACCAGGCTCTTGATTGTTGTGAAGACCTAAACCACCCCAATTGGCCTATCAGTTCATTCAAGCAAATGCATCCATACAGAAAATCAGTGTGCCTGATTTTAATGTTGTTTAATTATGCAATATCAGGGTATATAATTCAATTCTGACTGTATCAAGTTCACAAGAAGCCCTCCTGGAACAGGCCTCTGCAAGAACGCAGTATACAAAACTAAAAGAATTTTATTCCTTTTCTTACCTATATAAGAGATACGTTCGCAACAGTTACTTGGCAGGGATTATTACAGGAGTTATTTTTGTCTGCAAAAATATGTGGTCCGTATAAAACCCTAGACTCTAGGGATAGTTAGGGCTTTTTTCAGATGATTGAGCAAAACAAGTCCCAACAGCATTCTGTCTTCTGCACAGCACTCTGGTCCAGGGACAATAACATGCAACCGTATTCATGCATAACAGATTGGGGTGGGTGCATGAATAATTAGCGCTGTCACTTCTTGCCTTTCTCTTTTTAAAAGAAACAGCTGAATGAACAGTTCAGCCTAGGAGAGGAACAACGCACAGCTTTCTGCTTTATCAAGTTAAAGGGGAAAGAACCTATCCCTGGCTGAGTGCTCTCAGAGTTGTGCGGTTAGAGCAATGCATGGCCACCAAAGAATTTAACAAAATCAAACCTCCTCTGGCTTTGCACATACTGGGATAGATGCTATTCCTATTCTACTAAAACAAAAAAATCCAGTGGCACCTTAAAGACTAACAACATTTCAACATGAGATTTTTGTGAGTCAGGGATCTCTTAATGAAGGTGCATGTTGAAATAAATGTTGCTGGTCTTTAAGGTGCCACTGGACTTTATTTTGTTAAGACAGACTAACCCAGCTACTCCTCTGCAATCCTACCACCCCACTGAGCAAAGTCTGAAGCTTTTCTCCAGCCTAAGGAGTCTTTCCTCCTACTTTGTGGCTCAACAAAGAGAAGACAGGGGAATCATGTACACCAGCTAAACTTTATTGGAAGAAAGGTGTGGGGGGGTGTATGACAGCTTTGAGTAGAGAAGTTTTATTTAACAGATGGAGCTTTGCTAGTCATCCCCCTTATTCTGATACTTAAGGAAATGCCCCTTGTGAGGAGTGGGTAGTGGCTCAATGGCAGAGCATCTGCTTGGCATGCAGAAGGTTCCAGGTTCAATCCCCAGCATCACTAATTTTAAAGGATCAGAGAGTAGGCAAAGACCTCTGCCTGAGACCCAGGAGAGCTGCTGCCAGTCTGAGTGCTCAATACTGATGGCAACAGATAAGTGAAAGGCTGCTTCACGTGTCCGAAGAGAGATACCTCGCCTGGCCACACATTGCCAACTGGTTTTTCCTTCTGCCTCTTGGATCGATGAGTTCCCTCCCTCTTAGACTTTGTCATCTCACAACCACTGTTCCTAACCAGCATTTTCTATTTACACTCTGCCTACCTTGCATCCAATTCCTCTTCCCTAACTTGCATCAATGACCAACCAGTGCACACCATCTGCTTTGCCATTCAGTTCAGCCTCCCCTCAACTTATAGTGAGACGATGCCACCTTTTTCTTGGGCAATTCCTTTGACCTTTAAAACACACACAAATACTTACGTGCAAGTTTTGTTTGGTTTTTTTTTTTACATTTTTTTTTTTACAAATAAATACTGGTTATTTTCTTCAGCCTCCAAATTGTTTTATGAATGAGAACACAAAGACTGTCCTCAGAGTGTTTGAAAAGAGGAGGAAGTGTGAAGCATAGCTGGATGACCAGATTTGCTCAGCATGGATTCTGTCTTCCCTCTCGCCCTCCCTCTGGGCAAGGTGTGATACCACTTGTTTGTAAAGTAGTTCCCACTGTTCCCTGCAAAGCATTACTCTATATTTTTTATGAAGGCCTGCCCTCAGCAACTGTTGCCATGGTTATTACTCTTCAGTGCATTTGGAAAAGGAAGGGTGGTGAATACAGGATTATTCTTAGCATCTATTATTTATGTGGCTGCAGTTATAAATAATGGCCAAATTGGTTATCGAAGCCAGTTGCCTGAACTATTTTTTTGCTATTTGTTGTTCCATTTGATCACCTTCAGGTCTGTGCCAGATTACTGTTCCTACAGCAGAAACAACAATGTAGAACAACAAATGCTTCCTAAAGTGAACAAAAACATTTATCTAAAAATGAACATATACTGGATAACATCCTTCATGGTAAATCACCACTTCTCAAGACAGCCAGTTCCTGAAGGTCATAACAGGGCAAAAAACCAAACCTGATGAATACCATTCCTGGGCACAGTAAGTGATTTCATATTGCATCTATATGGCAGTTTCCATTCCCCTCCTACATAATGTGTGTGGAGTGGAGGACTATAGCCATACCTGAGGAGAAAGCCATGAAATCACAACTCAATTCCAAACCCAAATGAAAGGGGAGAGAGGGATGACTCCTGGCCAGGCTTAACAAGAATACCATACCCCCAGTCACAGAAACCAGGTCAGGTTTAAAAGGGAGATAGACATATCTTGCCTTCTGGTTGCCAGAAGCCACAGGCAGAATACACAGATCTGTTAGCACCTGACAGGGACAAGGAGGCTCACCACCATGTGCCCCAGGGGAGGTAGAGGCTGGCTGCAGTCCAGGGTCCTCTGCCCCATCCCGGGCCCAAATACCACACCCAAATACTGGGGGCTTACCACATCCCAATGCAAGGCAGCTTCCCGGCATGATTCAACTGGTTGTCTTGATCTGCTGCAGTCACCCCTGTGGTGCTGTGGTAGACTATGTGCAGACTTTACTGCTCCCCACCTATATGGGTGTAGGGGTGGAGGTCCTACTCTTGAGTCCGCTGATGGAGCCACAACTCTCCCCAGCATCGGCAACTCCTCATCCTGCTGACTGCCAATCACAATCCAATGCTGGGAAAGACAGTGTCAATGCCTCCACTCCTTCCCGCTTTCATTTCATTTTTCCCTGGTCACTGTGCATTCTCAAGCGTTGAACACGTCCAGCTCTTCATGTACGGCTGGAAAGACTGAGGAGCTTCCCAAGAGACAGGCCACTCCCCCAGAACAATTTGGAATAACCGACCCTGTTATGGAGAAGGAGCCTAATCCCAGCAATGAAGGACCACCCCAAACACCCTTGGACCAACTGGAGAAATACAAGGCACTAGAAAGGGTAGGAAAAAGGAAACTGGGAAAAAGGAACTGCCACTGGGACACATGATATGTTAGAGGGAATTCTTGCACATGAACTGTTCCTGAGGGTGATCAATGCATTTTGGAGCTTTTAAGCTAAAAATCAAAATGTCTGCAACCAGCCTGCACATGCACAGTAGGCAGAAGGTGAAAATCAGCGCGTTCATTCTTAGTTCAAAGGGAACAAAAATTTCTGACTCCCACAGATGTATAAATCAGACTGACATCCTTTTATTTATTTTCTTCTGTGGATTCATGGACGAGTCAGGAAGAGTAACCTACAATTCCTCATACATCAAGGATTCCCACTACTAAAGACATCTAACCAGAGCAGAGTAAAGAAATGCCATCACTTCGTGTGATCTGGACATTAAACTTCTGTTAATACAGCCCCAAATCACATTTGATGAATATAATAAAATGTGGGGACAAATCCTGAACAGAAACTGCATCTTCATCATGTCAGACTAACCTTATCTCTTTAAAAAAAATCACTACCTTACTGGATCAGGGGAATGCTGTAGACATGTTTATCATGATTTCTGTAAGGCTTCTGATAAGGTTCCATATAATATTCTTGTTGGCCAGTTGGCAAAATGTGGCTTGGATCCTATTACTGTTAGGTGGATCTGTAACTGGTTGACAGATTACACCCAAAGAGTGTTTGTTAATGGTTCCTTGTCCTCTTGGAGAGGAGTGACAAACGGAGTGCCTCAAGGATCTGTCCTAGAACCTTTTGTTTGAGGTCTTTATAAATGATCTGGATGAAGAAATAGAGGGAATGCTTATTAAACTGGCAGTTAATATTAAATTGGGAGGGGGGCCCTTCACCTCCCTCTGGAATTCCTCCTCGATCTCCGGGAGCCACACAGTTTGTGTGAAATAGCTACATGTGGCTCCCAAGTCGCTGTTTGTCCATTCCTGCTATACAGGACTGCACTGTTTGTCCAGCTGAAGCAACTCAGGCAGAAAACCTGAATTACTCTGTTTTAATGTTTTAACTGCTTAAATTATTTAACTGTTTTATATTTGAAATTGTTTACTTTTAAGTTTGATTAATTGTTGGAAGCCGCCCTGAGCCATTTGTGGGAAGGGCGGGATATAAATCCCAAATAAATAAAAATAAATAATGCCCTCCCTGAAGTCTCATAGTGCCACTGCTCTTCAAACTAAACAACAGCAGTCCACATAAACCAATACTCTTATAAAGCAGTTTCATAAGCAACCATTTTCTAAAGCAGTAATGTCCCAAACCACATATTCACTGCACCAAGCTTGCTTAAATTTTAAGATCAGCCAAAGGAGGGGTGGGGGCAGGGGATTTGTCCTTATAACATGTTCGCTCAGTGTGTGGCTAAGTTCAGTAAAGCTTTTTCTTCACTGAGAACATGTCAAAAAAATTTATCCTCACAACAACCCTAGGAGGAAGATTAAGCTGGCAGAAAATAAGTGTCCCAAGGTCACCTAAGTGAACTTCTGTGGCAGAGTAAGGATTCAAACCTGGGTCTTCCAGATCCTAGTCCAACTACTACATGGAACTGGTTCTCCAGGGAATTTGCCCAATTCACTTACTCATGGCTGCAACAGTTAAAACTATATTTTCATAACAGCTGCATATTAAGTACGTCACCATTTTATTAATATGCAAAGCCTACAGAAAACCAAATCTAGCTGTTTCAGAAATGCCAAATCACATAATAATGAAAAAACATCTCTGGCTCTGCTGAAAATATTTAAACTTTACATTACTTCTGACATTTCATTAAGTGACAACATAATTGAATAGAACTTTACTAATTCCTGCTTCATTAATCTGCATCTATCAATCTTCAACCATGGTAGTTTCCAGGTGGGAAATAAAGTAGCTTGATAATACTTCCCAGCTAAAAAAGGAAGAAAGAGAAAAAAAATAACAGTGTCCCCTGCCTCAACACTGTGGTGTTCCTTTCTTATGCAAAATAAAGCACAGGATGTCTGTGGCAATGTTGTCATGTCACAAAAACCCAATAGTCATGAGAATAAAACTGATGCCCCAAGCACAATACAGAGCCAACCTACTGAGTTTTGTTGAGAACAGGTGAGGAAGATACCTAAACATAGGCTTCGGATTCAGCAGGAGCTCACAGGAGCACAGCTCCTGAACCTTTCTGAGAGTTCCACCTCCTCCTTCCCACCTTGTCCATTGAATAGTAGGTGCAGCTGCATAACAATCCCTGGATGAGCTCCACCACCTATTTTTCTACAAAACGGCCCCTGCCTAAACAACAAGACTTCCAAACAACTTGGAAGGCAGGAACCCAAAGCACCATAAATTGGAAAGCAACAAAATGCAGTGGGGCAAATTTGACTGGACATTTTCATCTGGCTACACAACTCTGGTCACATGTGATATGGCAGTTCTGCCAGGCAGAAATGGGACTGAAAGATAGCACATGGTTCAAGTCACCTGTTGACTCAAAACTCCATACTGAGAATAAAACAACCAATATAAGTAATGCCCCTATAGAGATCTACAGTTGGAATACTGTGTACAGTGCTGGTTGCTGTATCTACAAGGTATTGAAGAACTCAAAGTGCAAAAAATGCAAATCAAGATGATTAAGGGGCTGCCACATCTTTCCTAAGAGTTTGCAGCTTTTCCATTTAATGCTAAAGATGTCTGGGCAGCAGGGAGGTGGGTGGGGAACACATGATAGAGGTTTATACAATTATGCATGAGATGGAGAAAGCAAATGGAGAGTGTGCTTTTTCTTCTCCTTTAATACTGGGATGCAAGGGTACCCTATTCTGTTGTGACCAATAAATTCAAAATGGACAACAGGAAGCACCTCAGTCAAAAAGAAAAGTTGTAGAATTCACTACCAGTGGTCATTGTGATGGACGCCTCCAAACAGGGCTTTAAAAGAGGATCAGAAAGATGCATGGAGGCGAGGCTCATCAAGGGCTACTAGTCATGGTGACTGAAAGAATCTCCATATGCAGGGGCAGCAAACCTGTGAACACCAGGAGGCAACATCAGGGGAAAGCCTTCTAATTAAGTATTTCTGGGGCTATCAAGGCAAATGGTTGGCCACTGAGCAGAAGACAAAGACACACAAGCTGGTTAAAACCAGTAATTCAATAATTGATCAATCAAAACAATCAAAACCATCTGTATCAGAGCAGGAGACAAAATTAATTGAAATACAGTTTCAAAGTTGACCCTGTGAATCAGCAGGATTCATTGGAAGGAAACACTGGTCTGATCAAGGACACATGTAAAAAATGTTTGTGTTGAATGGTTGGCAATGGGGCTCTTCAATTTCTTGGTCCTTGATACAACTCTTATGGTTAAAAAATGAGCAGCTGAGGACAGAGCTGGGTGTCATCTGCATATTGGCGACAACCCAATAGTGAAATTAACAAACTGAAAGAATAGCAAGTTTGGGCTGGATAGCATCAGTTGTGGGGAAATGGCAAAGACAATAAACATGTCAGAAATGGAGAATGATGGTGTCCACCATCCCATGGCAATAAATGTAGAGTGTCTGTTAAATTATTTATTTATTTAGATTTATATACCGCCCTCCCCGCCAAAAGCGGGCCCAGGGCGGCTCACATATTCATGTATAGACTGTTGGAGCAAGAATCTACATAAACCCAGTCTGACAGCTACAGTATGACAGCTGGTGATCTAGCTGCCAGGCTAGGTCACAGTGACCTGATCAGCAGACCGGCTTGAGCCGGCAGAAGCCAAGTGATGCAATCTGCTGAGTCAGCACGGCCAGGATTGGCTGCTTGGACTATATATGATCTGTGTGTGCATCACACAGGTCTCTCCCTGTGAGATGGTGGTTAGGCGAAGCACTTTGTCCGTGGAGGTGATATTGTATAGACTGCACAAGAGAGCACTTGTTGTGTATATATGTTAATACACCTTTTGGCACTAGTTGCACGCGTCTGCCTGATTTTCTTTCCTGAAGCCCTGTGTCGGGCAAGTCATCTCCCTCACTCTGCTACTCCCGCTCCGACAGGGTTATGGGCCCAGGGCGGTTCCGCTGCGCGGAGGAGAGAGTTGAGAGTTGAGCTGACTGTGAGTTTGGAAAGAGCCGGAGGCGAGGAACGCCGGTGAAGGACACAGAAGCACCACCGTTCTCTGTTTGAGAGCCAGAGGGACGTCGGCAGCCGGCCGTGAGGAGGAGTCGGCACGATGGCTCAGCAACAGCTTGGAGTAGCCGTTGAGAAGCTCACCTCAGCCAACTACGCGGTGTGGAGCCTGAGAATGCAACACTACCTCAAGCGTGAAGGGCAATGGCTGTTCGTGAGTAACCCCCCTGCTGACTTATCTCCTGCCGAGACTGTGTTATCGGATAAGGCACTGGCCAACATAGTGCTGTCTATAGGAGATGACCAGCTGGTTTATGTGCGAGGGAAGGACACTCCCAAGGCTGCCTGGGACGCGTTGAGTGCGGTGCATGTTAGCACCACTGCTGGTTCCCTCATGGCCTTGACAAGGAGGATGTTCCGCACCGTTATGCCGGCTGGAGGGTGTGTGAAAGATCACATCAAACGGCTAACGGACTGTTTCGTTGAGCTGGAGGCAAGAGGCAAGACTGTAGCTCCAGACGACAGAGTGTACATTTTGCTGTCGTCGTTGCCACCTGAGTACACTCCCCTGATAACTTCTCTGGAGACGGTGGACGTAGCGACCCTGACCATGGAATACGTCTGTGCCCACCTGCTTGACTTCCAAGAGAGAATTGCGGCCGTGAGCTGTCCGGGGGTGTCGGCCGGGCAGCGTGCTGTTATCGGTGTGTCCGGGAAGACAGCCAAGAATGAGCCAGCTTTTGCTGCTGGCAGGCGTCCGAAGGTGGAGGAAGTGGAGCCGACTGCGTTTGCAGTCCGTCGCTGCTATGGATGCGGGTCGTCGCAGCACCTGCTCCGAGCTTGCCCTGAGAGGGAGAAGAGGCGGGGGGCGTGTGCGGCGAGAGCGGAGGACCGCCAGCCCGTGTGAGGAAGCAACCCGGCTGGTCACGTCTGCAGTAGAGAGCACAGGGTCTGCTTGGATTTTAGACTCCGGGGCAACGAGCCATCTCTGCTGCGAGAAGGAGTTGTTGAACAACATTGACAGTCCTGAGCATAAGTATGTGAGATTGGCTGATGGGACCACTGCCAATTCTGTTTGCTCAGGCAATGTGGAATTTCCTGCACTGAAATGTATGTTGCAAAATGTGTTGTATGTACCCTCACTGCAGTCTAACCTGTTGAGTGTTAGCACACTGTTTGACCAGGGATACCAGGTGAGATTTGAGAAAACCTGCTGCAAAATCCTGGGAGGTGGGGGAAAGTTGCTTGTGACAGGAAAGAGGGAAGGTAAACTGTATGTGGTCCAGAGTGATTGTGCCCAGGTGGCTCAGGTGTCGAATGAGCCTGTGCACAATAATTGTATACATTTGCTCCATAGGAGACTTGGGCACTGCGGATTTAGGGCGTTAAAGAAAACCCTGGAGCTTGTGCCTAGTTTGAAAGTAAATCCTTGCAAATGTTACTTGGATTGCCAGGTCTGCAAGAAGACCAAAAGCAAGGCGTGTGCTGTTGCTAAAGAAAGCTCAAGGGAAAGCACACGAGCCCTGGAACTAGTCCATTTAGACGTTATTGGCCCATTGCCAAAGAGTCTGTCGGGGAGGAGATACTGCTTGGTGGCCACCGACGACCACACGAGGTACGCGTGGGTTTTCACCATGGTGCATAAGTCTGAGGTGTATAAGACATTCACCAAGTGGGTCAAAGCAGTGGAGAGACAATTAGGGGTTAATCTCCTAGCTGTACAAACCGACAGAGGGGGGGAATTCTTATCTAACCAGATGAAACGTTGGCTGGAGAACAAGGGCATCGCCCACCGTCTGACGAACCCGGCAACGCCCCGAGAAAATGGGCATGGGGCTGTATTGCAGAATGTGATGTATTGCATGTTAGAGGATGCACAACTGCCAATGACCTATTGGGCAGAAACCATACATGCAGCTGTTTTTTTGCAAAATAGGGTTTGGTGTAATACTGTGAAAAATGTGCCTTACAGGTTACTGTTGAACAAGACCCCAGATTTGAGTTCTTTAAAAGTCTTTGGGTCACGGGCTCGGGTTGGCATCCACTCCACGAGTAGCGGGGAGGGGGATGTCCGGGCAGAGAGCCTAATTTTTCTGGGCTACAAGCCAAGGGCCAGGTGTTATCGTTTCTGCAATAGCAAAAGCAAGATAACACTTAGTAAGAGTGCCCAGTTCAATGAAGAAAGCAGCTGGCCAAGGTTGCACTCCTTGCAGAAACAATTTGTCCTGCTGCCAAGTAGCGATAACGATGTTGGAGCGCAGCCCAGAACTCCAGCCCAGGAGGTGGCACCCAGTGGGGCTGGAGAAGGTGAGCCGAATGCTGGCACAGAGCCCGACGAGCAGAGTCAGGAGGCAGAGCCTCAAATGCAGGAACTGGAGGTAAAGTGTGAGAGTCAGGAGGTTCAACACCCAATTACAGGGGCAGAGCAACCAGCCCAGGAGGTGGGAACAGAGCAACCCGAAGAAGACAAAGCTGGTCCAAGCACAGGGCCACGGGTGTCTGCCAGGTCCACCAAAGGCCAACGTCCCGCTAGGTACAAGTGTCCCTATGTCACTCTGACTGTCAATCCAGACCCACCCGGATTTGAGGAAGTGTTAAAAGAAAAGGCTAAGAAATGGAAAGCCTGGGTGGCAGAGTGCGAGGCAAGGGAGAAGGAGGCTGAAGCCAAGCGTCTGAAAGAGCTGGCTGAACAGGAACACGATGATGTGTTTTACAATCATGATGAGTTCCTGAACGAATTCCGGAAAGGGTTCCGAGCTACGTAAATATGAACTGTAATGCTGCAAGTGAACATGAAAACTGTGTAAAGTGTTTGGGTATACTGGGTTTAAATAGATTAGGAGGTGTGTTGGAGCAAGAATCTACATAAACCCAGTCTGACAGCTACAGTATGACAGCTGGTGATCTAGCTGCCAGGCTAGGTCACAGTGACCTGATCAGCAGACCGGCTTGAGCCGGCAGAAGCCAAGTGATGCAATCTGCTGAGTCAGCACGGCCAGGATTGGCTGCTTGGACTATATATGATCTGTGTGTGCATCACACAGGTCTCTCCCTGTGAGATGGTGGTTAGGCGAAGCACTTTGTCCGTGGAGGTGATATTGTATAGACTGCACAAGAGAGCACTTGTTGTGTATATATGTTAATACACCTTTTGGCACTAGTTGCACGCGTCTGCCTGATTTTCTTTCCTGAAGCCCTGTGTCGGGCAAGTCATACTCCCGCTCCGACATAGACATGAGAAACAAAAATACAATTAAGACATAAAAACATAAAAATATTAAAAACATTTTAAGTGCTATTGATCTTTAGATGGTAATCTAGATGGATGGCTGCCTATTCTGTTTTATATTAAGTTTAACTATTCTGCTGTTCCAGCTGGATGTTTTATATAAAACAGATCTTAGGTTCATGCTAGAGGTGGTCCAGCTGTTTCTAAGTCTGTTGTAGCCTGTAATCTAATTAACAAATGCCTGGTGGAAGAGCACTGTCTTGCAGGCCCTGCGGAACTGTGCGAGCTCTTGCAGGGCCCTAACCTTCTCAGGGAGCTCGTTCCACCAGCCTGGAGCTACAACTGCAAAGGCCCTGGCTCTGGTCACCATGAGGCCAGGGATTGAGAGCAGGTTTTGTAACCCTGATCGAATTGCTCTCCGGGAAACATGTGGGGAAAGGTAGTCTCAAAGGTATGCAGGTCCCTTGCCATATAAGGCTTTAAAGGTAAGAACCAGTACCTCGAAACAAACCCAGTAGGCTGAATGTGCTCTCATAGGGGGAGGCCCTTTAACAGCCTGGCTGCAGCATTCTGCACTAGTTGAAGCTTCCGAGTTTGAGTCAAGGGCAGCTCCATGTAGAAGGCATTACAGTAATTCAGTCTTGAGGTGACTGTGGCATGGATCACTGTCACTAAGTTGTTGCGTTCAAGATAGGAGACCAACTGCCTTATCTGCCGAAGGTGGTAAAAGGTTGAGTTGGCAGTAGCTGTCACCTGGGCTCCATTGTTAAGGAGAAATCCAGGAATACCCCTAAGCTTTTAACCTTTGGCACCAATGTAAGTGGTGCTCCATCGAAGGTCGGTAATGAGACCTCTGCTCCCAGACCGCCACGACTTGGATACAGGACCTCTGTTGGACTGCTCTATTGCTCCTCAAGCCTGGGTTAAACTGAGAACATATTTTTCTCAAAGGTGTTCCTGTCCACCTAATTTACTTTTTAACATGTAGCATACATTATAAACATCATTCCAGAATACCTTAAAAAAAAGATTACGGTAGGATATAGTGGAAGACGGGTTTAGCATATGTAATGAGATAAACAACCAATACCCATTATTCAAGTTGTTGCTGTTCAGTTGCACAGTCGATTTGCGACCCCATGGACCAAGTCACGGCAGGCCCTCCTGTCTTCCACCATCCTCTGAAGTCTGCTCAAAATAATTTTCTCACACTCTTTCTCCTCCCAACATTGTTCCCTTAACGTATTTCCTATGCATTATTTCCTAAATAATTATTATTTAAATATGTCAGTACAAAAAAGACATTCTTTCAGACGAATACAGCTGCCCACTTGGATCTGCATTGTGCAAGTTAGCCCATTTTGCAATTCACAAAGGAACACTAGTTTACAAATCCTCCCCCCACCACATACACAAAAAAAATAAGCACACTGCAGCAGTGTCCTCTGGCAGCAGTTTGCCACTTCAGAACCATGGTTAGTGCTGTTGTTTCAATTCTGAAACACCCCATCACAGAAGTCCTTGTCAAAATGGAAGGTGCTGGGAAAGGCTGTATGACATCTCATGGCTTATAGACAATTCCAGGAACGGCTTCCATGAGGTCAAATTAAATTCTGGATCCAACTGTTTATAATTAGGTTCAAAATAAAAGTGAAATCCATCTTCTTACACAGCTGAGCTTCTGATCCTTGCAAGTGGGGGGTTGAAACAGCTTTCCTTTCATCCGTCATAGGAACTTTGCCAAAAAAGGCCACAAAGTTCTACACTACTGTATGAGAAGTTATGCTCCGTACAGTAAAATATACTTCATTCCATAGGGCTCAGTCACAGCAAGCTGATAGTTGTCAGACCCCAGAGTCAAGGAACACGCAGAGGTTAACTTCAGACGTTTATTCCAAGCATCATTAAGGCAGTACAAGCAGTTGCTGAAACTGGGGTTCCAGCCAGTGGGCTCCACCTATATAACCTCGGTGGGCCATTACTATTTCAAGCAAAGCACGGCAAATAAAAGCGGGTACATTTGGCGGGCTCACTATTCCCCCGTTCCCCCCACCCCTTAGTCCAGGTGTCTATCTGTAAGCTTCTCCGTCTCCTCCAGCATGACCTTGGTTACCATGCTAACACGTCTCTAAGATAAGCAGTTGGGGATGCATTCTCAAAGCAAAGCAAAAGCAAGTACAAGCAGCAATTATACAGTTCAGAGTGGAATGCAGACAGTTTCACTCACCAGTTACATTAGCTACACCAGTGTTCAGGGCTACTGATAATATTATCTGAGCAGTTTATGTTAAGAGGATACAAGGGGAGGTAGACTCTTGACAGTCTTCTCCCCTGCTATGTAGCTGATTTGAAATCAAGGGGACTAATTTCTAAATAAGCATACATAGGAAATATGTTAAGGGGAAAATGCTGGGAGGAGAAAGAGTGTGAAAAAATAATGTAACTTTTTTGGATGTTCAGCTCAGCATGGCAATCACCAAAAAAGTGCTACTTAACGGTGCTTGCCACTTACTGAAAAAATTGCCCAAATTACAATCAAATGCATAATGTTTGAAATTAATTCCTTATATTGTGCTCCTACAGAACACCTTTTCATTACCACAAAATCAGCATAGAAAGCATTAAGGGAGCTCCACAACACCCAAAAGGAGCAAATTCTGAAATAATATATTTTGATGAACACTGGCAATGCAGTAAACAAGGACAGGTTAATGGAGAAGCCTTAACTTGACTGTGTTAGGAATTTGAAACAGAACACAGGACCAATTCAAAAGAAATGGCATACAAATGTGCAGACAAGGAATATCTAAAATAGGGGTGTCAAACTCATATGCTATGCAGGCTGGATCTGATATAAATGAGAACTTGTCAGTCCAGGTCATCTGTGTCATAAAGTGTAACATGAGATACCAGAGATATAAAACTTAATAAAGGACACGGACGAACACAATCAAATATATTATTTTTACTTAAAATGCAAACATGTTTAAAACACCAGTACTCCTGCAATATTTTGTTGCTGCTGTGCTGCCTTGAGTGGGGAGCCTACAAAACTAAATTGGAGTGTTTGTCTACAAAACTATAGTCTTCCCCAGAATAATAACAACAAATTCAATGAATCAGTGCAATAACAGAGAGACAGCAATGTATAGTAGTCAGTATGAGCCTACTATCTGGGAGGCTTAGGTTCAAAATCCTCAGTCTATAAAAGGAAATGTTCCGGGTAGGGATGGGCATGAAACAAAATGGCCGATTCATGGTCATCACGAATCGGATTGTAAAAAGATGATGTGCATAAAATGGAAAATGAAATGGCTGGGGATTTGAGCAGTTTCTCCATGTTCTTATCTGTTCATCTTTGTAGACATGCCTGGTGCAAGGCAATCAATCTCCAGGCAACGCTGAAGATGGACTTCTTGAAGTCATAGAAACACCCATAGCAGTTGTCCTGAGTTTGATTAGCAGGTCTGAGAGATCATGGAGCTGCTATTCCGCTCCATAGGAGCAGATGTTAATTATAGCGGATGTACTAAAAAGAATGACAGGATTGCCCATTGGAAATAATGGGAGCCAGGAATGCCAACTGATTTGTATAGGCTCCATTGAAATACACTACAGCACAGTAAGAGTTGCAAAGAAAATGTGGAATGGGGTTTTCATTAAGCTCTCTGGGCCCAGATAGACTACTCTGAGATGGGAATGACAGGTCCCAGAGTGAAATGACAGCCCCTAGGAGTAGTTGTCCTGGGACTGGAATGACGGCCGCCAAAGTGGAATGACAGTCCCTGAGGGTAGCAGGAAAGTTTCTGAGATTGGCATGACAGTCGATTTGGGTGGGTAGAAAATCAAATGCACAATTTTCATTAGTAGAAAGTCAAAGATTTATCAATGCACAATTTATGTGGGTAGAAAGTCAAAGCTGGAAAGTCAACACCACAGAGAATCCCACTTACTCATTTGCAAACATTTCCATAGTGTGGTGCAGTGAATGATCACTCTACTGACTATGTAAATTGGAGGAAAGCTTTGGTCAGTAGAGACATGGGTGCTCCTCCAATGGAAGAATCACTCAAGTTGGAGGAAGTCTCCTTAGGCTGCAGGAAATTCCTCCAGCTTAAGTCAAGATACATATTGATATTAAGTGGACATACTTTGCTATGCATCTTGCTGCACCCCAATAAATGATAGCACTCAGTACACTGCAGGACCATTAGGCAAGCATGCAGGATCCTGAATTGAAATTCACAGCACTATTTCAGAAGAGAGAGCTGGAAGGCAACTGGAACTTTCCACAGGATTTGAAAATTCTAGCCAAGCAACACAGAACGGTGCCATATCTATCTAAGATCCCAGGGGAACGACAGATATATAAACACTTAGAATCCACAATCATAAATGAGAGATTATTTTGCAAGGCACTTTTTCCTTTGTCTCTTCGCTCTTTTTGAACTGTGTTACAACAAACCACCTTCAAGTCTTGCTTAGATAATAACTACGAAGTTCTGCATCTATTTCAGCTCCTTTTGAGTGCTCAGAATGTTACCAGAAATAAACAAAAGCCCTATATTATTATTAAATTCCCAAGACAACATATATTCAGATTTCCTTGTTTTTCACCCTAAAGAACCTGGAATCCTTTCAGCAATGTATATTTTAAAAATCTAATTACCATCTAATAAGCACAAAGTGTCAAGGATCTTGTTTCTTTGTTGTCAGAGCTAGCACCTTAATAACCTCTCTTTGGATATTGGGAGAGGATCAGTTCATTGCTGCCGCAGCCACATGGCAGTTGCTAGAGAGCAATTGAGCCCAGTTCCAAAGGAGATGTGAAGTCCTGTGTGGCTGGCTAGCAACCACAGGACAGGTCTAGTTGCTTCTGGGTTGACTATTCTGACAATGGTAGCTGTCGAATACCCAGACATGCTGCATTGCCCCCAGAATCCATGCTTTTCCTGTCCAACAGGCAGCCCAATACTGCTTTCTTCAGTTAATCTTTCTTTCTGGGCCAATTCACAGAAACCACACATGCACACAGAGAGAGAATAAAAAGGCTCACCTAGAGAGAGCTGCTCCCAGCACAAAGGATGAATACTCCTTCAGCAGTGGCTCAGTGCTGTTCAGCCCATTAATCAAAAGTTGTAAGCCACCAAGGGAAAGCAAATCTTTGGCATTATCCACCTACAAAGATGCATAAAAATTACATTTTAAAAGACTTGTACTGATTTAGGAGAGAGATGGTCTTCAAACCACCCTATACAGCCTTTCTACCTTTCCTTTAGTAACTAGCGAATTAAGATTTTAGAAGTGTAGAACCAACAAAAAGAACTGAAGCACAGTGTAAGTGTCCACATGGCACATTAAGCAATACAAAAATCACACAAGATCCTACTTAACACACGGCAGCATAGACCACAGTCACAATCAATTATCCAAGTAAGTCTGTAAACCACTTTGTACAGTGCAACCCTATTACCTGTGCAAAGAAACTCTCTTGATTAATTCAGTTTTGCATCGTTTGTGGAAAGTCAGGAGAGTGGGAACTTTCCTGACCTCCTCTGGCAGCCCATTCCACAATGGAGGAAGCATGTGTACAAGCAGTTGTTGATTTTGTCCATTTGAAGGTTGGCACCCATAGGCGCCCAATGTACAAAACCAACAGGTAAAACATTCAGTGGCCCTGCTCTGCACATGAAATGGCTTCGCCGTTGGTGCCACCACTTCAGGAAGCACCCTCTTCACAAAAGAGCCATTGTCAGTCTCTATGAGGGCAAGGTGCCGATGTCAACTCAGGAGTTAAGTGTTCTTGTTTTTCCATAGAGAGCAAAAAAGAAAAGCACACAAATCTAAATCTGATTATGCTTTATAGAAATTAAAAAGGCAAACTTTTAAAAACTTTAAAAGGTAGAAAGAGCTCCTGCCCCACTTCTACAAGCAATGTATTTCATGTTCACAGAAACCACATAAAGGTGACTATTATGGCTACATCAAATACAGAGAGAATCATGGAAAATTCAAATATGATTAAAACATTTCCCAGATAATTATGTGTCATAGAAGGAACTATACTATCAAATTAAAACAAAATCTCTCCTTTCTTTGGAAAGTCATTACTGACAACTTGGATGAGTTGCATATTGCTAGCAAAGTAAGACAAAAATATCTGAGGTCTGAATATAGGCATCTGTATTACTAATAACAAATTCATCAGTAAGGAAGAAGAAAAAAGTTGAGATTTTGGACTTTTCCTGCACAAGATTTTTCCATCAGTTCTGGCTCCATACTGCTTAGGTTTATCCCCTGGTTTCTGCATGCATTTTTGTGCCTTGAGTTTTCACTTTGGTTTCTGACCCAACCCCCTCCCCAATTTCCCCCCAGCTCTTTTTTCAACCACTTATCTCAATGTTCTTCTGGAATCTGATTTTATGTTTCGTTTTTCCTAGTGCAAAATGCTCCTATTGGTTTTCTCTGTCCCACCTACTTTTCAATGACTGGACTGTCGTCATGGTTAAACCACTCCCTCTCTCCCCCCCGATAAGTGATTTAAATTTTTAAAGGTCCTAAAATAGTGATATAACTTGGTAGTGTAGCTTAAGCAGGTTCTCTACATTCCCAGTTTTCATTAAAAAAAAGAGAGAGAGATCCTCTAGAGACTCTTCCCTTCTGGGGTATGCCTTTTTCCTTATATCTCCATGAGAGAAAGGACAGAGAGTTACTTTAAGGAAAAACTGAAAGCTGAAAATTCAGAGAACTTGCTTAAACCATAATTCCAACACTGCTGCATTATATCACTATTTCAGGGCTCCGTTTTAAAAAAATAATTAGGGGTGCTCTGACTCCACTGATAATGACACCAATGGCAACAGGACCCTCCTTGAAAATCTTCATTATTTAAGTCATTGCAGAAAAAGATACAGAAAAAGATACTGGAAAAAAGGGAGGGAAGACATGCAGAAGAGCCCTGCCCACACCAATTCCAATGCTTGTGGATCAACTCCCAAGAAAATCAAGAACAATTCAAGCATGTAGAAAAGGCCACTGACTGCAAGGTTACTGAGACAAGGAGAGTAAGCTTTAATGAGAAACAGTAACTATGGCCTGAGCAAGACTTTTCTGCTTCACCCTCCTGCAGTAGCACGTGGAGCTTTCAGAAATGTTACTCTTGGGCATTAACAGACCCTTAGGGACAGCATCAGGGTGAAGTGGGAGGGAATTAAGTGGAAACTGCTAGTGCTGCCAGAAATGCCATTCCACTCAAGTTATATTACAGTTCGAAACACACAATTTCCAAAGAGAAACTCCACTATGATGGGGAAGGGCGCTATTTGCTGCAAGAAATTTTGCATGACATTGAAATTCCTTCATTTGAACTTCCAAAGTCAAGTTATATGTTACTTTGGGGGAATATGGCCTAATCTAGGGGCACACAGAACTTCCTCTGCTTGAAAAATGTCACTATCTTTATTGAAACACTTGATTTTCCTAGACAGGTGTTTTGTTTAGCCAGAAGAAGTGATTCAGCTGCATTAGAGGAAAGTGCTTGGAGCTGGGACAGAACTGCTGGCAAGGTGAGTGTTGATTTTGCTTTTCTAAAACTGCTGGGGAGCATTTCCTAGGGTTACTGTGGGAGAGAACTGTGTGAGAGTTGCTGTGTGAGAAATCTGTGTGAATGCTTGGAGTTTGCTGGAGAGAAGGGTTTCTGATTGCTTTTGTGTATCTTTTGTGTGGTTTTTGCTGAGTGGGGAGGGCATGTTTACCTGGGGGTTCTGTAGGAAGGTGGGGAGATCCTCACAAGTATTCTCAAGAGGCAGTTGGCAGTGGAATTTACAGGAAAGTCAAGAGAAAGAGAAAGAACTTTGAAATGGATTGCAGCAGCATGGCTGGTGAGGGCACTGATGTGTAAAGTCTGTGGGCTGTTTATATTACCTGAAGGTAACAGCAATTACACTTGCAGCAAGTATAAGTTGGTAGGCCTGCTGGAGGAGTAAGTAAGTAAAATTTTATTTGTATCCTGCCCTCCCCGCCTAGGCAGGCTCAGGGCAGCTAACAACATTTCATAAACATACAATAATAAATATAAAAACTTTACATTTAACCATATAAACTTTAAATTTAACATCCTTTAAAAACCAGTCAATATAATTAAAATTATATAATTTAATTTAATCTGACAGTAATAATGGCATTTTGACGCTAATTTCTGTCAGTTTGCATAATTTCCATGATAACATAGGTCCTTAGACAGGACCGTGTTGGTGGACCCTTGATTAACAGCATTATTCAGCAGTCCGTGTATGCTAATTTGAAGAGGGTGGTCTTGCAGGCCCTGCGGAACTGATCAAGGTTCCACAGGGCCCGCACCTCCTCAGGAAGCTGAATCCATAGGGCAGGGGCCGTGATTGAAAAGGCCCGTGCTCGGGTGTTCTGAAGTTTGATCTCTTTCAGCCCAGGGATAGTCATTATATTTTTCCTGGCTGACCTCAGTGCCCTCTGGGGTTCATATGGGGAGAGACGGTCCCTCAGGTAGGCCGGTCCTCAGCCATATAAGGCTTTAAAGGTAATGACCAACACTTTGTACTGGATCCGGTATGTAATTGGCAGCCAGTGCAGTCCACGTAGCCCTGGCCGTATGTGCTCCCATCTCAGGAGAAGATATGGGAACTGGATGCACAACTGTCCACACTACAATACATGAAGGTGAGGATTTTCTTGACAGAATCCATGAAGCGCTCTTTAAAGGACAACCGGAGAAAGAGTCCTTGTTGACAAGTTGGTAAAATGTGGTTTTGATCCTGTTACCATTAGGTGGATCTGTAATTGGTTGACAGGTCACACCCAAAGAGTGCTTGTGAATGGTTCCTCACCCTCTTGGAGAGGAGTGACAAGTGGAATGCCTCAAAGATCTGTCCTGGGGCCTGTTTTGTTCAACATCTTTATAAATTATTTGGATGAAGAAATAGAGGGAATTTTTTATTAAAATTGCAGATAATACTAAATTGGGAGGGGTTGCAAATACAGTAGAAGAAAGAAACAGGATACAGGATGATCTTGACAGGCTGGAAAACTGGGCTGAAACCAATAAAATGAATTTTAAGAGGGATAAATGTAAAATTCTGCATTTAGGTAGCAAAAATCCAATGCATAATTATAGGATGGGGGAGACTTGTCTTAGCAGTAGTATGTGCGAAAAGGATCTGGGGGTCTTAGTGGACCATACGCTGAACATGAGTCAACAGTGTGATGCGGTGGCTAAAAAGGCAAATGCAATTTTGGGCTGCATTGAGAGAAGTACAGTGTCCAGATCACATGAAGTGATGGTGTTGCTCTACTCTGCCCTGGTAAGACCTCACCTGGAGTATTGTGTTAAGTTTTGGGCACCACATTTTAAGAAAGATATAGACAAGCTGGAACGGGTCCAGAGGAGGGCGACAACGATGGTGAGGAGTCTGGAGAAAGGTTGAAGGAGCTGGGCATGTTTAGCCTGGAGAGGAGGCACTGAGAAATGATATGATCACCATCTTCAAGTATTTGAAGGGCTGTCATATGGTGCAGAATTGTTTTTTGTGGCCCCAGAGGGTAGGATCAGAACCAATGGTTGAAATAAAATTGAAAGAGCTTCCAGCTCAACTTTAGGAAGAACTTCCTGACAGAGCAGTTTCCCAGTGGAACAGGCTTCCTCGGCAGGTGGTGGGCTCTCCTTCCTTGGATGTTTTTAAACAGGTTAGATGGCCATCTGACAGCAATGAAGATCCTGTGAATGTAGGGGGAGTTATTTATGAATTTCCTGCATTGTGCAGGGGTTTGGACTAGATAATCCTGGAAGTCCCTTCCAACTCTATGATTCTATGTTTCTAAGAACCTCCACATAAAATTTCAGAGATACCTCTAGGTCTAAATCCTTATGTGGCAATAATGACCTCGGATTTCAACAGAACTTGCCTCCACGTTCAGAATAAATGAACGTAATTCTGGAACAGATTCCAACACCGAGCCCTAGCACAACTAGTTTCTAGAAAGCCTGAGTGAGCTTACACAGAATATAGTGAGGTTTCTTGAATGTGTATTCAAGCTGTATGCTGCAGCATACTGCAACTTCCAACCTTGGTTACAACCCCCACCTACAACTTTTTGCAGAACAATGTTTGTCCCCTTATGACCATGAACACCTGTGTTGGCAAAATGTCAAGTGTGAATAAACAGAGTACCCCAAATACATAACATCTGGTATGGCAGTAGATCTATTTTTATGATTTCTCCTTCCCAGAATATAGTACAACAGCTGCTAGTGCTTAAAAAAAGTCATACCTGATGAACATAATATTCAAGATCGTAAAGTGCTGCTATTTTCTCTTCCAGTGTTGAAGTGGTACTGTTGAATCTGTTGATTAGTTTAGACATAATTTCAAAGTCCGTTTCCAGCTGCATATTGAGCTCCATAAACTCTTCCTTGAGTTTTTCAATAGAACGGAACCTTTGTCTGACATCTTCCTGATGAGCCTGAGAAAGCAAGAAACACAAAACCAAAATAGTACTCTCAAAAATAAACAAATTAACACCAATTTCTATCCATATTTTGCTTCTGAAAAAGAAATCCTTTCAAAACAGTAGCAACTTTCAGTATAACAAGTAATTGACATTAAACATAAATATGAGTTGTTTTAATTATGCAGCCAAATAAAACATGCAGAATTATTGGCCATCTCTTATTTACACATTTAACCTCTCAGACGAGAGCACTGAATTGTATCAGGATGGAAATGACACTATTCCACATCTTGGCTTCAAGGGATCTTCAGTTCTGCTACACATCCTGTTCAGGCCAACTGAACAACAGGATGCTCAAGATTCTGGCTGGGATTCAACACAGTGTTTCTGCAGAAGGAAACATTTCCACCTACCAAGTGTGACTTTCCCATCTCCCTGCTCCTTTTAGGAACAGGGGGACACACATCCTGCAGAGAGCAGCATTTCAAGGGCATTTTGGGCTGCAGCAGTGGCAGTGGTGAGGCAAGCTTGGCAGGTGGAAATCCTTCCATCCGTGGAAATGCTCCAGTGAATCCAAGCCAATGTGTTACAGTATGCATGTGTATAGGCCACTTCCCTGAGTGTTTGACTGATTGAAGAGACAGCATTAACCTTAAGACAAGCTGAAATAACTGTAATGATGCCTTAATGGGCTGGGAGTGTGATTTACAGCCACCAAGAACAGTCCATCTTCGTCGCTTACCATTTTTATTCTTACATTCTATTTATTCATAGCTCTACCAAGGCAGTTGATAGTTTAAAATGCTTACCAGATAGCCATCTGGCAAACATCTCTCCACCCCCTTTTGATCTCCTTCCTTTCCATATTTGTAAATCTGCCTCCTCCAAAAACTATACTCTAGATTCAGAGAATAGGATGGGATATAAATCCAGTATCATCTTCTCTTGCAAATTAAAATTCAGGAGATGCTTGGCCTCACAAGTCAAGAGGAAATCCCACAAGTAGAGCTTCAGTCTTAGTCTAACTACTTGAATGCATCCTGTTTGAGAAATGGATTTTCCCTACCTCCCCTTTTCTACTGAGCTCTACTTTTGGGGCAGTGATGCTCTGTATTTCTGGTGCTTTGTGGGGGAGGCAACAGTCCTGGCCCCACTGATGGACCTCCTAATGACACCTGGGTTTTTGGCCACTGTGTGATACAGAGTGTTGGACTGGATGGGCCATTGCCCTGATCCAGCATGGCTTCTCTTATGTTCTTATGAGCTCCCTGAAACACTGCCCAGGGGGTATCAAATCATCATGGCATAGGGCATGATGGGAGAGTCTTTAGAAGAAGGGAGCTGAAGAAAGTCACAGCTCTTTGTGTCCACAGAAGGTAACTCTGAATCCAACCCAAGGACTTGAGCCCATTCCCTATCCACATGCTAGACTTTTCAAGGTCATTAAGCAAGTTTGTGGATGAGAATCCAGGTCTCAGTTGTTGAAAGACAGTATAACTGCCAACAAAGCAAATTGTTTCAAAGGTAATCAAAGATCGCACTGAAAATACTTCTTAAGAAGAGCCGCGAAGAAGAGTTTTCAGTGTGATCCTGAACAGAATTATACCATTCAAAATTCAATGAAGTCAGTGGGTAGAGAAGAGTATAATTCTGTTTAGGATTGTCCCGTAACTCCATTGGTCTAGCTCCCCAGAGTATACTGGGCTGAACTACATCAGAAAAAAACAGCTTATACAAATTATGAAAAAAAGCACCAGCGCCACTTAGAATCATAGAACTGGAAGGGACCTCCAGGGTCATCTAGTCCAACCCCCTGCACAATGCAGGAAACTCACAAACACTTCCCCCTAAATTCACAGGATCTTCATTGCTGTCAGAGGGCCATCTAGCCTCTGTTGCTGTCAGAGGGCCATCTAACCTCCAAGGAAGGAGAGCCCACCACCTCCCAAGGAAGCCTGTTCCACTAAGGAACCGCACTGTCAAGAAGTTCTTTCTAATGTTGAGCCGGAAACTCTTTTGATTTAATTTCAACCCACTGGTTCTGGCCCTACCTTCTTGGGGCCATAGAAAACAATTCTGCACCATCCTCTATATGACAGCCCTTCAAGTACCACTTGGCTGACCCAATAACTTTCAGAGAGTTATAGAACAAGAGAAGGTTTTCCCAAGAGCACCAGAAATTTTACTGCAGGGCATTCTAGGAGTAGGAACTGATTAGAGAATAGAACAACTCTACTTCAGGACACTCTTCTTAATTTTTACAAACCCCTGCCCTTAAGTTAGTTTCATCTTATGTACAATGGGGAAAAACCAAACAGAAGATAATTGCAGATGCCTCCTGCTAGCTGAATCCTCAAAAAGCCTAAAGCTCACAATCGTGGGAGTTTTCCTTCCCACACCATTTTCACCAGCAGAAATGGCCATGAGGAATTGTTTGCTCCTTTCTTGGGCTCCATTCATTTCTACCAACAAAAACAGTGCAGGAGGGAAGCCTGGGGCCCCTCCTCCCTCATGCCATGCTCCTAAGGCTGTCAAGCATGAGATTTCAAAATAACCAGTTCTTGGGTTTTGAAACAAAGTTAGGTTTATTGATAATCCATGTGGCTCATTTGAGAAGATTGGAACTGATACTTTGTACATGCTTTAAAATGGCACATCAAAGGTTCTATAAACAATTCTACATTCACGTGTGAAATTCACACTCTGGATTCCTTATCTATATTGCGGCTAGCGCATCCTGGGTTCAGGCCTGGCTAGGCCTGAGAACAAGTCCCAGGAGGTCTTATCTTCAAAGAGGACATTCCTGCATTTGTTAGTAAAAGCGAAAGAAGAAAGGTGGGGGCTGCTACTTTGATGTGCTCACATTTTAACTTTGGGTTAGTAACAACTCTACAATCTGAATACTATAATATAAAGGTAACAATTCTAAAATCTGGCTGCTTTAATATATGTTGAATACACAATGCTTGACAAAGGCAAGCAGAACAATCAAACACTTTGAAGGCGAGTTCCACCAATCATACATGTGACTACAAACTGAGATGGGCACTTTTGCTCCAACTTATGCCACATGTACTGCGTATTTTAGCACTAGCTTTTGAGAGCTTTCAGGAAGCTACTGGGAAAAGAGGGAGGCGGAAAATGTGCTCTGAGCACCTTGACTTATGATTAATAAAACCCCACCTATTAATACACAGTGAATGGATACAATCACAGGTCTACCCTATTAACAACCCACACAAACCCAAGCAGAAGAAAATAAACACATCTTGGGTTAACAACTAGTTATTTAAAACTAGGAGTTGCTTCTTTTCTCCTCCTTTGAAAGGACAATGGCACTGAAGTGAAAAGCATACAAAAAAGCATAAATCATCTGGATTCTATAGAAACAAACCTACTTTGGTGGCCACGGACCACCAAATATTTGGAAGTATTATTTCTGAACACAGGACTCTCTTCTCGATCCAGATTTACATCACAGGCTTCCTAAATTTTGTTTTTCACAAGCCGATCCAAGTGTGTAATAGGTATGCTTTCAGTAATGCTCCAATTTACGTTTTCCTAGACAAATACCTTTTGTTCCAGCGTATCATCCACTTTCATGCTCTCCTTCATTTTAGCCAATGCCTTTTTGAGCTCTTGTGTTGTAAATGAACTTGGGTCAAGATCTATGGGGCCCAACCTTGCAGAAAATAAAATGTGCATTACACAAGTGAACAACTTTTCCACACTGAAAGAACATACAAAAAACATTCACCTAGCAGCCAATATCCTTCTGCCCTGCTTATTTAAATTTAACATACACCATATAGCCAATGCTACAATCCTGCATTTATTTTAGAACTGATGTTTTAACATTTTCATCTACTCATATTTTCAAGAGCTGGGATTTTACAATCCAAATACAGAAAATGAGCACACACTGAAACTATTCCAATTCTATTTCTTTCTCAGGCTACCTTCTGGGACTGTATAGCACAAAAGTCACATCTGTACAGCAAAAACCAGCTGTTCCCACAGCATTGTCAGTATAACAGTGTTTAATATTAAGACTTGGAGTAAGCATTTTCAATAGGTTAACATAGTTTCAATATTTTTCTGTTTTTAGGTAATTTGCTGCTCATATGCTGAAGAGAGGAGGCCATTACCTTTATATGGCAGCACATATTTTTGAATGTACAAGAGTGCAAAAGTGATCATGGGCATCTCCAGATTAGGGATATCAGACATCCTACTCTAGCTTGCAGAAGCAATAATTGCTAAGGTTTGAATTCTGTTCCAGTATGCAAACCCACTTCCACTGAAAGACCTCTTCAAAATATAATAATAAAAAAGAACACCACTGGAAAAAGATCAAGAAAGACTCCCATCTATACTAGTGATTCCCAGTGTGGGTGTCATGATGCTTATGGGCTCCTTCCTTCCTCAAGTCCTTCTTGCCCCAAAACAAAAAGCCTTTTTGTGACTAGTGTAACTCTGATGGCAGCCATTTTGTTCCCCTGACAGCCATTCGATTATGGTGCCCTATTGTCAAAATTCCATCAGCAGGCTCAATGAAGTTGAGGACTCTTAGTTTACACCATCAAAGACAACTATTATTTTCTTACCACTATGTAATGGATGCCCAGGCACTGTTAGCAGTCAGACCCCTCCTCCTGCTGAGGGACAGTTTATAGACAGAAAATTGATAAGCACCCCGTGGCACAGAGTGTTAAAGTTGCAGTACTGCAGTCCTAAGCTCTGCTCACGACCTGAGTTTGATCCCCAGCGGAAGCAGTTTTTAGGTAACCGGCTCGAGGTTGACTCAGCCTTCCATCCTTCCAAGGTCGGTAAAATGAGTACCCAGCTTGCTAGGGGGAGAGCGCAGATGACTGGGGAAGGAAATGGCAAACCGCCCTGTAAAAAGTCTGCTGTGAAAACATTGTGAAAGCAACTTCACCCCAGAGTCGAAAATGACTGGTGCTTGCACAGGGGACCTTTCCTTTCCATATATAGATACTTGAGCTTTTAATATAAATAGAAAGGCCAAATATCATAAGCAGCAATTTGCTTCATGGGCTAAAAGGAACATAAAATAGATGCCAGCCTGGACAAGTTTGGACATACAGTTTTGAAGTGTGTGGGAAAGAACTGCTCAGCTGCTGATGACCTCCTTCCCGCCCTAAAGAGATGCACAGTTCAGGACAATGGATCCCCAAAGATAAATCTCAACTGGAATTAACCTCATCCACACACAGCCTCCCTTCCCTGCATCCATTTACTCTAATTATATGAAACTTAACACTATTCACAAACCCTGGTAGTTTTCCTGTCTGGTATTTAGAGGGTCATCAAGCACCATTAGCATCTATAGTTCACCTCAGGTAAACTAACCAAGGTTTTCTCAAATCATTATTCACCTCCAAAAAACTCATCAAGGCATTCTTTTGAATGGAAACCTGTCAGACTGCCCCAGAGAGCATTTCCCCCAATAATTGTAATACACTGTGCTATAGCAGTGTGTGCGCGTTCTGCGACCCATACATACACTCCTACCTGTACATGGGCCTTATCTTCTTTGCTCTGTGAAACACTAGTTATTTTGCTGCTGCCTCCATGGACCTCACTCTTCGAGACTGGTAAGTACCACCTTCCCTCAAATTGCTTTCTCCCACCTCCTCCCTGATCTCTTAGCTAATGTGTGGGTTTTCTGTGCATGTTTCTCCTTTTATTCCTATTTTAGTAAAACTCTTTGCAGTTGAGCCAGTTCGGTGTAGTGGTTAAGTGTACAGACTCTTATCTGGGAGGACTGCATTTGATTCCCCACTCCTCCACTTGCAGCTGCTGAAAAGGCCTTGGGTCAGCTGTAGCTCTCCTAGAAGTTGTCCTTGAAAGGGCAGCTGCTGTGAGAGCTCTCTCAGCCCCACCCACCTCACAGGGTGTCTGTTGTAGGGGAAGAAGATAAAGGAGATTGTAAGCTGCTCTATGACTCTGATTCAGAGACAACAGCGCGGTATAAATCTATGGTCTTCTGGTTTATTTTGAGAGTTCTCTTAAGGGAAAGATACACAGTCCCCCCCCCCCCCAATTTTGTTTCCTTTAAGGTAATTTCCTCCAATTAAATAGGAGAATGCCTCTTGGAGTAATAGCAGAGTTGAATCATTCAGGGCTTTTTATTGAGCAGGAATGCATCAGGAACGCATCAGACTTGGTATCAGGGTGTGTGGCCTAATATGCAAATGAGTTCCTGCTGGGCCTTTTCTACAAAAAAGCCCTGTGTAAAACAATGGTGACTTCAGGGGGTATGGTCTAATATGTAAATTAGTTCCTGCTTTTCCTACAAAAAAAGCCCTGGAATCATTAATAACTTAGTTCAGGTTAATGAATCATATTTAATTTCATGGTTCAGTCTGTTCAAACGCTTATTGCAAAATGGGGAGAAATGAAGTCAATAAATGAATTAAATAGTGGCTCACCATCAGGTTCAGAATATACCCACAGACTCAGCTACATTTCATATACATAAAATTTACAACTGCAATGTAATTTCAATCATATGAATACAATGTTTAAAACTGTAATATGTATTAAATATTAATGCAATTATATCCTCTATATGTTAAGCTTTTTTGCTTCTGCAAGCCTTTCACAAGTAGTTTTGTGAAGCACTTTGGCAGTGAAGTTACCAGGGAACTGCAAGGAAAAATAAACTACTGCAATGGATAGCAGCAGCATATCTGGTGAAGGAGCAGAGGCAGTGACATGCAAAGTCTGTGGCATGTTTGTATTCTTACCTGAGAGTAGCAGCAAGTGTAAGTTGGTAGCCCTACTGGAGTAGAAAATACAAGGACTTAAGGGATGCTTGTCAACACTCTAGCTCAGGGATGGGGAACAGTGGCTCTCCAGATGTTTTTTGCCTACAACTCCCATCAGCCCCAGCCATGCTGGCTGGGGCTGATGGGAGTTGTAAGCAAAAAAAATCTGGAGAGTCACTGTCCCCCACCCCTGCTCTAGCTTATGAGTGAAGGTGAAGATTTCATGTAAAGAACACATGAAGTGTTGCTTCTTTTTACCAACAAGGTTTTTTTTGCTCATTTGCAGATCTCCTAGTAAAACAGGACATAAATGAAGTCAGTCAAATTTGATGGATTTGATTTTGAAGTCTCCATTCTCTGAGAAGAATCCAATTGACTCTAGCCCTCGCCGGTTGTGGAAGCTCCTGGTGTCCAGGAAGTTTGACTTTCACATCTATTTCATCAAAGGAGATGGAGATTGCAGTTTCTTCTCCCTGATGGAAGGGGAACGGAAGATTGGAAGCTCTTACGGTGAAGCTTCCTTCTCGGTGGTCCTGGAGTGGGACGGTCCGAAACTGTTGGGAGTAGGCTCCTCCTCCGGAAACAGGATCGTTGATCGCTTGATCCGGCCTGGGGGAGGGGCCACTCCGTTGGAAACTCTCCAGTCCATAGAAAAGCCTTGCTCCCCCATCGGCATACATCTATAAAACAAACTCTGCATCATGATAACAAACCACTCAGAGACCATAATGATGCAATGCCATTTTAATAACTGCAAACAGCAGAAGTAACTGTAACCAATCAGAAAACTTCCGCTACCAGTGCCCCAGTACCTCCTACAACCAAGCTCCCACCGCTATCCGCCTAGAGCAAGGTACAACACCGGGTGGGATGGACCGTCCTACTCCAGGACCACCGAGAAGGAAGCTTCACGGTAAGAGCTTCCAATCTTCCATTCTCCGGTGGTCCCTGTTATTGGGACGTTCTGAAACTGTTGGGACATACAAACGTAATATGTACCCTGGGCGGGAACCACTACATTCAATGTATAACCTGTTGTAGCACCCTGCGGCCAAAGGCCACTTCAGCAGTTGCCCACCTATCCACCTTATAATGCTTATTGAAGGAATGAGCAGAACTCCAGGTGGCTCCCCTACAAATGCCTTCCAGGGACGAGAAGGACTTGTACACTGCAGATGTGGCCGCTCCTCGTAAGGAATGAGCCGTAATTCCTCCTGGAGGCTCCAACCCTGACGCCATGCATGCTGCAGAAATACATTGCCCCAACCATCTGCTCAGGGTCGAAGAAGTAACTGGTTTTCCCAAAGAGGGAGAATTAAAGGAAACAAACAAGGACTCTGACCTCCTAAAGTCCTTGGTTCTATTTATATAAAATCTCAAGGCACGCTTAACATCTAACCGATGCCACTCTTTTTCCTTCTCATGTTTGGGATTGGGACAGAATGAGGGTAATACCACGTTCTGAGACCGGTGAAAAACTGAATTCACTTTAGGGATAAATGTCGGATCAGGTCTCAACACTACCCTGTTCTTATGAAAGGTACAAAGGTACATGGACAGGGCCTGCAACTCGGATACTCTGCGGGCAGAGGTAATCCCAACTAAAAACAGCGTCTTAAGGGTAAGATCCTTCAGGCTACAAGTAGCCATGGGCTCAAAAGGTGCATGACACAACGCCTTCAGCACCACATTTAACTTCGAAGTAGGAAACCTATGTGCAGTAGGGGGATTCCACAGGGACACCTCCCTCAAAAAACGCTTAACATGCGGATGCAATGTCAAGGAACCCCCTTTTTTAGCTCCACGAACAGCAGAAATAGCTGCCACCTCATCCCAGCGGAGCCCATCCCAAGTAAAAACAGTCCACGCATCACAAAGAGCTTCCCGCTCTCCCTCAGGCAGTTTACCACCTCCTCTCGAGTAGACACGCTATCTGAACGAACCACCAAGAGTTTTCTGCTCTCGGCCGCGCTGGACCTCGGTCGTCTGCACTACGCCTGCCGGCGTTGCGTGGGACTGCAAAGTTGGACTTGCCGCTCTCCCCACCCCTGCCTCAGCAGGCTTCGGAGGGGCGACCTCGCTCTCCGCGGCAGTCCCCGGTTGTGCCGCCTTTGCTAGGTAAAATGCTCTGCCCGCCACCGTTGCAGCTGAAGAACCAGGTGGCAGAGACTTTCTCACAAGGAGACCTCATCTGTGGATCAATGTGCTCCGACGCACAGTGAAAAACAGGTTGCTTACCTGTAACTTATGATCTTCGAGTGGTCATCTGTGCAGTCACACACATGGGTTTTCCCGCTGGGACGAACCCAACCTCAGAGAATTCAAAGCTAGCCTTAAGCGTTATTTCTGGCGTGCGTTCCCTCCTGCTCTGGGGAGCAGGCATCCACTGCGCATGCCTGCAGCGAGGGGGAGGCGCTCCACCCACCCAGTTTCTTTCACGCCGCTGTGTAATGCCAATAAACATGTAGATAAACTTAAGGAACAGCAGCGGGGATGGATAGGCGGGCGTGTGTGACTGCACAGACGACCACTCGAAGATCATAAGTTACAGGTAAGCAACCTGTTTATCTTCTTCGTGGTCTCTGTGCAGTCCCACACATGGGTGACTGGTAAGCTAAACTGCACGGAGGTGGGTGCTGGTTCTGAAAGAAAACTTCAGAGGTTATGCATGCACGTCAGTCAAGAGTGTCCACTTACCGGTGGAAAGACTGTAGGCTTCAATCGAAGATGGAGTGGAGTACAGCCTGTCCAAAAGACGAGTCTTGCCATGCACGTACATCTATTGCATAGTGCGTGGCGAAGGTGGATGCAGAAGACCAAACTGCAGCCACACAGATGTCTTCCATAGGCCCGCCCCTGGAGAAGGCAGCAGACGTAGAAAGGGCTCTTGTAGAGTGGGCTCTTAAGTGTTCTGGGGCCGGTTGCTTAGCTAGCTGATAGCACTGTGCAATGACAGCCACCAGCCATTTAGAGAGTCTCTGGGTAGAGAGTCTTTGCCCCTTTCTATGAGTCCCGTAAGATACAAACAGTCTGGAGTCCTTGCGAAAAGGTCCTGTTCTGTCTATGTAGTATGCCAAAGCTCGACATACATCGAGATTGTGTAGAGTCTTTTGGTCCCCATTCGTGGGGTTCTGAAAGAAGGATGGTAGCGTCATTTTTTGTAAGTGGAAGGGTGACACAATTTTGGGAAGGAAGTTGGGGTCCGGTCGTAGGATTACCCTGTCATGATGGAAGACAGTGTAGGGAGGGTCTACTGTAAAAGCACATATATCACTAGCCCTTTTGCCAGATGTAATTGCCACCAGCAGTGCTGTTTTCCACGATAGGAGTTGTAGTGGAATGGTTCAAAAAGGGGTTTCATTAGTTGGCTTAGGACTAGAGATAGACTCCAAGTAGAGTAGAATTGACGGATCGGTGGTCTAAGGTGGAGGAGTCCTTTGAGGAATGATTTCGTAGCAGGGTGCGAGAACACTGTACACCCTTCTATTTGTTGGTGAAAGGCTGAGATGGCTGCTAGGTGGACTTTCAGTGAGGAATACATAAGGCTGGATTCTGAAAGGGAGAGAGTATAAGATAGGATCTGTGATATCGAAGATGATGCAGGGTGGAAGTTCCTATGAGTGGCGTACTCAGTGAACCGCTTCCACTTCAGTGCGTAAGACTTCCTGGTTGATGGTTTCCTGGCGTTCAACAGGACATGTTGGACCTCCTCAGGAAATTCTAGAAATTGATTCTCCATGCGGTCAATCTGAGGCGAGAAGGGTCGTGATGTAGGACTTTGCCCTTCTGTTGTGACAGGAGGTCTTGTGCTTGAGGAAAGCAGTGGTATATGTTGTTGGAGAGAAAGAGGAGGGTTGTGAACCAAGGCTGGCGAGGCCACCATGGTGTGATCAGTATGCAGTTGGTTCGGTCTCGTTGGGTCTTCTGAAGTGCCCGTGTTATCAGTGGAATGGGCGGGAACAGAAAATGAAGTGGACCGCTCCAATATTGAAGAAAAGCATACCCCACAGATTGTGTAGAGAGGGGTCCCCACATGTAGAATTGGGTGCATTGGGTATTGTCTGGAGAGGCAAACACATCTATGAGGGAAACTCCGAATTTGTTGAAGACTGGTAGGAGATATGGTTTCCGACTTAGGGTGTCCGCTTGGGTATTCTGGACCCCTGGCAGGTGCACCGCTGTGAGATGTATATCGTGTGCGATGCTCCAATACCAAAGGTCTAGAGCTCTCTTGCAGAGGCGGGTGGATGCGGTTCCTCCCTGTCGGTTGATATAGAACACAGTCGCCACATTGTCTGATGTTACTTGTATGTGACGACCGTGAAGTGATGGTAGAAACGACTTGAGTGCCCTGTGGACAGCTAGGAGTTCCAAGGAGTTGATGTGTAGGGATTTCTCGTATGCTGTCCATTGTCCTTGCACTATCAATATGTCGAGGTGGGCTCCCCACCCCCACCTCGAGGCATCTGTGGTGACGATGGCTGATGGAGACTGTTTTACGAATGGCATCCCTGTGAGCAGGTGTTTTTGTACTGTCCACCACTCCAATGGCGGTAGGATGTGGCTTGGGGTTTTTAGCAAGGTTCGTTGGGATTGCCGTTGAGGGTGGAACGATCGGACGAACCAAAGTTGTAAGGGTCTCATACGGAGTCTCGCATGAGGGAGAACTGAGGTTGTTGCCGCCATCAGACCCAACATGCACTGGAAGGTAAGGGCTGTCTGGGTTGGTTGGGATATTATGGTATTGGCCAGAGATTGGATGTTGGCAACTCTGTCTATTGGCAAGTATGCCTTGTGGTCTACCGTGGAGAGGCGTGCCCCTATAAATTGAATGTCCTGTGTTGGTGAGAGTTGGGACTTCTGGTGGTTGACTTGTAACCCTAGGGTTGATAAGAGTCCTAGAGTTATCAGTATATCCTGTTTGAGTTGTTCTTCCGAATGGCCCACCATAAGCCAGTCGTCTATATACGGGTAAATAGCAATCCTCTTTTGACAAAGAAATGCTGCAACCACTGCCATGCATTTTGTAAAGATTCTTGGCGCTGTGGACAGGCCAAATGGGAGTGCTTGGAACTGATAGCGTTCGTTCCCTATTGCAAACCTGAGGAATCTTCTGTGGCAGTGATTGATTGTGAGATGAAAGTACGCGTCCTGAAGATCGATGAGTGCCATCCAGGCATTCTTGGGGATGAGTGGTAGAATGGACTGCAAGGTGATCATGCGGAATTTTTTGTATTGTATGTGTTTGTTGAGTTTGCGAAGATCCAATATTGGACGCTGTCCCCCATCCCTCTTCGGGACTAGGAAGTATCGGGAGTAAAATCTCGTGCGATGGTATTGAGGTGGGACTGGCTCTATGGCCTCTTTGGCCAGCAGGGTGGTGACTTCTTCCCGTAGAGCCAGGGAGGGGGAGTAGGTATGAAGTGAAGGTTCTTCGGGGGCGAAACGAACTCTATGGAGTAGCCTTTGTGGATAATATTTAGAACCCAAGAGTCTGTTGTTACTGACTTCCTTGCAGGAAAGAAGGGGAGGAGTCTGGAGGCAGTCGAGTGTTGTGGTGGCGGCGGCAGGGTAACCAAGTCAAAGAGACTGCTTTGTAGTAGTGGCAGTCTTCTTGGTTGGCTGAGGTTGTTGGCGTTGGTGAAAGGGCTGTTTAGGTGGAGGTGCCTTACGCTTCCAGTAGTCTGACTGCCTGGGAGAACGAGGACGTTTGTAGAACGGTGTCTTCCATGGTCTCTGTCTATTGGGTTGAGGCTGTTGCTGATTGACTCCCAGTCTTTTTGCTCTCTTTCTGCTATCGTCCACTGTAGTTAAGATGTCATCAGTGGTTGCGTTGAAAAGTCCTTGCCCGTCGAACGGAAGGTCTTTAATCTTAAACTTTATGTCTGGTTGCAAGGTTGATGAACATAACCAAGCATGTCTGCGTAGTGCCACCGCAGCCGTCATAGACCTAGAGGAGCAACCTACAGAGTGTCGTACAATATTGATTTGTTGTTTACTCAGACGGTTAAGCTCATGTAAGAGCTTGGCAGCTTGCTTCTGGGAGGCTTCTGGTAAAGATGGTACCAGAGTACTCAGCTGGGATGAAATGTTATATGAATAGGTAGCGAAGTAAGCGAGGTAATTATTTATTTTAGCCATGGCTGTAGATATGGAATAGAGCTTCCTACCTAGTGTGTCAAGTTTTCTTCCCTCCTTCTCTGGTGGCACAGGGTGACGCGTCTGCTTGGACTTGGATTATGAGTGTACGATCATCGAATTCGGTGCGGGTTGATTAAAAAGGAATTTTGATTCCGGTATGTGGATCTTATATAGAGCCTCTACACATTTTTATGTAGGAGGGATAGAGGCTGGTTTATCCCAGGCTTCTTTAAGGGCCTCAATATGAACTGGCAACATTGGTAGTGAGGATCCGGTAGGTAGGTCAGCGTGGACCAAGTCATGGACCACATCAGATATCTTAGGTAGCTCGGTTGTTAGCTTGATAGTCAGTGCAGTGGCTACGTCAGAAATTAAATCCAAATAAGACTTCGCCCCCTCAGAAGGGGAGAGATCAGCTGGTTTTACTATATTGGATGCTGGTGATGCTTGAGGAAATACCGAATGAGACGATTCTGAGGTTTCAGGTTCCGATTCCTCTTCTGGGACATCGGGTGTTGGTAGTGTAGGTACCGAAGGTAGAGGTTTGGCTATAGATTGGCTGGTTTGCTGCTTCGGGGTTGAAGGCGTCGGTGATGCCTGATCGCGGTGCTGGTGAAGTGCCTCCTTGTCTAGAGGCTGAGATGAGTCATCCCGGTACTGAGGTCGTGTCTCTTAGTACGGTACCGGGGGTACTGATGGCGGTGGTAGTCGGCCGAAGGGGACCTTGAGGGCGTGTAGTGGCGTCGATATGGAGATCTGGATGGGGACTGAGATCTGCTGTAGTCCTCTGTCTCTGCTGAGGGATCGTTCATGGTGCTGATAGCTCCGAGGTTCCCGATGTCGAGGGGACTCGAATTGCAGAGGAGATACGGTAGCATCTTTGAAACTACGTGGGGCAGTGACGTCATGGAAGGAGTACAGATCCAGTTGGTACTGAAGCATTTGAGTGGACAATTCAGTTGGCTCTTCTGTTAAGAGATGTTCCGGTAAGGACTCGTGGACTGATGGTGATGGCGAATGGGACCGAATTCGAATAACTGCCTCTTCGATTCTATCCGTCGGTACCAACCCTTGCGTGGATACATTCGGATTCGGGGGTGGCTTCGGTGCCGTAAGTATTTGTATAGTAGAAGTCGCCGTCAAAGCCGTAGCATCAGAAACTCTCGGGTCCGGTGGGGTCGGTTTCGATGAACCCCTCGGTTCCTGGTGCTCTCTGGGTAACGATTCCAAATGCTTTTTCTTGGATTCGTGGGATTTTTTCAGATGTTTCCCGGACTTAGGCTTCCTGGGAGCCAAGGCCACTGAAGCTGCCGGTTCTGCCGCGTCCCTTTGCGGAGTTAGGGAAGGTGGTGATCTTTGGGGCCCAGAGGAATGCGACATGGTGGATCGCAAAGAGGTTTCTAGAAGATGACTCTTCAGTCTCGCGGCGCGGTTTTTCCTGGCCTGCTTCCCGAACTGGGTGCAATGGACGCAAGTGTCCGTTCTGTGGGCTTCCCCCAGACGAAACAAACACAGCGAATGGCCGTCAGACGATGGAATTTTTGTTCCACAGCGAGTGCACTTTTTAAAAGTGATCTTAGAGTCCTTCCATACGCCTGGGGGGGGGGGTAGGAAGGGAACGAGATGACAGAAAAGTAAAGATTTTTTTTTTTTACGATACGAGTAGAGGGAATCGAAGAGATCGGATGAGGATCGGTCACGGAAAGGGTAAGGCGAGTAGGCTAGGTTGATGAAGGAGACACAGCAAGGAAGGACTATCCCAGGCGGCAGTTAGAAAGAAACTGGGTGGGTGGAGCGCCTCCCCCTCGCTCCAGGCATGCGCAGTGGATGCCTGCTCCCCAGAGCGGGAGGGAATGCGCACCAAAAATAACACCTAAGGCTAGCTTTGAATTCTCCGAGGTTGGGTTCGTCCCAGCGGGAAAACCCATGTGTGGGACTGCACAGAGACCATGAAGAAGATCACGTCCTGTCTCGTAACAGGGCCGTTTTGGACTGGAGAGTTTCCAATGGAGCGGCCCCTCCCCCGGGCCGGATCAAGCGATCAACGACCCTGTTTCCGGAGGAGGAGCCTACTCCCAACAGTTTCGGACCGTCCCACTACCAGGGACCACCGGAGAAAAGAGACTCCCACAATTCCTCACCCCACTTGCCACATGCCATGGAGTGCAATACAATGGTTCTGGAATCTCCATGGAAATCAAACTGTGGGTTGAAGCGAAGGATCAGATTGGAGGCACTCCAACCAATGCTGACTTCAAAGTTCTTTGTCTCTGGCATCACACTCCCATTTACTTTGATGCATTCTCCAGCCTTGATCTTCACATGGGAGATCACCAATTTCATGTCTGTGACTATGGCTTGAGAAGTCACTTTCCAGCAGACCTACTACAATTCACATGAAGTGCTCTTGACAGGGCAACAGGAGGAGGACAGAAAGGTATCTCAGTGAATGGAGGAGCACTCAACACAGGAGGAGGGTGCATGGAAGAATTTAACACACAAGAGCAGGAAAATCAGGAGACATTCTGAGCCTCTGTTGCTAAGCAATTGGTTCCAGGATCTCCCCACAGATATTGATTCTGGACCACTGGAACAAGGGCTACTTCCCCCAACCTCCCCAAAGTTTGAAGAAAATTTCTCAGGCTCAAGAGCCACACTGGGGCATTTCAAGGCCATGCCCCAAGTTGTGAGCCATGCCCAACCACCCCTGCTCATCCCCCAAAAGAGCCTCCCCATGTTGCTATCTTATAAATCCACGGCTCCCCAGTTCTCCGGTTTGCCGGGGTCCCCTTTTCTGTGCTTTGATTGGCTCGCTGTGACTGTTAAGTCCTACTGCCCTGTTAAAATCAAGCTGAAAATCCCTTTTTCCTGAGCTTCCTTTTTCCTCTTGCTGCCCACACCAGAAGACAGGCAGCATCTTTTTCTTTTGCTCTGCATGGAGGCAGAGTCCTGAGCTGCATCCAGATGGCAAAAACTTTGTCAGACAATGTAACTTTTCCTGAAATAAAATGCTTAGCTGAACTGCTGCCATTTTGAAACGCTGTTACTAACCATGAGAAAGACCTTGCATATCGAAGTAGAGAGTTGTAGATTGTTGCTAGTGCTTGGTGTGAACATTTCTTTCCCTTGATACTAACAAAGGCAAGAATTCCACTTTGAAGATAAAGCGCCTCCAGGGACAGCCGCTTGGCCATCCCCGGAAGACTAACCGTAACAATAAGATAAGGGAAAGAGATCGTGTGAATCTTCGCACCTCAGTCCAGCAATGTTTAGAATTGTGGCTTTGTGTGATACCCTTTGATGTATCCCCCTTAAAGTATGCTCTGCACTACTACATAGTATCAGTCTCAATTTTCTTCATTCTGATGCCTATGGATTATCAAAATAAAGCCTACCTTTGCAACAATTCAAGGTCTGGTTGATTTGAGATCCCATCGTCTGACACTTTCTCCTTCCTTCAGCTTCCAAGCAACAACTGTTCCTTACTGCAATAATGGGGCCAGGAGAGGAATCATATGACCCAGTCACCACAGGTGACTGCCCTCTCCTTACTCTACCAATCGGCTTTCTCAAAAAAATTTACTTCCAAGGTTATTTTTGCAAACACCTTTGCAAAAATCTGTCCAAGTTTCAGGATGGGTAGATTGGAGAATATTGACCCTATTTTGTGGGGTAGAGAGGGTTTTGGGGGGGGGGGGCTTTGGAAAGAAAGATTAAGGTGTACTAAGGTCAATAACAATGCCCAATTTAAAGATGATCAAGAAGGGTGAAATGAGTATCATTAACAGTTTGACAGTTAAGCATGCTTGCGAAGGTATTAGAGGAAGAAAAGAGTGGAGGGAAACATTAATAAGCTTGCATTTGCTAACGTGAGTATTGAAGAATTCCCTTCTGCCCCTGAATCTACTATCTATATTAAAGACGTGTCTAATTTACTTTTTTGCTCACCCTCCCAACCTTCCACTCCCCTGCCCCACAGGATTTCCCAAAGCCTCACCACCCAACATTTTATGGCTATACCCCTGCCCCCGTGGACTTGAATTTCTGCTCCCCGATATAAGAGAAGGCATGTGCTAGCAATTGGGGATTCCCTACTGAGAGGGGTAGAGGCTAAAGTGTGCCAACCGGACTTGCTGTCTTGAGAAGTATGCTATCTACCAGGTGCACGCATCCAGGATGTGACAGAAAGAGTAGGAAAACTAATCAAGTCTACAGATTGTTCTTCTTCCTTGCTCATCCATGGGAGAACAAATGATACAGCCCAGAACAGCCCACAACATATTAAAAGAGACTATGTGGCTCTGGGTATGAAGGTGAAGGACCTAGGAATGCAGGTTTCATAGGCTTTTCTTATCAAATGCTGTAGCTCTGAAAGGAAAAGAAGAATACTGTAAATAAATGATTGGCTACATAGATGGGGTCCATCAGGAAGTTTGGATTTCTGGATCATGGACTACACTTTTGAGATGAAACTCTTCCATCAGGAGATGGTTTGCACCTCACAAGGGTAGGGAAAATGTGTTTTGTTAGAGCCATCCAAACCTAATGAGGGCTTTAAACTAAATCCTAGGGAAGAAGTCCAATATGATGCTAATAACTGGAACACTAAAGTTTTGCAGGGAGTAGCACACGTGCTAGATAACATTAACTCACAGGAAAGTATAGAAATGAAAACATCAGGGCACATAAACCATGGATTCAAATGTCTCTACACTAACGTGCAGAGTATGGGAAACAAGCAAAAAGAACCTGAAGCCCTAATACAGGAAGGGGACTATGACCTAACAGGCATTACTGAAACTAAGTGGGATGACACTCACAATTGAAATATTAGGACTGAGGGGTACAACTTGTTTAAAAGGGATAGACAAACAAGGAAGGGGGGGGGGGAGAAGCATCATCATCAGTATTTTAATGTCATACTGTTTTATTGGTTTTATTGTTTAAATTATTAATTATATTATCTATTGTTTATCTGTATCATGGTTTTACCATGTCTTGTTAGCTGCCCTGATCCTGCCTAGGCGGGGAGGGCGGGGTATAAATAAAAGTTTATTATTATTATTATTATTATTAATAAATAAAAGCCCAACCATGGTGGCAAATCTGAGAATTTTCATTGGTTGGATGTGGCCTACACAGGATTGGCTCGTACTCTGTCTCTGGTGTGCCACTGGCTGATTCTGCTCTCCCCACCCACTACCAGCCCCATCAGGCAAGAACCCCACCAGAAGGCCACCGACTTTTGAAGGAGACACTTCTCTGCTGACAGGTTCTCCTGGGGGCTTACTGATCACTACTGCCTCTCCTCAGGGCCCATTGTAGGAAGTCCAGGACAGTCCTCTCCCCCACAAACAATGCCTCCGTGAAGCAAACAGTGAAACAAACAGTAAACTATGAGATGCATGTTCATGAGACAAAACAGTAGCAGTTCTGGGACTTCCAGGGGAGGAAAATGTCGAGCTGAGCTGCTTCTCATAAAGTGAGCAGGCTGGAACTTCTGTTCTGGGTAGTGGAAGGCAAATTAATGCCTACTGCCTACTTTTCTCAGTCAGAGATTAGTCCAAGATATGCACAGGAAACTTTGAGGAGATTTACCATGGCTAAAAGGGAGTCCGGGGGGGGGGGCTCCTTTGAGGGGTCTTTGGGATGAGTTGCATTTTTATCATCTGCAGAAGTTTTCAGAGTCATTTATTTGACATAAGCTCGACAGAATCCTAACCTTCTTGGACATTGCTAAACATTTAAAGCTACTCAAGACCAGTGGGAACTTAGATAATTGGAAGAGAAGGTACAGATTACTATCTTTCATTCCGGGACTATTTACAGCTTAATGGAATAAATTTAAAAGGTGGGAAATGAAAATCTAGAAAGTTTGGAAGAAGAAGGGAGGAAGAGCTGAAATTTGGACTTTGTAAATATAAAGGATAGTGCTAAAAAGTGGAAAGGAATTTATTGTTTGGTCTACTTGTGGTTTTGAAAAAAGAGCACCATCGTCACAGACCTGTAGCACATTCAAGCAATACAGGAAGTATGTCAAGTATCGTGAGATCTCCTTACCAGGGTGAATGAGACTTGGTGGCAAGTAAAGCAGGAAGTAGTGGATGGAAAACCTACTCTAAGAATATAACACCATTGAGAAACATTGGCGGCCATTGCTTGGAGGTCAAAATTAAAATAATGTTTTTAAAGTGTCCGGGACATTAAAAATTGTTGGAATTAATTGAGAAGAGGATAAGATAAATATTATTGGACATATTATTTGTGTGGACTTCAGACGTTTTTAAAAGGGGAAAAAATTGTAAGCAGCAGCAAAAAGTCACGACCGCCATTTTGAAAGATTTAAAAACTTTAAAAATAAATATCTGGGAGCTCGGAGGACGGCGAAATTAGGCTTGTTATAAAAGGCAAGTCCTATTCCTTTGAATCTGATAGTTGAAGTTGAAATTGGCGAGATCCAAATTTTCGCTGTTTTTAAATGTCAGAACACAAGCAACCTCTTACTAGGGCTACTTCATTAGAAAAAATGCAGGACCAATTAGAGGCAATGGAGGCCAGAACGATGAGAGGCATGAGAGATAACTGAATCGAAAAAAGAAATTATTGAAGAGATTAAAAAAGATATGGAAGATCTCAGAAAGGAAACAGAACATCTAAGAAAGTGCAGGAGGTAGAAGGTAGAATGAAAGTATATGATTCCACCTTGTTGAAAATGCAAGAAAAAGTGACAATCCATGACTGCAAATTGATGGAGACTCAGATATGTCTGAGAGGAGTACCTGAAAAGGAAGATGGTGATCTAAAAGACTATATAATAAAAATAATTGCAGAATTCTTAGAGGAAGATCCTGAGACTAAAAATATGTATGACTATATGTATAGAGTGAACTCACTTTATGCCAAGAAAAATAACTTTCCAAGACATGTTATAAGATTTATGACAAAGGAAATGGTGGGAAGGATCATGAATAAAAATTTTAAAAGACATTGATAGTGGGAGGCAGCAGAGTAAGAAGGAGTTGCCAGGGCAAGTGATAAATGATAGAACATATAAAAAACTGACAGAAAAATTAAGAGACAATGGAATAAGGTTCAGATGGATAATACCTGAAAGTTTGAGTTTTGAACTTCAGGGGAAAAGAATTACAATTACAAATGTACAGGAAATGAGTAGATTTCATGAAGAAAATAAAGAATTTGCACCATGATGGATTACAAATTATTGTCTTGGAATGTAAATGGACTAAATTCACCACAAAAAAAGAAGGGCAACATATCATTGGATTAAAAAACAAAATTGTAATATAATTTGCTTACAAGAAGTGCATATTAAATAAAAGGATTATAAATTTTTATGGAATAAACAATTGGGAGTAGAATTTTTTTCATTGGCTGAACAGAAGAAAAGAGGAGTGATTTTTTTATATTAAACAAGAATTGGAGCCAAAACTAGTGTTTAAGGATAAAGATGGAAGATTTGTAGCAGTAGAAACAATATTAAATGGAAAGAAAAAGTTATTGGGACTGTATGTGCCTAACGGTGCAAAGGATGCTTTTTAAAAAGACATTATACAACAGCTTGATGAACTGACCTATGACCAAGTTTTGATAATGGGAGATTTTAATGGAACAGTTAAGAACTCATTGGACAGATCTGGAGGGGGGAAAAGTAACAGTAAAGAAGGAAAATTGCCAAAGTCTTTTTCTGAATTGGTTAAACAAGAAAATTTGAAAGATATATGGAGGAAATTTAACCCTGAGGTTCGGGACTATACTTTTTTTCAGCAAGACACAAAACTTTTTCTAGAATTGACATGCTGTGAGGAACTAAAGATTTAGGTCTTGTAACAAGGAAAATAGAGATTTTACCTAAAATTAGGGCTGATCATAACCCAATAATGCGGATTACAAAATTGTCTAAGAAGTTGAGAAGATGGAGATTGAATGAAGATTTGCTACATAATAATAATAATAATAATAATATTTTATTTGTACCCCGCCCTCCCCGCCAAGGCAGGCTCAGGGGTGACATACTTAGAAAATGAAATTAAAGCCTTTTTCCAAATGAAAGAAAAAGAGGACATAGATTTCCAGACGGTCTGGGATGCTTATAAAGCAGTAATGAGAGGAATGTTGATTACTTTGAATAATAAGGACAAGAGAGTAAAAGAGAAACAGATGTTGGACATTCAAAATGAAATAAAGAAAAAAGGGGAGTTGAGAAAAAGGCCAGGGAAAAAGAAATTTAAAGGGAAATTACAATATTACAAACTCACATTTGTTAAATAGAGAAGTGGAATGGAGTTTGAAAAGACTGCAGCAGAAAATCTTTGAGGGAGCAAATAAACTGGGAAAGTATTTGGCTTGGCAATTGAAAAAAAGAAGGAAAATAAAATTATTAATAAAATTGTGGTAGATGGAAGAGAAGTGGTTACCCAAGAGGGAATAAAAAGAGAATTTTTAAGTACTATGCCAAATTATTTAAAGGTGCTAAAATAAAGAATGAGAAGATGGATGAATATTTACAAAAGATAAAAATAGAGCCCTTAACTGAAAATATGCGAAAAGTTTTGAATGATCCAATTGAAAAAAATAGAAATTGAAGCAGCAATCAACGCAATGAAAAACGGAAAAGCACCTGGGCCAGATGGATATACAGCTAAATTTTTTAAAACTTTCAAAGAGGAATTAATACCAAAAGTTGCAGAAGTTGATGAATATGATAATAAAAGGGAAAATACCAAACACATGGAAGGAAGCTGTTATTTCGTTGATACCTAAGGAAGATAGAGATGTCACGAATGTAAAAAATTATAGACCAATTTCGTTATTAAATAATGACTATAAAATATATACAAAAATCTTGGCAGAAGGGGTTAAACAACATTTGATAAACTTTATAAAGGAAGAAAATGCAGGTTTTCTTCCCAAAAGGCAAATAAGAGACAATATTAGAACTGTTGTAAATATTGTAGAATATTATGAAAGACATCCAGAAAAAGTAGCATTATTCTTTGCAGATGCAGAGAAAGCATTTGACAATTTAAACTGGGACTTTATGTTTGCAGTAATGGAAAAAATGGAGCTTGGAGAAAGCTTTATAAGAATGATAAAAGCAATATATTCTGAACAAAGTGCAAGGTTATGTATAAATGCAGATCTTACAGAAGATACGAAAATCAGCAAAGGTACAAGACAAGGTTGTCCACTTTCACCATTGTTGTTTATCTCTCGGCTTGGCTTCGCGAACGAAGATTTAAGAAGGGTGCAATAGTCCACGTCTGCTGCAGGCTCGCTGGTGGCTGACAAGACCAATGCGGGACAGGCAGGTCCGGCCACAGTGGCTGCAGGGAAAAGTCTGATTTAGGGTTGGTGCTGCAGCAGTGCGATTCTTCCTCAATCTCCTTTTGTCCTCAAGACCAGCTATGCGTGCGTTCTTAAAGGAAGAGACAGCCTGGTGGATGGTGTGTCTCCATGCTTTGCGATCTGAGGCTAGGTCAGACCACTGGTGATGGTTGATGCGACAGGTGCCAAGGGATTTCTTCAAGGAGTCCTTGTACCTCTTCTTTGGTGCCCCTCTATTTCGATGGCCGGTGGAGAGTTCGCCATACAGGGCAATCTTGGGAAGGCGGTGGTTTTCCATCCTAGAAATATGCCCTGCCCAGCGCAGCTGCGTCTTCAGCAGCAGTGCCTCGATACTGGTAACCTCCGCCCGCTTGAGGACTTCAGTGTTGGTCACAAAGTCACTCCAGTGGATGTTGAGGATGGTGCGAAGGCAGCGCTGATGAAAGCGCTCGAGGAGTCGCAGGTGATGACGGTATAAAACCCATGATTCGGAGCCGTAGATGAGGGTTGTCATCACAACCGTCTTGTAAACATTGATCTTTGTGCCTTTTTTCAGATGCTTGTTGCTCCATACTCTTTTGTGCAGTCGGCCAAAGGCACGGTTTGCCTTTGCCAGCCTGTTGTCAATCTCCTTGTCGATCTTGGCATCTGAGGAGATAATGCACCCCAGGTAGCTGAACTGCTGGACTGTCTTCAGAACTGATTCACCCACAGTGATGCAGGGAGGGTGATAATCTTCTTGGGGTGCAGGCTGGTGGAGAACTTCTGTCTTCTTCAGACTAACTTCTAGGCCGAATAGCTTGGCAGCCTCTGCAAAGCAGGACGTCATATGCTGCAGAGCTGATACCGAGTGGGAGACGAGTGCAGCATCATCAGCAAACAGTAGCTCTCGGATGAGTTTTTCCATCGTCTTGGAGTGGGCCTTTAGTCGCCTCAGGTTGAACAGGCTGCCATCGGTGCGATAGCGGATGTAGACACCATCGTCATCATATAGATCTACTGCGGCTCTTTGAAGCATCATGCTAAAGAAGATCGTAAAGAGAGTTGGCGCGAGAACGCAGCCTTGCTTTACACCTGTGCCTATTGGGAAGGTCTCCGAGAGGTCGTTGCAGTGTCTGACTTGGCCTCGCTGGTCTTCATGTAGCTGGATGATCATGCTGAGGAACCTTGGGGGACATCCTAAATGTTCCAAGATTTGCCACAGGCCTTTCTTGCTAACGGTATCGAAGGCTTTGGTAAGGTCGACAAAAGTCACATACAGAGCCTTGTTCTGTTCCCTGAATTTCTCTTGGAGCTGCCTGAGAACAAATACCATGTCGGTGGTGCTCCTGTTAGCTCTGAAGCCGCACTGGCTCTCTGGGAGGAGTTCTTCTGCAATGGTGGGCACCAGTCTGTTCAGGAGTATTCTGGCAAGGATTTTGCCTGCGATGGAGAGCAGGGTTATCCCCCGGTAGTTGGAGCAGTCTGACTTTTCCCCTTTGTTCTTGTATAGGGTGATGATGATTGCATCGTGAAAGTCCTGTGGTAATTTGCCTTGTTCCCAGCAGGTGACAAGTACTTTCTGAAGTGAGCTATGTAGTATTGTGCCCCCATGCTTCCAGATCTCTGGTGGAATTCCATCAACTCCTGCTGCCTTGCCACTTTTCAGTTGCTTGATGGCTTTAACAGTCTCTTCTAGGGTGGGGATCTCATCCAACTCTGTTTTCACTGGTTGAAGTGGGGTGAGGTGGATTGCTGAATCTTGAACTACGCGGTTGGCACTGAAGAGAACCTGAAAATACTCTGACCACCGGTTCAGTATGGATGCCTTGTCTGTGAGGAGCACTTGGCCATCTGCACTACGCAAGGGACTCTGTGCCTGATATGATGGACCATATACTGCCTTCAGGGCTTCGTAGAACCCTCTTAAATCACCAGTGTCTGCACACAGCTGGGTTCTCTCTGCAAGCTTGGTCCACCAATCGTTCTGAATGTCTCGAAGCTTGCGCTGGAGGTTGCTACATGCAGCGCGAAAGGTTGCTTTTTTCCCAGGACAGGAGGGCTGAGCAAGATGTGCTTGGTAGGCAGATCTCTTTTTCGCCAGTAAATCTTGGATCTCTTGATTGTTCTCATCAAACCAGTCCTTGTTCTTCCTTGTGGAGAACCCGAGGACTTCTTCAGAGATCTGCAGGACGGTAGTTTTTAGGTGTTCCCAGAGTGCTTCTGGAGAAGGGTTTGTGGGGCAACTGGGGTCCTCAATTCTTGACTGGAGTTTTGCCTGGAAGGCAGCTTTAACTTCGGCTGACTGGAGACTGCCAACCTGAAACTTCCTCCGAGGGATACCTCCTCTCCTGGGTGTGGGTTTAAAGTGAAGACGGAGATTGCAGCGTACAAGACGATGATCCGTATGACATTCTGCACTGGGCATTACTCGGGTGTGTAAGACATCTCGAAGGTCTCTCTGGCGCTCCAGAATGTAGTCGATAAGGTGCCAGTGCTTGGACCGTGGGTGCATCCAGGTTGTCTTCAGACTGTTCTTCTGCTGGAAGATAGTGTTGGTGATGGCGAGCTGGTGCTCCATGCAGAATTCTAGCAGGAGGCGCCCGTTGTCATTGCAGTTGCCAATGCCGTGTTTGCCAAGTACTCCTTTCCAGGCTTCCGAGTCTTTACCTACTCTGGCATTGAAGTCGCCAAGGATGATCACCTTGTCCTCTGTAGGGGTCTTCCGTATGAGGTTGCGTAGATCAGCATAGAACTCGTTCTTTTCTGCAGGATCTGCTTGAAGGGTTGGGGCATACACACTGAAGAGTGTTGCATGCTGCTTGTTTTGAAGTGGGAGGCGCATGGACATGATGCGATCTGAGTGACGTGTTGGCAGGTTTTCGAGTTTGGAGGCAATGGAGTTCCTGACCATGAAGCCAACGCCAGAAAGGCGGCTCTCAGCCTTTGACTTACCCGACCAGTAGAGGGTATAGCCAGCACCGTGTTCTTGAAGACTACCTTCCTCAGGGAAACGGACCTCACTGAGAGCTGCTATGTCGATATTCAACCTGAGAAGTTCGTGGGCAACTAGAGCAGAGCGTCGTTCAGGGCGACCACTGTCTACTGTGTCAAGCATGGTTCTGATGTTCCAACACGCAAGCTTTAGTCTTTGCACACTTTGTGAGGCAGGTGCATGCCTTTTCTTTGTTGTTATTTTTTGACCGCAAGTAAGGATGCCCGTTGACCGCGGCTAGCCAACTGGGGTGGAGGAGACGAGCTTTGTTTAGGCCACCTTTTCTAGGCCCCTCTCCGTGTGGAGCAAGCAGTGCTGTCCCTAGATAAGGCTGCTTGGTCGTTCAGGGTGCTGCCGAAAAATGCTTTCGTCTCCGGGTTAGCATCAGGCGACCCATACCCTGTTGTTTATAATGACTCTTGAAATATTATTGATGCAGATACAAGAAGAAAAAGATATAAAAGGATTAAGAATAAAAGGATTCACTTACAAATACAGAGCTTTTGCTGATGATATGTTTATAAATGAAAACCCCATACAAGTTACACCTCTGTTGTTAGCTAAAATACAAGAATATGGGGAGTTGGCAGGACTTTGTATTAATAGAGAAAAATCAAAAATTCTGTGTAAAAATATGCAGATAAACAAACAACAAGAATTGCAGAAACTAACGGGCTGCAAAGTCACCTCCAAGGTAAAATATCTGGGGGTGGAGATAACAATGAAGAATATTGATCTGTTCAAAAATAATTATGAGAAGTTATGGTGTAAAATGGATGAAGACATGCTAAAATGGAACAAGCTCAATTTGTCATTGTTGGGTAGGATAGCTGCAATTAAAATGAATATTCTACCAAGAATAATGTATTTGTTTCAAACTATTCCTATTGTGAAGAATAGTAAACAATTTGATAAATGGCGAAGAAAAATTTCAGAATTTGTGTGGGCTGGGAAGAAACCAAGGATTAAAATGAAAATTTTGACAAATGCAAAAGAGAGAGCTGGATTTCAATTACCAAAATTAAGATTATATCAGGAAGCAGTTTGCTTAGTGTGGATAAAAGAATTGATAACGCTGTTAAACAGAAAATTTTTAGTGTTGGAAGGTCACGGAAATAAATTTGGCTGGCACACATAGTTGTATTATGGAAAAAAGAAGATGGACGGTTTTTTCTCTCACCATTATATAAAAAATAATCTGTTAAGTACATGGATGAAATATAAGTAGTATGGAGATGAGAGAAGACCGTTACGGATAATACCGGCCGAAGTAAAAAAATAACAGCTGAGATAGGGGAAGAAAAGTGATTGTCATATAGTCAATTATTAAAAATACAAAGTGGCAAAATAGAACTGAAAACTGCTGAAGAGTTGAATAATAAATATGATTGGTTTCAAATGCAACAAATAAAGAGCTTGGTGGAGAATGATATTAAAACTGAAGGAATAAGAAAAGATCAAACAGAAATGGAAAAAGTTCTGCTTGAGGACAACGAAAAATTTCAAAATTATATAAATTACTTTTAAAATGGTCTACGGAAGATGAAGTAGTGAAATCTCAAATGATTAAATGGGCAATTAATGTGAATAAAGAAATACAGACAGAAACTTGGGAATATTTGTGAAAGAACTCTATGAAACTCTCAATATGTCAGAATATTAAAGAAAACTGTTTTATGATGATGTACAGATGGTATATAACTCCTAAAAATTGGTAAAGATGAATAACAAGATGCCAGACAGATGTCGGAAATGTAAAAAGCATGAAGGTTCTTTCTACCATATGTGGTGGACTTGCGAAAGAGCTAAAATGTTTTGGCAGTTGATTCAGCAAGAGATTTCTAAGATCTTGGGATATGAATTTAACAAGGTTACAGAGACTTTTCTGTTAGGATTACAAATGGAAAAATTTCCAAAAGAAGACAACTTTAATCTGGTACTTGCTCTCAGCTGCTAGGACATTGTATGCGCAGTTGTGGAAGCAAGAAAAAATACCAGAGAAATGGGATGACATGGAGTGAAATGGATAAGTTAACAAGAACTTTAAGAGACTATGATTTAGAAGTATTTAAGATGGAGTGGAAGAAGTTCAGAAGATATGTAGAAAAAGAATGGAAGATAAAAGGACATTGGACAATTTTTGATAATGATTAAATATAAGTGGGGGGAAGACATGAACCTTGGTTCCTATTAATTAGGGGTACCTTTTATAATGATGTTTTGAATTTAGTACACCAGCGGGGGTCAAGTAATGGGGGAGGGGGAGGCAGAAAGTAATATATGGGATAAAAAGTAGTTATTAATGATATAAGAAATTGAATATATTGCCATATATTACTAATAAAAATTGTTTGAAAACAAAACAGTAGCAGTTCCTTCTCTTCAACTAATACAAAAGGAATGTTCATTCACGGCAGGGAGGGGCCAGTTCCACAGCAGCGCATAAAAAATGGCCCCCTTTCCAGGGATCAGTCCCCCTCCAAAGGGGGGGAGTGAATGCTTTCACTTGGGTGGGTGGGAAAACAGTAGGTTGGTCGGAAGTTACAGGCCTCTGAGGGAGTAGGATGGTCGGAAGTTACAGGCCTCTGAGGGAGAGGCCTTTCCTCCTGGGGAACTACTGTTGCCAGTCTCCAGGTGAGCAGGGAAAAAGGTACATAGGTCTCTGTAAAAACCAGTCTCAACAACAACAAACAGCAATCAAGGCCAATCACTCCAAAAATGAAGATCCGGGCTATGGTGTAGAGGTCTGACTCTGTAAGATTTTTTTGTTCTGGAAAAATTGCCATTTCGGCTGCAGGGAAAAACTGATGTGAATAAATGGTTAGTAAGACAAGAGAGGCGTTGGATTTTAAAACTTAAAACCCTGATGCCAAATGGATTAAATAATGATTGGGACTTGTCTTGTTTTCTTTGAGAACAGTGTCTGAGCAATTAATTATGGATAGGTTGTCTGTAACTTTAAGGAACACTGTGTGTGTATAGCACCTGTGTGTGTATATATAATCAGGTGATTACTGTATGTGTTTGTAAAACTTTATTGCTAACAATTTTGAAGCTTTGCTCTCTTTGGAAAATTGTATAATGGCATTTTGAAGGTATGCATCCTAGTTGTGAGTATTGTTTTTTCTACAGTTTGTATTTCTACTGGTGACTTTTAATGTTTTATAATGCAGCTTAACAGGGCATCATGTACAAACCTGTCGCGTTTCCTTCGGGCCTTGCTGCATTTGACTGTTCCACTCACTTTGGAAGAAGGATTGGAGCATTGGACTTCATTTGAGAATTGACCTCTACACCACGGCTTGGACCTTCATTTTTGGAGTGATCGGCGTTGATTGATGTTTGTAAGACTATGGGTGCGGGTATGGTCAGCGTTCTTATGCTTTATATGTGATTTATTTCACTTTCTTTGTATAAATACACTTATATTTTGTTAAGTATTAAGTATTTCATTATTATTGAGGTTGGTTTTCGTGGAGGTCTGTGTACTTTGCTCTGCTTTGCTTTTCCGTGTTTCTCTGTTTGGTTGCTTTAATCTCCAGGTGAGGAAGCTGACTGGGTGATTTTGGAACAGTCACAGACCTTCAGTCTAACCTTCCTCACAGAATTGTTCTGATCAAAGGGGGGAGAGGAGAATGAGGTAAGCCGCTTTGTCAATGCACAGAGCATGGAAAACAAACAGGAGGAACTGGAAGCCCTAACCTCACGGACTGTGAAGACAGACTGTCCTTTTGCAGAGACTGCAGGGAAGGGGAAGGGGGAGGCAAATGGAAAGTCAGAGGGGCAGATAAACAGAAGGAGACAGGGTTGCCAACTCCAGGTTAGGAAATTCTTGGGAATTTAAGGGGTGGAGCCTGGAGACAGTGGGGTTTGAGGAGGGATGGGAACTCAGACAGATACAATGCCATTTCCTACTAGGGAACCACTGGAGATCAGATTTACAACTGCTCTCTAGATGGCAGAGATCAGATCCCCTTGAGGTGGGGAGGGAATCAATGCCTTCACCTGGGTGGGTGGGAAGACAGAAAGTGGGGGTGGACTCACCCAGAGCCTTCTTCTAGAGCCCATTGTATTTTTCTTCACAACGGAACTTACTCCTAGTTATATACAAAGGAGGTATATACTGTGAGGAAATATGTGGATCTGAGCATGGAAGTTCAGTTGAGGGTCTCTGGGTAAAAATAAAAGGAGTAAGAAATAATAGTGATATTATGGTGAGGATCTCCTATAGACCATCAAGCCAAGCAGTGGACTAGCACAGATTACAAAGTTCTCAAAGACACAGTGGTCATGGGAGATTTCAATTACCTGTATATTTGTTGGAAGTTCAACTCTGCTAAAAACAAAAGTTCAAAAAAATTCCTGTCTTGTCCTGCTGACAAATTCATTCCCCAGAAAGTGAAGAGGGAAACAAAGGGATCTGCTCTCTTGGACTTAATTCTCATCAACATGGAAGAACTGGTTGATGAGGATCCTGGAGGTTTTCTGTCATCTTCTGGACAGAGTAAAAAGCCAGTTGGCACTGGCTTTTTATCTCTTTTTGGGGTTTAAAAGGGTGGTGTGCATGCACTGCAGAGAGAAGAGTATAATGTTCTGCATCAGCTATTGGAGTGTTGGTGGCCAGGAGTTGTGTGCAGTTCTCAGGTCAAAACTTTTGAGAGTTTTGCACATCGTACATCTCTTCTCTGGGCCAGCTGTCTTCCTTAATCATGCAGGAGAGATGCAGAGCCAGGCCTCTGCTCCTCCCATTAGCTGAGGAAACAAAAGAGTGCCCGCATGCAAGAGAGGACAGAGTTGAAGTTCTATCATGGCATCTTTAAGACAAAGTTTTATTCGAGGTATGGGCTTTTACAGCTTCACTAACCCAGTCTCATTTTCAGTTGAACTAACTGCTGATTTCAACTGTCTCCATCAGTTCCCTTTGGTCAGTCATGGTGGGAGGTGGATATCTATGGGTTTCTTAATGTAAATCCTACAAATGGCCTTGCTTCTTTTCCAGAAATGGGGTGGGGGAAGTCTGAGTAAAACATTACAGCCATTCTCCCACTATTGATGCTCATGTGAGAGAAATGGAAAGGCAATTCTTAACTGGACACTTGTCAAGTTTTGGATGGGTGAAAGACAAGAAAGGCTGTTTTAGGTAATTCTACCATAGCATATTGTCCAAAAACCAGAGCATCACCCTCCCCACATGCCTAAGTCACTTCCAGGTCATGTTTATTTTTAGCATTCCTGCCCACTCCCTGTAAATTCTCCTCCCATCCCCCACCAGCAGGCCCAAGGGATCTGGCGAGGAAAGCTGCCTCATCTCAAACAGCTCCAGAAAGAAACAGGAAAAAAAACTGGTTCTCCCTCTACTGCTTGCATTATTTCTGCCTACACACATAAAGCCTTGGGTCCCAAGTGCCTGGAAAAATGGTGGTTACTAAAATATTTTAATTAAACAAATTTTGCAAAGAAAATAATGGCGCTATGCATGACAACAGGCACTGTCAACATATTTGAGGGAGGGAGAGAGAGAACAAAAACTAATAGATCTTCAAAATCAAAGCAAGGAGTTGAGAGAAAACTCTGCTTATCATTTACAAAATCCATATCAAATATTACTAGCTGAAGAGACTTTCTTCACTGTAATTATATTACGAAAACTAAGATGACACATGATCACCACCATCTGGCTTGTCAGTAACATCAATATTCCAAAAATGCATTCCCTTCCTGGCAATATAGATTTACACAATGTGGGTTTTTTTCAAAGAAAAGGAACAAAAGAAAAACCCCATATGTAAGTTAGCATGCTTCTTTCGAAGTTTAAAAAGGGCAAATAAACATCCAACAGTGCAATCCTGACCAGAGGTCAGTCTAAATCCAATTTCTTCAATGGGCTTAGGCTGCAGTAACTCTGGATTGCACTGCAAGTATATGTATTCTGAATGATTCAGGGCTAAGATACGATAAGAATCAGTAAGTATTCAATAAAGATATTCAGATTTTACTCACATTGTGCACTGAATTAATGCCCCCCCCCCCGCCTGACTATTATTAAACTGCAAGCACCAGTTGTTTTCAACTCTGGGGTGACGTTGCTTTCACAATGTTTTCACAGCTGACTTTTCACGGGGTGGTTTGCCAGTCATCTACACTTTCCCCCCAGCAAACTGGGTACTCATTTTACCGACCTCGGAAGGATGGAAGGCTGAGTCAACCTGGAGCTGGCTACCTGAACCAACTTCCACTGGAATCGAACTCAGGTCGTGAACAGAGGGCTCCTACTGCAATACTGCAGCTTTACCACTCTGCGCCATGGGGCTTTCTCCGACTATTATTACCGCACAATTTAACAAGGATCTCTCCTGGGTGCTTATCAACCAAGATTATTTTTTTATTGCCTTGTTTATGGTAGGTATTTACAAGGTTTTGTTACAATGTTCTATTATTCTGTAATCCACCTTGAGTCTCAATGAGAAAGACAGGTGATTAATAAAGTAAAATAAAAATATTGTGATTTTAGCCTGACTGCAGTCACAGCCCTGGGCTGCTCATCTGTCAGTTCAAGAGAAGTGGCAATGAAATATTGTAGAAAAGGACTGGGGTTTCATCAACAGCTCACAGTGTCATTGGAGATATACAAGTATATCCTTGCAGTCACAACTATTCTGCTTAAAAAAAAATTAAAATTCAACTGTATTCTCATTAAGATTATTCATTATTTAAGAATTCATCAGTGTCTGTCTTCAGCAGTGGTCCCCAACCTTTGCAGCACCAGGGACTGGCACCAGGGCTGGCCCGCCCACCATGGCCCCAGGGCTGGTTGGGTGGGGGCACCCTATTTGGCTCTGCCCCCCCCACGGCCACGCAGCCTCGACGCCCCGCTTGTCCCCTGCGGTGCCTCCTTCACCCTCCATTTTTATGATTTTAAGGCCAGGGAAGGGGCAGTGAAGTGCCGCCTTCCCCAGCTCTTTAAAGGCCAACACCCCGTGCCAATCAGGTGATTGGCAGTGTGTGTTTGTGTTGGCCTCTAAAGAGCTGGGCAAGGTGGTGCTTCACCACCCCTTCCCTGACCTTAAAATTGTAAAAAAAGAGGGTGGAGGAGGTGCAGCGGGGGGTGGACAGGGCGGCCGCTGTGCAGCGCCATGGGGGGGGGGGCAGCCAGGCTGCAGCCTGATTGCTAACAGGCTGCAGCCCGATACCGGTCCTCGACCTGGGGGTTGGGGACCCCTGTTCTTCAGTATAATTGTATACAATCTTCAGCTTTATTATGCATTTTCATGTTGCTTTTAGTATCCTGCATTGTTTAACTCAGGGGTGTTGAACTCATTTGTTATGAGGGCCGAATCTGACTTAAATGTGACCTTGTTGGGCCAGGCTGTGTTGGGCTGGGCCATGTGTGTACATATTAAGATTAAGTAGCAGATAGATTAACTTTTAAAGGACACAGACTAAATTTTAAAAAAAAAACTTAAAAAGAAAGCATGCTGAAAATATTAGCATTTCTTGGTTGTAAAGGTGCTTTACAACCAGTTTGGTGTAGTGGTTAAGTGCGCGGACTCTTATCTGGTAGAACTGGGTTTGATTCCCCACTCTTTCACTTGCACCTGCTAGCATGGCCTTGGGTCAGCCATAGCTCTGGCAGAGGTTGTCCTTGAAAGGGCAGCTGCTGTGAGAGCCCTCGCAGCCCCATCCACCTCACAGCGTGTCTGTTGTGGGGGAGGAAGGTAAAGGAGATTGTGAGCTGCTCTGAGACTCTTCGGAGTAGGGAGCAGGATATAAATCCAATATCATCATCATCTTCTTTCTTTGTATTTCTCCCATGGGATCCAGGGAACTGGGCAAAGGAAGCTCTGGTTCTTTCCCTCCCTCCCCAGGGGACCAAGAGGGGGAGGAGCCTCAGCCAATGGAGAAAATCAAGGCTCTGCTCTGTAGCTCCTGTGTGATTGAGCAAGCCTTGAAAAGCAAGCAAGAGAGGGAGAAGGAAGCAGACAAGAGCCAGTGGCTCGAGGGCCTGATAGGAGCCCTCTGGGGGCCTGATTCTGCCCCCAGGATGCATGTTTGATACCCCTTGTTTAACTTTTGCCAAAATATAGCTTAGAAGCCTTCCAAAGAAAGTAGTGATTGTTCAAAGAAGGCCAGAGATAGTAACGATAGCGATTCTCTGTTGCAATGCTATCCATAAACATACATTTACACCTGCAAAGCAGAGACTTACGCTTAATCAATCATCAGTGTCACATTTTTATCCTGTGTTTATTTCAAGGAGCTCAGGATGGTGTCCATCATTCTCCTCTCCTCCATGTTACTGTCACAACAACCCCAGTGAAGTAAGTTTGTTACCACATCTATATGCCCTGCTCATACACATGCTTGTTGGAGGGCTATCAAAGCTGCACTGCTCAATAACACTTGGCACCCATGACACTGTTGGACTCTGGACACTCTCTGCCAGGCTTGGCACACAAAAGGGAGTCTGACAGCACCCTGGATAGGCTGCTTCAGCTCCACAAATGTAAGCCTTGAGCAAAGCAGATAAGTATGCATAAATCTCTTTGCCTCTGGCTAAGGTGTGGCCCCCAGGCTCAGGAACAAGCAGACTCCCAGCTAATCTCATCAACCTTTTCAACTTCCATGAAATGCACACACAAGTATTTTCACCTGAGTTCATCTTCTCCTCACACCTTTTGTCTCTGTCAGAGCTGAGGGTGGCTCACAGGCCTTTGTTGCTATCAGGGCTTTTTTTGTAGAGAAAGCCCATCAGGAATCATTTGCATATTAAGCCACATCCCCTGATGCCAAGCCAACCAGAACTACGTTCCTGTGTGTTCCTGCTCAAAAAATAAGCCCTGGGTTGTTATTAAGTGTTGTTATGAATAAAAATGTTGCTAATAACATTGTTATTACTCTGTCTCCTATTATTTTCATATTTACCTTTTTATCAAAATAACTACTATGAAAGTATAGGGGGTACAAGATTATATTCCTGCCTCAGATGCAAAATTAGCTAATTATGGCTCTGCCCCAAAACCTCAATATTAAAAGAAAAAGTATACAGGAAAAAAATTTCACGTCCTACAAACTTGGCCCCAATTTCTAGATCTGGAGACAGGTGTCATCACATACACCCAATCCACAACAGTTACCTATATATGCACTGACTTTTACTGATCCCATATACCATTGGCTTCTCAAGCCAGCAGTATGAGTTGGTGCAAAGGGACTCTGGCCATGTTCTTTCAGGAAGCTCTGAAGGAGAATGGGGGAGGGGGGGACAAATTCACTTCTGGTTGAGCTGCAACTGGACTGAAGTGTCTGGATGCTTTGCCGCATTCATTTGCCTCTCAAGCAGCATCCTGACCCCTCCTCTTCCCTGTACAATCAGTGTTGACAGTGGCCGGGGGGAGGGGCACCGAAGCTGAAAGGATCGAAAAAGAGAGGCAAGAAGGACTGCAGGAAAGTAAATCCATGAATTTGACTACTGGTCCATCAAGGTCAGCATTGATACACGTGGGCAGCCATGTTGGTCTGAAGCAACAGAACAAAGTTGAAGTCCAGTAACACCTTTAAGACCAACAAAGTTTTAGACAGACTATAAGCTTCCTTGTGCTAGAAGCACACTTCATCAGAATTCCAAATTCGTTAGAATAGGATGGAATTAGCAGTCCTACATATAGAGACTAACCATTCTCTCTATATGTAGGACTGCTAATTCCATCCCATACTATTGTCTGATGAAGTGTGCTTCTAGCACATGAAAGCTTACATTCTGACTAAAACTTGTTGGTCTTAAAGGTGCTACTGGACTCCAATCTGGTTTAAGGTCAGCATTGTCTGTTTAGACAACAATGACTGCACCTGGAAAGCATGACAATTTCTGGGGATTGACGCCTACTTGGGGCTTGCAGAATATTCATGGAAGTGGCTCAATAAAGCCTGTCCCATCCTCCTGACTGCTGGTATTCCAAGGAGATCTCCCATCCAAGTACTTGCCAGGTTGACTCTGCTTAGCTTCTGAGATCTAATGAGATCTGGCTTCCCTGGGCTATCCACATCAGGGCAACACCCTGCTCCTTTTAACCACAGGTGCCAGGGACTGAACCTGGGACATTCCACATCCCAGACAATCTACCACGAAGCCATCCCTATAAACATTCTCACACTTCCTGGACCCCTCATCAGGGTTTAGCAAATGTTCATCAGGATGAAACTATTTGAATTATTAAGATGTTATGACACTGACAACCCTGAAAGTGAGTTGAGCAATAAGATTGCAGTGTTAAGAGATACCAATAGAAGTCATCGGCTTTCTAGAAATAATAATACCTGCTTTGATACATCATGGACTTAAAATGGAGAAAAATGTTGTTACCATTGTAACTTTAGGAGTAGAATTTGTTTTCCCCAACCCTAAGATGATGATGATATTGGAAAATATTGGATTTATATCTTGCCCTATACTCTGAATGTCAGAGTGGTCACAATCTCCTTTACCTCCCCCTGCAACAGACACCCTGTGAGGTAGGTGGGGCTGAGAGAGCTCTTACAGCAGCAGCCCTTTCAATGACAACTCCTACAAGAGCTATGGCTGACCCAAGGCCATGCTAGCAGGTGTAAGTGGAGGAGTGGGGAATCAAACCCAGTCCTCCCAGATAAGAGTCCACACACTGAACCACTACACCAAACTGGCTGTCTCTCCAAGGAAGACGTAACCCTAAAAATTGAAAATAAAATCCAGCAAGAGTCAAGTTATTCAGCAATTATAGAATGCCAAACCATGTAAAGCAGCATACACGGAATGCCCAACTACACAACATCTTTCTTCAAATAAAGAAAGGAGGGGGAGGGAATCAGAAGCTTACCAACTTCCAATTTAAAAAAACAACCAACAAAGAAAAAACCCTTTAAGCTACAGTACCTTTTATTTTTTGAAGGATCTTTCACATCACCTTTTTCATTTTCATTATTAGGAAGCCTGGCTAACCTTTCTCCTGTCTGAAGATTTAATTGCACGTGTAATCCTGCAGGAAGAGCCTGACCTGCAAACAACATGAGAATTTTATGATGTATTAACAGTGCAATCCTAAACAAAGTTATATCCCAAGTTCACTGACTTCAAAGGTTAGAACTCTGTTTAGGATTGTGCTGCTGTTCTCAGGATATGGACTGTTAATATATATTTAAGTACGTGGATTTTTATATCAGTGATACAAAAATTACATCACAAACCTACACATGCGCACTCAGACGTAACCCCTCTTATATTCAGCGCAACATACTCCTAAATAAATTTAAGCACAGAATTGCTTACTTGTTTAGACATATTTAACAGAATCAAAGTTCTTTTTTGTAACTCGTCAGACAAAGCTTGGTTTCATGGTGTGTTTTTATAAGAGACTATAAAGTGCTCCAAATGATTCATATTTTTATAGCTTTTCCATTTTGTTTATTTCTTATTATCTCTCATTTTACTGATGTGCATAAATTTTGTTTACTGCAGTCTTTCAATTCAGTCATTAACTTTCACAAACAGGTTTACTAATGGACAAGAAAAATTCCAAACTGTTTACTAATGGACTAGAAAACTGGTCAGGTTCTCCCGTTAGGGTTTGGAACTGAAATTTATTAGAATTTCAATTACATCTTGCAGCTTCTACTTGTCTCCACGCTGGGTCCCCAATTAATGCAATATATAATTTTAAAAGATTTGTACAAACAGCCACTTTTAACTTACCTGGCCTGACTGTTTGCCACTGGTGGGTTGGATAAAACACTTCCAGGTCTTCAGGGTCAAGCTCTTCCTCCTCCACCATCACTACCTCTTTCTTGTTCTGTTCTTTTAAATCGCTCTCTTTTTTTGTGAGACCAAATTCCTTGGTAAATAAAAAACAACTTTTGTTTTGCAAATGCATACAGGTTATTTGATAATGAAAAAAATCCACATTACAAACTTTGATACTAATGAGAAGGCCTTTTAAATACCCCTGACTAAATACACAGGGTTGGATTTCATAGAATCACAGAGTTGGAAGTGAACTCCAGGATCATCTAGTCCAACCCCCTGCACAATGCAGGAAACTTACAAATACCTCCCCCTAAATTCACAGGATCTTCATCGCTGTCAGATGGCCATCTAGCCTCTGTTTAAAAACCTCCAAGGAAGGAGAGCCCACCACCTCCTGAGGAAGCCTGTTCCATTGAGGAATCGCTCTAACGGTCAGGAAGTTCTTCCTAATGTTGAGCCGGAAACTCTTTTGATTTAATTTCAACACACTGGTTCTGGTCCTACCTTCTGGGGCCACAGAAAACAATTCCACACTATCCTATATGACAGCCCTTCAAGTACTTGAAGATGGTGATCATATCACCTCTCAGCCGCCTTCTCTCCAGGCTAAACATCCCTACCTTTCTTCATAGGACTTGGTCTCCAGACCCCTCACCATCTTCGTTGTCCTCCTCTGGACCCGTTCCAGATTGTCTATATCCTTCTTAAAACGTCGTGCCCAAAACTGAACACAGTTCTCCAGGTGAGGTCTTACCAGAGCAGAGTAGAGCGATACCATCACTTCACGTGATCTGGACACTATACTTCTGTTGATACAGCCCAAAATGGCCTTTGCCTTTTTAGCTACCGCATCACACTGTTGACTCTCGTTCAGCGTATGATCCACTAAACCCCTAGATCTTTTTCACACATACTACTGCTAAGACAAGTGTCCCCCATTCTACAACCATGCATTGGATTTTTCCTACCTAAATGCACAAATTTACATTTTTCCCTGTTAAAATTCATTTTCTGTTAAAATTTTCTGTTAAAATTCCTGTTAAATTCATTAAAATTCATGATCTGCCAGCGGAAGGAATTGAGGGCTGTGGATCTGCCCCACCTTCCCTTCTACTTACAGTAGTTCCTCATTCTGGGAAAGTTGATTCCCAGGCTTGTGGAATCCACATGAAGTAACAAATCAGTGGGAGTCAGTGATTAGGGGAAAGGTGGCAATATCACATTCCTACATCTTCTGTCAATGGAGTCCCGCAGATGTAAGAAGAAGAAGGGATTACTGCATTCCCTTCCTGCTCTTTGCCTAAGCCATTGACCTATGTGGGTATTCCTTAGGACTGCCTGGAGATTTGAGAGCAGAGCCTGGGGAGAGTGGAGTCTGGGAAGGAGAAGGAGCTCAAGCTGGGATGTGATGCCATTTTTTTCAGTCCAATTTCAGAGCCTATATAGTTTGAAATGGAATCAGGAAAATATCTCAGAGGTCTTTAGGCTTCAGCATATCACCATTAGGATAGTGCCAGGTTTACCAGTCACAGAATTCAATTCCTTTTTAATCACACTGTCCTTCTTGCCCAACACTGTGGGTTTGCAAGGAGCTCCAAGCCAAGATCAAAGGTCCCTTGACTCTACTGTACCCCTGACAGCATGATCTGAGAGCTCTCTAAGTCTAGTGTCTGTCTGTAGCCTGCACCCTGCTTAACTTGCATGAGAACTGTGCTATCTCTATCCACCTGTTTATATCACAGAGGGAGAGGATGATAGTAGATACACTCTTATTTCAAGTCAGGAGGAGAAGCATAGGATGGGAAAAAAGGCACTACACATGTGATGAGTCACATGAACACACGAAGCTGCCTTATAATTAATCAGACCTTTGGTCCATCAAGATCAGTATTGTCTACTCAGACTGGTAGCAACTCTCCAAAGTCTTAGAGTTCTTTTACACCACATGATCCCTTTAACTGTAGTTCAAGAGCCATGTGAGCTGGAACCCAGAAAACCAAACAGATCACCTAAAATGTAGCTACCTAACATTATTTTCGTACAACAATCTGCAAACTGTAAAAGCATTTTTTGAAAGGTAGGGGAGGCTAAAATGAGACCCTTGCCCAGTCCTCAGTACACTCCAGATAATGTGTCACTGGTACATCCCATCTCCTGCTTCTAAATAAATCCATAAAAATTTGGTTACTTTTCATGCTAAACTATACATATGGATTTATATTAGGACCAGACAACTGGGATATCTGTCCATCACAAACAAGACTTGCTAAGAAAGGGACAAAGGAGGCTTGGCTGTATCTGATGCAGAAATGCTTTAACATATTCAAGCTAAAAACACACAACTGAGAACCAGTGGAAGGAAAAGCCACATGTGCAGGGGAGATTTGGAACAGAGGAATAAGATGAAGAAAAGGAATAATAGTCATGACCCAACAGCTGTGACAAAGTACATGTATTAAAACTGAGGAGTGTTGTGAATCTTCACTCCCTTTTCCTTTGACTTCATTAAAAACTGACAGCTGTTTTAAATGTAAAAGGGTTTTTCTTTCCTCAAATTTACTAAAAGTTCAAAATATGTGTGGGAGGAGGCGAGAGTCATGTAATCAACTTAATCACTGAAACAATTTTTCCCAAAGGAACAGCTACAGTTAAAGCTTCCCCAATGATCCAGAAATTAAACACGCTGAGCTAAAACTTGCTGTTAACTCCAGAAGGAAGTCAATTGAGAGTAAACCTACCCTGCCAGTTTGAAGTCATGCTGATGGTTGAACTTTCTATCTCAAGTAAAGCAATCATTAGGACACTCACTGTGATTCTGTCGCTTAAGCATGAAGGGAAGCTTATTGCAGAGAGCAGCAAGACCACCAAGTTGAGCTTGGACACAATGGACAAGAAACAGATGCTGGGAGACATCACAACCTGAAACATGAGATTTGGTTATTCCCCCTACATTCTGCCAGTTTACTGGCTAGCAATGATTCACAGAACTTAACAACTACTTAGTAGTAAATACAAACCCTCCAAAGTTGGAATCTGAAGGCTGCATTCTCCAAGTCAATTAAAAGTAAGTAAATCACATGGAAATAAGTTATAAACACATGCTTAGCATTACAGAATGCAATTCAAATCTTTCCAGTCAATGGCAACACCTCTATGAATTCTATGGGACTGAAACTACAGTCAAAAAACATGTTTGTGCAATCAGGGCATAAATTAGTTTAGTATGCAGTGAAAGAAATCATTGTATGTATCCATCAATCATATTTTTATCCTGTTCTTCAATGTACAAAGTTCCCCCTTCCTCCATTTTGCCCTTGCAACAATCCTGCAAAGTAGGTTAGACCAAGGGAAGCTCATAATCATTGTGAGTTTCATGGAAACTCTCAGGTCCCAGCTATTCAACCACACTGATTTTCCTGTGTGCTTATGGTACAGTGTACACTGACCCAATAAGTGGTTTCATGTATTTAATTTCTTGTTCACTTGGAAAGACGTAGTGTGTTTTGTGTATCGGGGTGGGTGGGTTCTGTTGTTTGTTAAAATGTGAGTGTTCCCCACTTAGGTGTGCTTCTTCTCTAGATGACAATATGAGAACAATCTCTCTCCCTGGGAATTTTCGCCAGTGCTGTAATGATTCTACACTATCCATGCTTTCCACAAGTAATGCTTCCTCCTTTGCCTTATGGCAAATAACAGCAACATAGATAGACCACTGCATCCATTGTTGAATCAGGTTGCCCAAACAAGCAACTTTGTAGTGGAAGTAAGACAGGTCAGCCACAACAAGAAGGCCATAAGTGAAAAAATACAGTCAACAACATGAGTTTCAAGCATTCCTGTAACCCTTAAGTGGAAGGGTTTGGATACTCCGCTGAACCCACCATTGTACATTTCTCCCTTAAGAGGTCTTTCCTTTAAATACTGATATCATCCTTCAGATTTTCTATTCCTGCCCACCTTCTGAAAAGTAACTCAGGGTTGATTTTGGTCTTGTTTAGTCTGGACAATTGAACCTGGCTTGGGATTCTTGGTTTGCCACACAAGACAATTAAACCATCTTAAAATTTAAAATGCTACACTTAATAATAACGCATTGCCCTGAACTGAATGGCCCAGGCTAGCCAAATTTTGCCAGTTTTCAGAAGCTAAGTAAAGTTGGCTCTGGTTAGTACATGGATGGGAGACCACCAAGGAAGCCCAAGATCATGACATGGAGGAAGGCAATGGCAAACCATCTCTTAACACCTCTTGCTGTGAAAACCCGATAGGGTCACCGTAAGTCAGCTGTGGTTTGACAGCACCTCCTCATCACCAATAATGCAGTCACCCCCAAATCCTCAAAGCTGCATAGCCTGCCAACATCCCCCCCTTTGCCCATTCCTTCCATTCTATGTCTTCCATTATGCCAGAGGTGGGGAATGTTAGGCCCGAGGGCCGTTTGCGGCCCTCAAGATCATTTGGTCTAGCCCCCGGGGATTGCTAGGCCAAGCTGAACCACATGGTGGCCTCCCTGGGGCCTAGCTGGCTGGCAAGGATCGTGGAGCCCAGCCACACTGTGCAGCAGCACCCCCCCCCCCCGCCGGGGCCTGACTGGCTGGCAGGGATTGCAGGGCCCAGTCACGCTGCATGACCTCCCCACCATTTCTTTATTTCTGTTCCTTCCTTCCTCTTTCTCTCTGTGGAGTCTAAGTGGTGGGCATTGTGAAGGACTGCTGCTGGGGTATGTGGGTACCTTTAAAGGTATGCTGGGAGCAGCTGCAGTTTCTGCATGAAGAGAGGGAGGGATGCACTTGATTATCCCAGATGGTGTGACCTAATATGCTAATATTAGGGAATGTGGTCTAATATGCTAATGAGTTCCTGCTGGGCTTTTTTCTACAAAAAAGCCCTGGACCTAGGCATTTCCTAGGGCAGCAGGCCGGGGGGGGGGGGGGCGTGCACCAGATTAGGCTCACCCCACAACCTCAAATAGAAAAACAATTATCTGCATTAATTTCGCTGGTTTGAATCATTTTCCCTTGGCACAGCACTGTTTTTTATGTTGATAATTTTGCATGGTCCACAAATGATGTTATAAATATCCAAATGGCCCTTGGCAAACAAAAGGTTCCCCACCCCTGCATTATGCCCATACCTTTCCAATGTTCTAAATTTCTTCTTTCTTGGTGTCTTCTTTCTTGGTTTTCCTTCTTCTTTGGTTTGTTCTCCTAAATGTTTCCTTTCCTTTCCTGGATACTTTGCACACAGCCAAACATGCATCTGTAAAAATGAAAAAAGTGGGAGCACTTTAAATACCTCCTCTAGAGAGGGAGAGGCTGGATTCCCCCAACTGGGTAGAGATGTCAACTTGTAATTCTCTGAAGACCAAGGCAAGCAGGGATCATCTTTTTAAATGAGAATTCTGAAGGGTTCACAGAAGGTCTATCCCTGCTCCACAAAATAACTGTTCTGTTCTCTCCGTTTTGCACAGAATACTGGGTCTCGCTGGACTCCCACAAAAGCCTGCTTGGAGCCCCTGCCTTGCCCCTTAGGAACTGGATTAGTGGGGAGCTGTGCCTTATATTGTGTCTACAAATGGTCCCTCCCCTCTCATACTAGTGTTTTACATGAAATCCTGAGAACTTACACTTTGATTTATAAACACTATTTACCACTTGGTAAGTCCACAACCTGCACCGCAGTATAAATAGGGCCCTGGACCTGTGCAACCATGATTTTTGTTGCCAGAACCTGAAGAACAGGGGTCTGCATACTTCTGCCCTGCAGATCTAGTGCCTTTGTGCAGGTGATCAACTATAATTAGCCTTGTGTAACTGGGGCCGAGAGTAATCAGGACAGGTCTGGCATATCTAAACATACAAGTCTTTGTTTTTTGGGGGAGGGGGCGGGAGTTCACTCTTGTTTGCTTGAGATTTGAAAGAAAGCTTCTCTGATCCAAGTCTAAAATTTTACAGCCTAGTGGCTCTGCAAAGCCTAGGGGACAATACTACATACTAAAGTGTTGGTTGCAAAGTGTCTGGGTTCCCACAACCTAGGGTTAAATCAGACAATTCATTTGACAAAAGTCATGGTCAGACACGCCATTGGGAAACTAATGTTTCCAAATGCTCCATGACCCAGTTAGGCTTGGGAGTGCTGCACAGGGGGAGAAAGAGCTTCAGCCTTCCTTCCTGTACCTTTTTCCTGAGCTAAAATGGTCCAGAGGGGGACAGTCTGTCCTGCTGCGTTCTGAATGCATTACATGGAGCCCCACAGCAGGACAGGCTGGCAACCCTGGCTTGACTTTTGTCAAGCATACCATCTAGCTTGGTCCTCAGTCACCCATCAGGTGCAAGGGAATTCATTCACTTTGTTCATAGCTTACCAGTCATGCAAGTCCTGCTGGTGATAGCAGTTTCAAAACTGCCTGCCAGCCCCACTGGACAATGGCTTTGGGTGTCATATTGGGGGAAAGTTCTCAGAGGTAGCTCCTGAGCCACTGAGTTTTCACTGCTCTAATCACTAAACCACACCAGCTCATACAGACATACACTAGAAAAAGCAGATTTTGCTGTGAATGTGCTTTTTGGTAACATGTACATAGGAGAATACCCAAAACTGACTGCTTCCTTAATGGCACCTCTTCCCTAATCCTCTGGTTGAGCTCAGGTTCCACTGCAGCCCCTTGCCTAAGATGGACTGCTTCCATCTTACAGATTCAGCTACAGGATGCTTTAATGCCCAGCAGTAGCAAAAGAAGACAACAAAAGGCAAGCAAGCAGAAGATACTTTTGGCTTTCTTTTTTTCACTGCCACCCAATCATACCACCCATGACGCTGCTGGGAACGGCATATCCTGGAGCCAAGTGCCTGAGATGGCCCCTCTTGGTGATGTTCCCAAAAGAGGTGATAGGGGAGAAGAATGGAGCAGCCAAGACGCTGTGTTTGCTTCATTCATATGCTACAGTCCTCAGCTATACATTAAAAAAAGAGTTCAAACCACATTCATAACATCACAAGCCTTTTTAAGGAATGCTTCCAGGCAAACTGCCCCATCAAAATAAAAACCCCAAGAAGTTCCAAGGCAAGCAGGGGTCTGAACCCAGGTCTCTCCATTCAGAGCCCAACACCAACCACTATACCACACTGGCTGCAGTTATGTGGCTAAAAGCAGAGAAGTTATCTATACTCACCTCAGCTCTTTTTGTCCCTATAATCCTCACCAAATGTATTTCTCCTAGGATGCCATGCAACTCCCTGGGGCAAGTCAGTCTCTCTCAGCCTAACCTACCTCACAAGGCGGTTGTGAAGATAAAATGGGAGCTGCAGATATACTGTCCTGAATTTCATGGAGGATCAGAATGCATTAAAGGTTAATGTTAAAATCAAGCACACATATACGCCCTTTACTCTTTCTTGTAAAGGGAGGGCAGGGATTCAGCCTGTGTCTAGATTTTAGTATCTACAGACAGTGAACAGGGTCAGGTTGTGTCTGAACTGTACCACACAAATGAAAGCCCTACCATAATTTGGTACAATTGCTAAAGTTCCCAGTTCAAATGCCCACTATACCATGACACTAACTGGGTACCTTGAGGACTAGTCTTTGTTTCGCCATCTAACCTACCTCACAGGATTGTTGAGAGCGCAAAAATGGAGAGAGACCACTCTAAACTCCTTGGGGAAAAAATAGCATACTTAAACTAAATTAACAAAAGGAATCCCCCTCGCCCAGAAAACTAACCTAACGGAGAAAATGCTGGGTTGTTATAAAACATGACTGCAGCGTATTCCAGCATAAGTTGTGCTGTAACTATATTTGTTTTTGAGGTGCTGGTTGATACTTTATTCTGTGGATACAGCCTAACAAAGACATCTTATTTGGTAATAATAATAATCTTGGTTATTCCGATTCCTCTGCCAGACCCGCTGGGGTTCTACGTGCAAATAATCTTCCCCCTCCTGACAGTTAGAAGTAACACAGGTCGGCCCACCTCACCAAGGGGCAGCCACTATCTACCTTCACATATCGACCACAGCCCAAGGGCCACGAAGGCGACAGAAGAATGTGTAGGCGGACAAACACCCTACGGAACAACTACGAGAGAAACTACAAGCCGCTTCCTACAAACTAGCAGCAGCACCCAAGATTTTACCAAACTCTTGATTCCTACCTCACTGCTGGAGCCTTCGAGGGGAAAAAAGCCACAGCCACTCAGGACGCGCTCTTGACCAATCAGTTATGGCCGCGTCACATCCATCCCCGACTTCTTCCTGAGAAGGGAAGAACTGTAGGCTCCTCCTCCTCGTTGGCAATAAGGCATTTTGTGGTTCTTGTTGCTGTGCTGAAAAACTCGCGATGGCGCCACGCCGCTGCTTTTAGGAGCCGTGACGCTTTTGTCGCTGCTCGGAGGTGCTTTAACCGGAGGCAGGCATAGTGACGTCGGGAAGTCGCCGAGCAGTACTGTTTTGTAAATTACAAAGCAAGTTCTTTACTCTCCTCAGCTTGGGTGAATCAAAGGCAGTAAGGAGCTACAGCTGGCTCTACCTTGCAGATTTTACCATTATTATTACCAGCATGATAGATCCAGGTGGGCAAGCCGCGTTGTTCTGAAGCAATAGAACAAAGTAAGAGCCCAGTAGCACCTTTAAGACCAACAAAGTTTTATTCAGAGCAACTATATGTAGCTCTGCTCCCATATAGCTCTATACCCCATTCCATTGTCTGAAGAAGTATCCATGCATGCGAAATCTTAGTCTGAATTAAACTTTGTTAGTCTTAAAGGTGCTACTGGACTCCTACTTTTTCTATTACAGTGTTATCCATGTGAAGGCATGCCTGGACATGTTGGGTATAAGCTCCTGCCTGCCTCCTTGGAGCTATAGGACTGAGCTTGAGCTGCATCACGATAGACTGAGGATCCTAGGATTTGCTGATTAGGATCCATATTCTAATGAAGGATCCAAAAAGAGCACAATCACACAAATAAGTTTGCTTCTTGGGGGCTGGATGTCTCCTGCCTCAACTGTATATATTGCCACATGTTCAGGTGCTTAGGAGTAGTTTGCAGTCATTTAGTAGAGATGCTGAATCACTAATAAAGAGCTTTAATTGCTATGCAAAAGCCGCCTCATGCATCAAACCCAGCATTTAATATACAGCATGAGTTTTTGTGTGCTAAAAGCCAGCTTGGGGGGGGGGGGGCGCTAAGTCTCCAAGGTGCAAGTAAACTCCTCTTTATTTTTGATGTGATAAACTAACAGCATGATCTTATGCAGTTAGTACAGTTTACTTGTTAGTCTGGTTTACACCTAGCAGGAGTCAAGTTGCATCTTTAACACCAACCAAGTTTTATTCAGAACGTAAGCTTTCGTGTGCTCTCTAAGCACACGTCATCAGAAGAGGGGATCAGTTATAGTGGGCTGAAATATATGCAGTTGGTTGATTAAGAGGGCAAACTGACTGTGATCACATGGTAAAACAGTATGGCTTGGTCATTTGGTCTGGATAGCCATAAAAGGTAATAAAGTTTCCTGCCAGTTGGTGTTTCTGCAAATCTGGGTAAATCACAAAAGGACATGTATTTCCATGTATTTCCTATGAAACTTGGAACAAACACCTCCCCAGGACTGAACAGGGATATTGGTTTTTTATCTCATTACATATGTTAAACCCACTCTCAGTGAGTATAGCTATATACCCACAGTATTCCAATGTATTTCTTTTTTATAATTTTGTATCAGAATGTTTTATCTTGACATACTCAAATAAGGGATATTGGCTATTTATCTCATTACATATACTTAACCCATTTTCATTTTATGTATTCTTGTTTTCTAATGGCAGACTAAAATGATGTTTATAATGTATAGATTGATGTTGATTAGGTGGACTACAACTAGGAAATACATGTCCTTTTGTGATTTACCCAGATTTGCAGAAACACCAACTGGCAGGAAACTTTATTACCTTTTATGGCTATCCAGACCAAATGACCAAGCCACACTGTTTTACCATGTGATCACAGTCAGTTTGCCCTCTTAATCAACAAACTGCATATATTTCAGCCCACTATACCTGATCCCCTCGTCTGATGAAGTGTGCTTAGAGAGCACATGAAAGCTTACGTTCTGAACAAAACTTGGTTAGTCTTAAAGGTACCACTTGACTCCTGCTTTGTTCAACCGCTTCAGACCAAAACGGCTGCCCACTTGGATCTATCTAGTTTAAACCTGTTTCAGAAAGAGCCCCATGGCGCAGAGTGGTAAATTCCAGTACTGCAGTCCAAGCTTTGCTCGCAACCTGAGTTCTATCTCAGCAGAAGCAGGGTTCAGGTAACTGGCTCAAGGCTGACTCAGCCTTCCATCCTTCCAAGGTCGGTAAAATGAGTACCTAGCTTGCTGGGGAGAAAGTGTGGAGATGACGAGAAGGCAATGGCAAACCACCATATAATTGTGATGTCACCCCATAGGTCGGTAACGACTTGTACTTGCACAGGGGGATTACCTTTACTACTACCGTTAAACCTGTTTCAGAGGGCTTAAGTAACTGCTCAGTTTTCTTTGATAAGATTTAAGCAACCAGGATTCTATCAGAAACCAAGCCATAAAAGGTTCATTTAGAAGAAAGTTGCATTTTTATTTAATTGGGTTTATCCCAAGAAAGTTTCCACGATTGCATCCGTAAATCCGTTTCAGCAAAAAGCAAGGAACTTTTTAACATCTTACGTAAGGAAAATTCTGGATGGGTAGCCCTGTTAAACTTATAGCTGCTAAATGACACAGAAGTGCAGGAGCGCCTGTAAAAATACGTTTTGTTAGTCTGAACTCTTGTTTCATTTTAACCTTATTTGCTAATTAAATTTTATTCGGATCACGCATAAATTGTATGGACTAGGCAGGAGCCTGGATCCTTCAGATTGCAATGAGTGACTCCTCACTTAGTAAACGTTTTAGGATGTATTTTAAAAATAAACAGAGTCAAAGGATCATCAGCATCGCATAGTTACATTTCCTATTGTGCTTCCTGCATTTCATGCCACGTTGACCCTGCCTTTCCCCTTATTACATAATACGTCGCTCGTTGCATATGAAGGAGGCTCTAGTCCGCCAAAATGTATGCGGGTATAACATGTAGATAGCCTTTAAAGCGCTCCAAGGTTGCTGCTTGTTTTTCTCCCAGTTAAATGCACATAAGGTCGCATCCTATGTCAAGTAAAGGGACCGGACAACGAGTAAACTGTACTAAGCAAACATTGTGAGGTTTACAGCCTAACAGCGGTCGAAACTCAAACAATATACGACACGGCTGCTGCTGCTGTGTTTCTGTTTTCTAAAACACCCTGGTGGGGAAAGGCGAAGATGTCCCCCTTCCCCGAGAACTAAGAATTCCTCTGAGACACAATGCAAAAGCCGCCACCAGCCCTCGCTTCGCGCAAAAGAAGATAATTCATCGCGATAGTTGAAAGGGGAACAGCTGCTACAAAGGCACATGCGCGCGAAAGTCGTCACGCGCGCGTTGGAAGACGCATGCGTGAGGCTGTTTAGCGGTCTAGGAGGAGAGCTCTGTGGGACGGAGACCTACGCAGTTTATTCTTTCACGGCGCGCGTACATTGCCCGTTTGTAGTGGGGGTGAAGTGAAAGCGTGAGACTCAGTTTCCGGCTGAGGTAAGAATGGCGGATGCGGATTGTGCTTCTCAACGCAGGGTCCCACAAGTTTCATTTTCTGCGCTATGTGCGCCTTGAACCGTTGGAAGCTGAGGGGGAGGAGGAAAGCGCGGTGTTGGAAGCGCGAGGAGTAACTATGCGCGTGCGCAAATGTGGAAGGTGGCGAGAGTGGTGCCGAAGCGGTTGGGTTGGGTGTGCGCATGGGTAGATGGCGGTGGGGGTGAGCACAACGGTTGCGTCTGAGTGGTCTTGCGCATGCGGGGGTTTGCGAGGAAAGCGAGGCCTTCGTCTGGAGGCTTTGTTTCCGCCATGTTTTTCCTGGTGCGTCTGGCCTGTGCCCTGCTTCCCACTCTCCCGTGCTAGCGAATTTAATTTGTTCAGGAGAAAAATTCCATTGGGGTGACTTCATATTGTTGGATGTTCTTTTATGGGAGTTGGTAGTAGGGCTCTGAGGAGCCTGGAGAAACAAAATGTCCTACCTCTTCGGTAAAATCTTAGTGGGATGCCAGGTGGTGTTATTTACTTTAACAATATGGAAAGCTTCACCTGCCGGATTCCACACATGAAGCCTCTGCTAAAGGAACAAGACATTTTTCTCTGAATTGTTGGCACCCTTAGCCGAGTGCAGACCATTTAGACTGGAACCTTAGGCCCTGTTGCTGATGAAGCGAGGGCTGTGAATGTTTACTCAGTAGCAACTCTCTTTGTATGCAATGAGGTGAGTTCCCTGGCAAGTATCTACAAGGTTACAACCCAGCCCTCTGCATATTTACTTAGAAGTTATTCCAGCTGAGTGCATTGGTGCTTATTTCCAGATATGTTACTAGTACTAAATAGAATATATTGGATTTATACCCCACCCATCACTACCTAAAGGATACTTAGAGTGGCTTACAATCGCCTCCCCCCCCCCCCCCACAACACCCTATGAGGTGTATGGAACTGAAAGAACAACTCTGGCAGAGTTATTACTGATTTAGGGTTTCTCCAGCAGTTGCATATGGAGGAGTGGGGGATCAAACCTGACTCTCCCATATAAGTCCATGTACTTAACCATTACACCAAACTGGCTCTCCAATACAGGAAATTATTGCTGATACTTAAGTTTTCAAAGTGGAAATGGCCACTGCAACTTTGACTCCTGCTGTTGTGGTGGTACAGGATAAGATATTTTGCAGAGGGACTCAAGCTGAGCTAATTAACAAGCAAGAAGCTTCATGAACTAGTGGGCGGTGACAATGCTTTGTTCAAGTGAACCTTTCCTTGGTGATCAGCTTGTGTCTGAGCTGAACTGCTTGAGGCTATGGAGAGGGCTTATAGGATGCAATGCTTCTCCATGCAAGAGAGTTCCTTGCTTAACAGCAAGAAAAAGCATAGAACTTTGTAATACTAGGATAGAATTCTCTCAGATACCACTTGTTTCTCTGTATAAAGAGAATTACTTTGCTGGGAGAAGCATTCCATCACGTGAGCTCCCACTCTGTAGTCTTGAGTGGTGCTGCCTCAAGACACAAGCTGCCTGTGTCAATGAGAAACAGGCCTACAGCTAGATTCGAAGCTTGCTATACTGTGCCTAAGATTTAAGTGGCATCTTCAGGTTTCTGTTTTAGGGCATAGAGGTAGAAATATAGCAGCTGAGAAAACCTCTGTTTATGGATACAAGACAAGCATAGTAATCAGAGCATAGAATCACAGTGTTGGAAAGGGCCATATATGCTATCTAGTCCAGCCACTTGCTCAATGCAGAATCAGCCTAGACTAGAGCATCCATAAAGCGTTTGTCTAGATGTTGCTTAAAGACTTCCAGCGAGGGGGAGCTCACCACCTCACTAGGTAGCTGATTCCACTGTTGAACAACTCTTACTGTAAAAAAAAGTTCTTCCTGATACCCAGGTCGTACCTTCCCATCTTTAATGTAAACCCATTGTTGTGAGTCCTCTGCTGCCAACAGAAACAGGTTCCTGCCCTCCTCTAAGTGACAGCCTTTCAGATACTTAAAGAGCAATCATGTCCATCCTCAATCTCCTCTTGTCTAGACTGAAGATTCCCAAGTCCCTCAGCCTTTCCTCATAGCACTTTATCTCCAGGCCCTTGATCATCCTCATCGCTCTCCTGTCCACCCACTTCATTCTGTCCACATCCTTCTTGAACTGAGGCCTGCAGAACTGCACACAATACTCCAGGTGTGGCCTAACCAATGCAGTGTACAGCAGGGCTATGACAGCTTGCGATTTGGATGTTTTGCCTCAGTTATGTAAGAGCACATCAGGGCTATTTTATTATATAACTTGGTATAATTGTGTGAACCTTTTGGGGTCTGCTCTTGAGTTGTGTTTTATATTGGGTGAATGGGTTCTCAACTGTTTAGGTGAATAGGTTGGAAAAGTCTAACATGCTTCTATGCTTTATGGACTTTTTTATTGATAAGAAACTGAAATAGAGAAGAGTGTGTTGTCAGAGTCCCTTATGTGAAAAATGTTACATTGTTTTAAATCAAAAATGAATATGGGTAGGGAGATGGAGTGTGGTATAATTGTTCCTTCATCTATGTGTTCTCTGTTAGTAAGACACAAGGATAACTTCATTTCTATCTGAATTGGATTTTTTCTTGTGCCCAGATTGGGGCAAAAAGTGCTTTTAAGGAGGAGGGTCTATGTAGGCAAAACATTTTGTTTAAAACTTGTCAAAATAAATTAGTTTGTGCTTCTTTTATCTCAAGAGTTGTCTTTCCCATTGTGTGGAGGAAATATTTGCTAAGTTTAAATAATTAAAAACCATACCGCACCAGAATTAAGTTGTGTGTCATTTTAATCAGTTTCCTTTCCTAGAACATACATGTGTTGTGAAAATGGTGAAAAGTTTTAACTTGTTTTAGTAGGGGTTAAAACAGATGTGCAGCTGGTAGAGAGGGGAAGAATGAAATAGATAATTCCTCTGCTGTATTTCTTTCCATGACACTCTGCTGTTCTCAAACCAGTGACTCTATTTTTAACGTTTTGGGGAAATACGGTGCTTTTTACTCCTGTATGGCTTGTGAATACCTCAAAGAGGATATTGCTTTGGTGGTGGGAAGTGTTGTCAAATCAGAGCTGAGTTATGGTGCCGCAGTAGGATTTTCAAGGCAAGAGAAGTTCAGAGGTAGTTTGCCATTCCTTGCCTCTGTCAGGCTCCTGACATTCCTTGGAGGTCTTCTATCCAAATACTAGCTGGGGCTGACCCTGCTTAGCTTCTGAGATTTGATAAGATTCGGCTAGAATAGGTCATCCATTGTTTTAAATAAATTTATTTGAAGGAGTGGCAGTGGAACACTTTAATTATAAAGGAGCTTGAGACTTAACAGTACAATTCTACACAGTTATTTTGCTCTAAGCCCAGCCCATTGAAGTAACTATGCAATGGACTGCACTATAGGAAAGGCAGAGAGACGTAAATCTCAAACTGGTGCCAAGTGAAGTAGGAGTAGGGAACTCCTGATGGAACTTCAAAGATGATATCTCTTATGCTTCAAACCAAGTGCTCTGATTTCAGTCTCAATAATTTCTATTTGATGTTAATTTAAAAGGTTTGACTACTGCACTCCAGATGTTGCAGAATAGGATTGGTGTTTCCATCTCTTAGTAGTTGTTTGTTGTTCCAGGATCTTAGTAGTACAGATGCCTTGTTACTGTGTGGCTCAAGGAATACACTTGATAGAGCCCCAGATCACTCTCCTCCAGGATCCCCCTGTCAGAGTCTTGTGCCTTGCAAGATTTGAAGGGAATTTCCCACAGAGTATTCAGCTTTTCTGTGTTTGAGGGAACGTTTTTAGAGTCCTATGTCACACTCACAATCCATATTGTTTCCAAGAATATTGCTTGTGCTGTCTGCTGTGGCTGCCTATTTATGATGGAAAGCCTGACTGTTTCTTATGTCTAGAGCAGGAGTGTCAAACTCATTTGTTATGAGGGCCGGATCTGGCGTAAATGAGACCTTGTTGGGCCAGGCCATGTGTGTACCTATTTAAGATTAGGTAGCAGAGATACAAATTTTATAAAGAACACAGACAAACACAAATACATATATTTTAAAAAACTTTAAAACATGCTTAAAACGTTAGCACTCATTGGTCTTAAAGATGCTTTCTTTGTATTTCTCCCAGGGAACTGGGTAAAAGAAGCTCTTGCTCTTTCCTTCCCCAGTCCCCTGGGGAAGGGTTCCCTCAGCCAATAGAAGGAAGAGAGACTTGGCTCAGTAGCTCCACTGTGCAATTGAGAAAGCCTGGCAAAGCAAGTTGTTCCTCCCTCCTTCCTCCCCAAGGGAAGAGCCTCAGCCAATAGAGGAAATTGAGGTTTTGCTCTGTAGCTCCTGTGCAATTGAGCAAGCCTGGCAAAGCAAGCTGTTATGCAGAAGGAAGCAAGATATAGGGAGAAGGAAGCAGATGACAGCCAGTTGCTCGGGGGCCTGATTCGGTCCTCGAACTGCATGTTTGACACCCCAGGTCTAGAGCTCTGAGAGAACTGTGATTGACCCAAGGTCACCCAGCTTGGCTGCATGTGGAAGAGTGGGGAATCAGACCCAGTTCTCCAGATTAGCGTCTGCCGTTCTTAACCACTAAACCAGGGTTTCCCAAACTTTTCTTTCCTGTGGCCCGGTTATTTTTACACTTCTCTTTCGTGGCCCACTAAAATTTGGGGCTGGAGCCAGGAAACAGGAGTTATGTCATTTCCTGTGGTGAAGGACCAAATGATGTCACTTCCGGGGCATACTGAACCCAAACTCCACCTTTTCCTGTGATGTCACTTCCAGGGCACTCCCCCAAACCTGCCTCTTCTTTGAAAGTAAATTCATTTTCAGAAAAATCTCTCTGAAATTCACGCTGAGCCAAAATGGGGGTGGAAAGTGGGCGGTCCACTCTTTTCATCCCCACACCTGCATGCTCCTATCTGTTTGTGTATTCTTCTTTAGCTTGCAAGCACTCCTAATGCCCATGCACCACCTACACATTCCTTCCTCAACAGCACTGGTCAGTGTACGCAGTTGGGAGTGCTGTTACCATTGCCATCAGGAATGCCAGCACTGTGTACCACTCACTGGGCCCTGGCAGCTGCTCTACCTCAAAATATGCTGACACATTTAGTAGGCCCTTCCTTCAGCTGCAGCTACTGGAACCCTGCCTCAAGCAACAACCAAGCTTGCTTGGTTTCAAGAAAATCTTTTGACAGCTATTTTTCATGCTTTTCTTTGGTTGAAATACTGGGAAATTGCTGTGAAAGGTAGCAGAAAATTGTACTGCAATTAATGAATTAATTTCAAGTTATATGAAGTTCATACACGCTTTTCTGCAGTTATCCCAAAAAGGATATTTATGAGGGGCTTGCAGCTTTTTAGTGACTGTGTTTCCCATGCCTTTAAAAGCAACCTGTTGTGCAGATACTTAGCCAGTGAACTACTTTAATCCTTTTTAATATCTACAGGAGGAGTTTAATTTTGGTGTCAGAAAGCTGTTAAAAGCAGGACCAGTAAAATGGTGCCAGGTTCATAGTACCATCTCTTCCAGTGCTGTTGAGATATACCGCAGTAATCTCCAATAATCTCTTTCTGCCCCGCATCTCTTACTCTCACTCACACAGAAATCTCATAGAAAGCCACCTGATTACAACTGGGGGTGCCAACTTTTCATTGGCAGAGCTCCTATGTCTGCAACAACAGTATGATGAACAGAAAAGTTTCATCCAGTAAAAATGGAAGAAAAGAAAGGGAAAGAATGAAATGGAAGGAAAGAAAAAGAAAGATATGGAAAGAAAGAACATAAACATAAGAGCAGCCATGCTGGATCAGGCCAGTGAACTACCCAGTCCAAAATTCCCTCATACAATGCCCCAAAAGCACCAGAATGTCCACCAGTGGGGCTAGGGCACTAGAAGCCCTCCCACTATTGCTTCCCCCCTCCCAGCACCAAGAATACAGACAGAGCATCATTTGCAGGGAAAGCGAGAGGGGGGGAGGGGGAGGGAGGGGGGGAGGTTGTTTGGTAAAAAAAAAATAGCTACTGGAATGCCCACTTCCCGCCCCTCTAGGCTGAAAAAACACACCCTTCTTTGCTGCCCAGGCCTCCCAGGGAAATCTCCCCAAAAGAACGTAACTGCAAGGCACATAAAAGCTCATACCTTGAAGAACACTTCATGGGTCTAAAGTGCCAGTGGATGCCAGCTTTTCTCTCAAACTCTGGGAGCGGGGGAGAAGGAAGGAGAGGCAGCCCAGACCCTCTCTGCACAACAAAGAGACGGGGTGGGGCTAGCTTTGGCTTTTCTTGTGACCCAGTAGTGAGGCTTCCGTGGCCTGGTACTGGGTCACGGCCCTGCAAATGGGAAACACTGCACTAAACCAAACTGGCTCTCAAACTGATAGCGGCAGCCTAGCAATGTTTGGATGGCTGTTTAGTTTAGGCATTATTCGTTAGCTGTCTAGTATTTGACTAAAATCATACATTCTGTGAAGCAAAGAATGCCCTTATGGAAGTGGTAACTATTAATTGTATATCATCTGATTGTAATATCAGAAGTGAATAATTTGCATTCTCCAGGATTCTAGCAATATATGAACATAATTTAGGAGAGACACCTACTACATTACTCTCAAACTTTATGTTCAGAAGTTGATTGGTTTGAGTTTAATTTCATTTTAAATTGTTACCTCTATCCTTGTGGTTCCAGAATTAAAGCTTATGTAATTCTCTGTCCCGTGTGCTCCCTGCTGGGAGTCTTGATGCCCCTGTGCACGTTCCATGACCCCGCACCCCAGGCACTCACTGGGGAAAGAGGCAGGCCAGCAGCCGGACTGGAGTCATGTGATGAGGAGCAGCCAGCCTAAAAAGAGGTGGGGCCCTACTGCAACGCTGCAGCTAGAGCTGCCCTAGTGGAGCACCAGGCCAGATTCCAAGCATGCGCAGAGTGATGCCCAACCCCCAAGCTGCTGGTGCAAGCAGATGAGGCAGCAGGGACCCCAGGAAGCCATACGATGCTTGGGGCTGGCGCAGTGGTTCCTAAGCCTGTGGGCTTGTCATGAAACAGCAGAAGACGCCCAGGCCCAGAGAATGTGGTTGCCCAGAATTCCCACTAGGCATCCCTGCTTGTTAAGGGGAGATGGCCAAGCAGGGCAGCAAGTGGGTTGCTGGAAGGGGATAAAAGGGCTGCAAGATGGGGTTGAAGAGGAGCAGATGGTGGAGCTGGTTGCTGGCGGAGGACAGAAAAAGGAAGAGAGATTAGAAATGTTTAGAAATGTTAAGTGGTCAGCAAGCATATTATACATTATCTTGTTTACTCATAGCATTCAGGACACAATTCGAAGTGCTAGCTTAAACTCACAGTCCTTAATGGCAAACCTACAATCGCTGCAATACAATTTTTCTCCTTTTGTAACGTAGAAAAATATATACAGCTGTATAGGCCCATGCACAATCCAAAACCAAGAAATAATTATGTGCAATACTGTTTATCAAACCCAACATTGTGCAAGTTTTCAAACTCCGTAGACTAGATGTAATAAGAATTTAAAAGACAGAATGGAAGGAAGATTTTTTTTCAGGCTCTGATATTAGAGTCTGACCTAGCATGGATCCTCTATGACATAGGGGGCCAGTGGTAGCTCTCCAGATGTTTTTGCCTACAACTCCCATCAGCCCCAACCATTGGCCATGCTGGCTGGGCTGATGGGAGTTGTAGGCAAAAAACATCTGGAGAGCTACCGTTGGCCACCTCTGCTCTATGAAATTTGAGCAGGCAGTTAGCTTAATTTGATAGGTGAGGTGTTGAGTTACAGCATAGAAAGGATCAGATTCTTTCGCTTTGTCATCATGGTCTGGATTTTGTGTTTAATAGCACCTAAACAAAACTGTATTTTACTTAATCTGGGATGGAGTGGGAGATTGAGCAAACTGCAAAGAAAATGATGGGGGAGCGTCATTGAAATGACCTCAGTTGCAAAGAAAAATGTGCACTTTGTGAAATACTACCTTTTGGCAGAACAAAATTTGAGTGGCACCTTTAAGGCCAACAAAGGTTTTATTCTGGGTATAAGTTTTTGCATGCGTGCATACTTCAGATACATACCAAGATGAATTTTTGGCTGTACAGGAATGGAACAAAGACACCAGGGAGAAAGTATAAACAGAAAATACAAATTTGTTGATTTCACTCTTATGCTGATTTTATACCCATCCTAATAAAGAGTAATAATGAGCCCATGTTGTCAGAGTAGATGCTAAAGTTCACAGAAATTGCTAGGGGGGATAGAATACTTTGGAGCAGGTGTGGCCAAACTTGCTTAACATAAGAGCCACATAGAATAAACGTCAGATGTTTGAGAGCCACAAGACAGGAAGGAAGGTAAATAGATGGAAAAGAGGCAGAAAAAAAGCAACTTTAACTTTAAATGCATCTTCCAAGCCCCTGACTGGCTTAGGTTGGAGAAGTGATTTTAAGAGACAAATGCCTTCTCCAAGCAGGCCATTGGGGTGATGGGAGCCTCAAGAGCCACACAATATGTGTGAAAGAGCCACATGTGGCTCCTGAGCCACAGTGTCAGAACTTGTAACTTTCCTATATGCTGTTAGCCTATGTGCCTCCATGTTGTAACCAGACACTAACCCATGCAACCTTGCTTCAGCCACTAACCAGCATTCTTGTGCATTTCAAACAAACTGTGATCACTGAAGGGTGACAGATAGCCTCTGGACAACATCTGCAGGTGCCCCTTTGAAGCTGGGCCGGTCAGGCTTTCTCAGCAGGACTCCAGCCTCCCTTACTGATAACAGACCCTGAGAAACAGACAGTTGTCTCTAGCCGTGTGAAAGATCGTTTTATTGTTGTCACCATAACCGCATAAAATGTAACCAATGCTAACTTTCGGTATCAGTGTTATCCTGTACCTTCAGCTCTGTAGTTCTCAATAAACGCCTATACTTTTGTAACAAAGTCTTGGGCCTCGGTTGGAGTTCTTCCAGTTCTGACACACAGTTTGGCTGCCCATGACATAGCATGTTGTCTTTTAGATATTATAGCGGTAGCATAGGTGCTTCTTTCTGTGGTATAATACTGAAAGCTCAGACAGTATGTAGGCAGAGCCAATTACATGAATCCTGAATAGTCCCTGCTGCCCAGCTGGAATTGGAGGCAACAATTGAGTACGAAGGACCCTTGTGATCAAAGGGATCCTTCCATCTGATTGTCCCTGATTTTGACTGGTCATCATTGATTAGTAAAGACTCGCATAATTGCTGCTGCTTTTGTGAGGTCTAATCTTTTCAGTGTTACAGCAGACTGCTTCTGTAACCCTGGAAGGATACCTGTGTCATAGGAAAAAAACACACTGCAAATGTGTGCCAGTGGAGCTAATAGAGCATTGACAGATGTGCAGTGAGAACCAGAATGTCTAATTGCCTGTGGGGGGAAATTTAACATAGAAAATTCTGAGCCACCCTGAGCCTGCTTCAGCAGGGAGAGCAGGATATAAATCCAATAAAATAAACAATTGTGTAAATGTGAACTTTAAAAGATGCTAATTTAAGACAATTAGTTGTTTATATGCTGCCATAAATATACATGGTGATTTTGGATTTTTTAAAACAAAGATTGGTTTTGGCTCTCACATGTGCTTACAAACAGCAGTTAGCAGAGAAGACAATACTAGTAGAAAGATAGAAAGAAAGATACAAATGTTAGCAAGGAATGAACAGGACAGAGTAAATGTAACCACATGTGTTAGAACTTGCTTATTATTTGGGATTGAGGATTAAAGGGTTAAACTGAAAACCTTGCAGAAAATTTTCAGGAAGAAGGTTTAATTTTTTAATTTGTTTAAAATATTGTGAGTGTGTTGCCTGTTGGGGTTCATACTGTTGTCTATAGTTTAAGGTAGCTGTGACTTTTAGGTTGCAGTCACACACACTCAATAATCCACTTTCAGTGTCCTTTCTGACTGGATTTTAATGTGTGAACTGTAAAATCCAGTCAGAAAGTGGATTGAGTCTGTAACTGCAGCCTTAATGTTGCAGTCCTGCATGAAGGAGGAAATTTGTCAAATAGAATATCATTGCTTGTAATACAGTTGTAGAATTAGTAATGTTTAAATAGCTGTTGATTAAATTCGATCATTTTCAGAATAACAAGTCTGACTCATCCTTCAGTAATTTCTGGCAGAACTTTCCAGTTAACATTTACTTTTGTAAACAATCTCATTGTAACAACTATTTGGAGATTTTTGTGCGACTGTGCCTCAGTTCTTTAAAAGTGTGGCTGTCAAAGTCCTTGTGGTTTTGTCTGGTACTTCAGGATTTATATTCATTCCAGGGGGTGAAACATAGTATCTCTTGAAGGGCATTCTTTTTCAATACTGTCCAGATATAAGCTGTTAGTTTCTTACTTTGTTCGTAAGGCACTAAGCCATATATTAATGCTTATACGTCTAAGGTAGTCATTCTGATGTCTTCAAAGTTAATATTAATTGTTGAAGATGAATAGAACTAGTTGGAGTATACACGAGGAATGTTTACCAGGGATGGGCACAGACCAGAAAAATGGAGGTTCATATGGGCTTGTGCATTTCACAGACCAGGAATTTTCACTGACCTTTTTGTTTAATGGACCAGTTCTTGGTGCATGGAAATGAAATGCTTGTGACTTCGGGATGTGGTAAAAGTCCCCCACACACATACATGGTAGAGCTGCTAAACTCACAGCGAGTTTCCAGTTGACTCTCCTCTACCAGCCCTCCCAAATTCGGAGAGGATTGGATTGGGGGTGGGGGAGTTATGGCCTCCCAAAGTAGGTGCCCCTTGGAAAGTGCCCTTCGTGGAAATCACAGCTGCAAGTTCAGGATTGTGTTGGATGGGCGTCCTGCAGGCTACAAGCATCAGACTTGCAGAGGACATCCTCAGGATGCCTCTCTGCCTGCCCTCAAAGTTGTATACAGATTGGTTTTGGATTACAGCTCATTTCCAGATGTAGTTTGCTACCATAGAGCAGAATGGGAGGTCTCTTATTGGCAGCCAGAGCTGCCTGTCAAGCTTTGGAGGGTCATTATTGGTGTAGAAGTTTCCAGAACTGTACAAGAACACACACACACACAGTTGCCTTGACAATTAGTGCCCACAGACAGCTCTCACAGATCAAAAAAGAAAAATTGTGGTCCATGAGCAATTAGTTGAAAATGAGAATGCATGGACTGCGCAAATGGACCGTAAACCAACCCCCAGTCCATGATGAAATTAGGTCTGTGGTCTGATCTGTGCCCATTCCTAATGTTTATCTTTTTTGTAGGTTAGTATTGGTATTGTCCTTTCGCATTTTAATCCCTACCACTGTTTTTCTCCAAGTCTTACTTCCTGTCGGTGATCTCTCTTTAAGACATGTTTCTCTGATATCTCCTTTTTCCTTGTAGGTTTTCATCGCTTTCATAATAAGCCTGAGCTGGTGCAGCTTTTGTGGAAACCAGGCTATGCAGTGAAACCATCTGTACAGGCCATCTCTGTGTCAGGAGGTACTCTTCAGATGCTCCTGGGTCTGATATTGTCCAAAGCTTTCAGCAACATTAAAAGTGAAAGGTGTAGCTTGATGGTGGATTTGGGGTTTTCTTGCAAAGGAAAAGAACCAGCCTCAGTAATAAGTTCACACATTTTGCAATACTTTTTAAAAACTAGACAAATGATGTTATGTCCTTTAAAAACCACCAGTAAAAGCAGCTGTTGCGAGATTACAAAAACAGTAACAAAGGAAAATGACCATTTTGGCTTTTTCCATGCCTTGAAGTAGTTTTAGAGAAGCTTATGCACATTTAAGACCAGCCTGCTAAAACATGTGGAACGGTGTTCATAAGATTAAGCTGACATGTTATACAGTAAATAATTGTTCTTGTCAAAGTTTGGCAGTTCAAGTCTATGAATCTCTGTGCTTCCCACCACCAGCATTCAATTCTGTGTTTCAAGTTGATGCTGAACCTGTTTTCACCTGCCAGAAATCAGCTCTTAAACATACAGTTTAGAAATATAAGCATATTTCCTTCTGTGTAAACACACACCTGGGAAGTAGGGGTTTTTTTAAATAAAACCCTCTAATATTAACCCCTTTAAAGTAAGTGGAAAGCACAAAGGAAACTATGGCTACTTGAATGAGGTACAGATTCCCCTCCATATATTCTGCATGGCTGGGGAAGTAGATGGACACTTTCTCCCCAAGCTCATCTCTCTGTTTTATAACCACTGTTGGCAGTAGAGCTTTTTAGTCCATCATGAGAATCCTAATCTCACCCTAGAACTTAATTTGAGGCAGGTTTTAGGCACTGCCCCAGCACCCATTTTTTCAGTATCAGGATCTCAGCCTAAGAACTTTGACTTTAACAAAGGGCATCTAAGTGCTTGCAAAGCATCTTTTCTTCATCGCTGAGTAATAACCAGCCCACACATCTGTGGAGAGGACAATCTTTCAAAGCTCAAATAACCTACATATATCTTTCCAGCTCCTTTGTTCAAGTAGACAAGTTTTTGCATAAATTTAACAGGTAGTTACTAACCTTTGCCAATATGCAAGCAAGTAGAAGTTAAGCTAAGGAGAAGGAAATAAGAGCTTGTTAAATACTAAATACTGCAGTGAATTCTGCTGTTGTTGTTAATGGGGTGGGTGGGAAAGGGCTGTTTGCTCAGCAAAATGATGAGCTTCTTTCTGGCTAAATTAACAGGGCACAGAAGCAGCCCTGTATTGATCTTTAAAATGGATAAAACTACAGTAAAGAACTGAATCCTAGATTCTGAGTCAGCACCTGCAAGTTTGGGAGCAATTTACTTGCTCCAGTTGAGTTGTTATTTGCAGGCATGGGGGCCACTTTGTGTTTCAGTTAACAAAGCTTGTGTTGTTCCCGAGCATGAGACTGCCAGCTTCGATTGCTTAAACATTCCTACTATTTTGCTTAAACGTTCTTATGTTCAGCCAATGTTAGGGTGTTTTTATGTTTGTTACTTGGCATTTGCCCTTTTCTTCCCTTCTGTTGGCATCTGCTCTGGGTCTGTAGTATCTGAACCACCTTTCTGGTTCCACTTTTCCATTGAAGCTTTTCAGTGATTTTCTTCGCCCTTATGCCATTGTACTTTATGAAATTTGGCTGAAGTTATAATGAAACATGTCTTTATAGTGGTAGAACTGACTACAGAGTAATCAGTTCCTGATGAGCAGTTATTTGAGGCAACAACTTTAAGAGCTTCATGTTAAAATAGTTCTCTGTTATTTTTGTATAATATGTGTACACGTACATATATATACATATAAGATGTGAATATGTATTTAATACAGTATCTTACCACTGCAAAAATTAACATCAACAATCTTTTGATAACATCAAGTGATAGATGTTTCACTTACCAACAAAAGACTGTGCTTTAACATGTTCCAATAGATGTTTCATCCCTACCCACCCCCCCAATTCCTGTTGTAGTGGCCTGCCACTACTTCTGTCTTGCCCTAAATTATTTCTCTCTGCAGTATGAGTACTAGGAAATAGCAGTTAGTGGGATTTACAGAAGAACCTAAATAAGATTTCAGTTTTCATTGGAGCTTCCACTCTTGGGTACTTTAGCAAAACCTTACGAGCTTTTCCGTTCTTGTAAGGTTACCCCAGAGAGGTGCATGGGTTTTTAAAGGTGGCTTACAATTCAATGTTGAATGATTCAGATGAGAACTGCAAGGATTAAAGACTTGTTTGAAGAATATTCATGTTAGATGGTCATGGGAATCTTATAACCATCTGTGGTTTTAGCATAAATATCAGGGCTCATCTCAAAGATAAAGCACATATCCCTGAATGCCTAGTTTAACTAGAATAGTGCTAGAGAAGACCTAGATTTGACTGCATTAGTACCTTAAACAAGATTTTTGTGGTATAGGCTTTCAAGACTCAAAGCTCCCTTCATTAGTAGTCCCACAGAGCTTCTCTTCTTTAAGCAAACAGTAGGGTCTAGCTGTCAGAGAACTGAAGTCTGACCTTGGTTGGTTTGGGATCTTGCAACACAAACTATGCCTAATATGTAGTATAGTGTTGAAACAGCAGATACAGTTTGTATGTGGTGCTAACAGCATGTCAACTGTGCCTTGAATAAGAGGTCTTGTGTGATTCTACTAAACTATGACCTTGTTTTCCATCACATAAGTCTTATCAGTAATTCTGTTTTACTGAATAGAAATGGTTTGGTCTCATTTAGCGAGTCTTTCACTAGACACTGTCCACACATCGCCTACTTTTAAGTACTTTCTGTCCTTTTGCCAGTAGTGCAGGTTTAACTTCCAACAAATGTTAGCTACATTTCTTGCTTCCACAATTGTTGCATTGTGGTCTTTTTCTGCAGTTTAGCACAATAACATGGTGTATGCACCCTGCTATTTAATATGAAGTTTGAAAATAGAAAAAAAAATTTTTAGCCATCTAGTACTTGAACACCATTGCTCTTCCAATCAAAAGTACACATTAAGACAAAAAAATGTTCATAGCTGTTGGGGGGGGGAGAGAATGTATAATAGTGTTCTGGGTGCATCTTCAGTCTGTTGAAATCACATAATAAAATCCATGTAAGCCCTTAAATTGTTAGATCGACACGATGCGTAATATTTAAAACTGCATCTGCATAAAGGGATTTATGACTAAAACTGCTTGTTTTTCTACAGACTTGTCTGGTGTTTCTCAGCTTGAAGAAGATCTCCAGTCATTATTGATCCCTTTTCTTGGCGCTACCTTTTTGAAGTGAAGTTTACCTAGCTTTCTAGTGTGAGCTTTCTTTTGAGACATCTCTAACGTTTGATCCGTAATAGACAAGCTATAGCTCAGCAATGTCCAAGTCGTTCCAACAGTCATCTCTAAATAGGGATTCCCAAGGTCATGGGCGTGACCTGTCTGCAGGAATAGGCCTTCTTGCTGCTGCTACCCAGTCTTTAAATGTGCCAGCATCTCTTGGAAGGATGAACCAGGGTACTGCACGGCTTGCTAGCTTAATGAATCTTGGAATGAGTTCTTCATTGAATCAACAAGGATCTCATAGTGCACTGTCTTCTGCTAGTGCATCTTCCCATACCTTACAGTCTTTATTTAGCCTTGGAACTAGAGGCCCACCCCCTTTGTCTTCTCAGCACCGTGGAGATGCAGAGCAGGCCACTAACATTCTGGCCAGCTTTGGTCTGTCTGCTAGAGACTTAGATGAACTGAGTCGCTATCCTGAGGACAAGATCACTCCTGAAAACTTGCCTCAAATTCTTCTGCAACTTAAAAGGAGGAGAGCTGAAGAAGGCCCTTCACTGAGTTATGGTAGAGATGGCAGATCAGCTGCACGGGATCCTCCGTACAGAGTACCTAGGGATGATTGGGAAGAGAAAAGGCATTTTAGAAGAGATAGCTTTGATGATCGTGGTTCTAGTCTCAACCCAGTGGTTGACTATGATCATGGAAGTCGGTCTCAAGATTCTTATTATGACAGACTGGATTATGAAGAGGACAGATTAAGAGATGGAGAAAGGTGTAGGGATGACTCTTACTATGGCGAGACATCACATAAATATCGTACATTTGACAGTGAGTATGAGAGAATGGGTCGTGGCCCTGAGAGATCTCTCTTTGAGAAAAAGAGAGGTGCTCCTCCAAATAGCAATATTGAAGACTTCCATGGACTCTTACCGAAGGGTTATCCCCATCTGTGCTCTATCTGTGATTTGCCCGTTCATTCTAATAAGGTGAGTTAAGCATCAGATGCTTATTTTTCTTTACTTTGTAGTCCCTGTTGCCTGTTTCTGTGTTCTGATTATACATAACACTGTGGTCTCAAAAAAACAGAAAAGGCTGGTTCATTTTCAAGGCGTTGTTTGCAAACCTGTACCAGGACTTTATTAATAACTTTTCACCCAGATGGCTTAAGGCCAGGTCAGGTGTCATCTAGTCAATTTATATTTTGCATCTACATATTCTCTTAACTTAGTTTGGGGTAGGTTTTTTTTTCATTTTATTTTTCACTTATTCAGGCAGTTAGGTTCAGCATTCCTTCCCATCTGTCTTGATTGCTGATTGATTTGTAGTTCGGATGCATCTTTGCACAATTCTGCTCCCTCCCTTTCTTGTTTATGGCCAAATAGTTAATGTAGAATCCTGGGAAATATTGGCAACAATATAGCTTACATTTTTAAATACATTCTTGCTTTTGTGACATTCACTTTGAACTGTTTTCATACTGTGGCTGAAAAGATCTCATGTTTTTTCTGCCCCTTTCACAACTTTCTTGAACACTTCAGGCTCACTTTTTATTATATGCTGCATCTGCCCCTTTAGAATCTCAGAAACCTCAGCCTGCTGTTCCATAGTGCCATGCTCTCAGTAGCACTCTACTTGTTTGAGTAGATCATTATTAAAATTTCAGTCAAACTTCTCTTCATAACTTGGTTCTTTCAACATAGTAAGTGTGGGTTTATTCAGGTTTTCTGATTTTGTCAATTGGTTATTAAAACTGGCTATTGGTGTCCCTGTCATTACTTGTTTCAGAGCTTGTTACAAAAATATTGCAGGTAAGAGCACACATTGTGAGCTTAAAACTGTTTTCTGCATTGTCATTACAGTACTCTGTGTTGTTATTAACCCTTCCTTCACAGTAACATCTGGGAGATGCATAGTCTGCTCTTGGAAAATGTCTCAGTGATCCAAAACTGTGATCAAAACACTAAAGTTCTTTTTTTAAAAAGGCAGTATAAAATCTTAGTATTGAAAATAACTTATGTAAGGTTTAATCTCACTGGGGAGGGGCATTTACAAATCCTGCTCTGCAGTTTTAGACAGAAGATCTTATCCTCAGAACACCTATCTTCTCGGCAAACTAAAATCTATAATCTTTTCAGAGGCAATTAAGTGACCTGTTTCCATACATAAGCATTTTACATTTTAGCATATGTACAAGAATTTAATATCAAGCTTTTACAGTTCTGATGCAAATAACCAAGACATTTAATGCAAAGTTGTTTATTTTGCCTGAATTCTGAGTATGCTTTCGCCAGAATTTCTGAGAATGCAATCACTGCAGAGAGATTTACACTTTCAACACCAGAAGAAAACTTGCAGTATTATAGAATCTGCACCTGGAATTGCATCTAATTGAGAGAGACATTCTAAATTATCTTTGAATTATGAGAGCTCCTGCTTTACCATTTTACATTCTATAATCAAAGTAGTTCTGCTGAGAAGAGGAGAGAACATGTATTGGGAGAATCTTCTTGTTTTATACTGTTGGTACCCTTCTCTCTCCCCCTCTCTTTTTGAGATTTCCACTTTTAACATCTTTTTTCAGTCCTAAAATATTTTTGTATAAAATATACTTTCCAGGTTGCCAAATGAGAGCCGTTCTCAGCTTTGGCCATTTCATTTGAAAAGAAGGCACCCACCTAAAGAACATTTCAGATTGGCAATTTTTAAAGTGTGCTTTTCTTCAGGCTTGTGGTCATCTTCTCAGATTCTCAAATATTCTAAAATCACCATTCAATCCAAACTGATCTAGCAGCACAAGTCAGAGCAACTACTTGAGCTTCCAGGTTAGGTGGCATGAAATACAGCTTCATATTCACATTTTTCAAATCTTTGAATGGAAGCTTTGCTTAGAAGCTGTGCTGTTTTTGGAAGGTGACCTTTCCCTCTTCTGTGTATTAGGATTGGGTTACTGAGAGATGTATTATTCTTTTGATCCTTCCTAGTAGCCACAGATACAACTTTTAAAAAGTCTCTGGCTGCTACTGGTGTGCTTGTGACTAGGCAAGGAAGGAACCAAGTAAATCGCCCGTCTGATTTTGTACCCAAGTAGGGTTCCCAAGGCACATCTGTTGGTCATTTGGAGGCTCTCTGCTTGGCAATCAAGGAATATAAATGTTCGGTTCTGTATTGCATGCTGGCATTTATACAGTTAGAAGGAGCATCTCTTTGGATTGCTGTTAGTATAATTATGGGATCAGTGGAATTTTGAAGTCCACTAACCCTAATTTTTGTGTTTGAGAATGAAAAGATTGAGTTCTCTTTACCTTCTGAGTGCCTTATAGTTGTAGAAATAACTTTGAATGTCAAGAAATGAATTCTGCAACCTATGCCTGTCATGCTGATGTGCTAGATTTTGATATTGTGCTGTATAACTCTGTATTGGGGACCATGGGAGGGGCCAAAATCTGTTTCCTGAAAGTTCTGCTGGATCCCCTTCTGGCTTCTGAGTTTCACAGGACAGTGTCCATGTTCTTCCAAGCATCCCTTTGTGACTGCAAATCTGCACATTTGTTTAAGTGACAGAGCTGGAGTTTTCAAAAGACTGAATTCTGCAGTTGTGAAGAATACTCAGAGATTTGCTTAAAAGCAACAGTGTGAGGGTTGCTAACAAAGTGTCCTTAATTTTACTATCATCTCAAGTGAATTGTGAAACCAGGGCTGTATTCACGTTCATGTTGAGAATATCTCTGGTTTATTTTTGCGTTCATGTGCTTCATCCCTCTTGTCCAAGGAGTGAAATGGAAGACTTGCTGGTTTAGAAAGCTGTCAGACTAATCACAGCTTACTGCAGGACCTGATTAGGAGTTTATTTCTTGCCCACAAACTAGGATTCTGAACCACAGTTTAACCTTAGCATCCTGGTTTGTAGAGGGGAGACATTAGTTTCTTATAGCAACTGAATTTATATATCACAACTGAAAAGTGTTAAGGGGAAGACTTTCTAAACCAGAGTCTTCAGTCTTGACTCTGCACTTAAGGGAAGGATGAATCCTAAGCCAAGCTTATGCTCATCGTGAGCAAACTGGGTTGTTTGTGAGAACTGACTAGAGCCTTGCAAAATGGTTACTTTGCTGCACAAGTTCAAGAAGAAAAGACAGTGGGAATTAGAAACACTTTCAATTTTTAAAGTACCCTTAGCTATTGACTTCTGAAGCTGGCCTGTGCTATGACTACAGGTAAGTGTTGGGGATGGGCTGTTGGGAACATGTCTTCACTTTTTCATCCCTTTCAGAGCTGGAAATTATAAAAAGTGAGATCAGCATTAGGGATGTGAAGGGGGGGGGATTCAGTATTCTTCAGACACATGGTTTTTGGACCCTTAAAAGTTGGATATTGCCTTGAAAATCTGATTTCCAATATCAATATTGTATTTGAAATTGGGTAAAATTTGGGAATCCCAAATTTTTTTACTCCATTATACCCTATGGGGCCATTACAGTCAGTGGCCAATCTCATAGGGCAGGAGTGTCAAATATGCAGCCTGGGGGCCAAATCAGGCCCCTGGAGGTTTCCTATTGGGCCCACAAGCAAGTCTGCTTTCATATACATCTCTCTTGCTTCCTTCTGTGTCACAGCTTGCTTTGCCAGGCTTGTCAGTCACACAGGAGCTACAGAGCAAAGCCTCTATTTTCTCCATTGGCTGAGGCTCCTCCCTTGGGAAGGAAGGACAGGAGGAACAGCTTTTTTTGCCAGGCTCTCTGAATTGCACCACACAGCTACTGAGCAGAACCTCTTTTCCTTCTACTGGCTGAGGCTCCACTCTCTCCTCATCCCCTGGGGGGAGGGAGGGAAAGAGCCAGAGCTTCCTTTGTCCAGTTCCCTTGATCACATGGGAGAGATACAAAATTTTTAATTGTGTTTGTCTGTGTCCTTTATAAAGTTTCTACCTCTGGTAACTGCATTACATTTTATGACACACATGACTGAGACCAACAAGGTCTCATTTATGTCACATCTGTCCCTCATAACAAATGAGTTTGACACCCCTGTACTAGGGTATGTTCACTTGGCTGAGGGGGAGGGGGTTTGAGGTAAAGTTGCAGCGTGGGTGCTGGAGCACCTCTCCAAAAGAACCCCCAAGGTTCAAAAACATTGACCAGGGATTGGACCTCCATTATTTCTAAGGGGGGGGGGGGTAGTAAGGCAATACAAGCCCAGCAGAATGTCCTAAAGAATCTCTACAGTTGAAGGGGGAGGGGCATGCTTGCAAGGCTGGCAGCAGAACCAGTGCAATGTGCCCACTAGAACCAGAGCCCCTGTGGCAGTGCCAAAACCCCACAGGACTGGGGGGGGGAGGGGCATTTCTGTAAGGACAACAGAACCAGTGCAATGTCCCATAGCCCAGCAGCAGAATCCAGTGCCGACTTACTAGTGCCAAGCAGCAGAACTCAGTGTCACATCAGAGAATCCAGCAGGGTTTTTAAAAAAAAAAATTGGAAGAAACAAGGGCAGCAGAAGTCCAGCAGCACACTCAAAAGTACATGATGGTTAGGCACTTTTGTTAGCCCACTTGAACTGAGACCAGACCAATAAACAGAAATCCCGTAATGTTGAGCTGTCATTTGCCACAGCGAAACTGGGTTCTGCTGTTGTGCACTAGTAAGTGGCACTGGGTTTGGCTGCTTGGCAGCCACTACTGCACTAGTTCTGCTGCCCTGCAACCCACGTCCCCCCTTGTTTGGACTCTGTACTTGACATTAGCTGGTCTGGCACTTGCCACAATGCCACTGGCTTCTGCTGCTGAGCTGTAGTAGGTTGCCACTGGGTTCTGTAGCTGGGCAGCCAGTACTGCACTAGTTCTGCTGTGCTGAAACCCTCTTCTGCTTGCTTGGATTCTGTGCTTGGCATCAGTGCTGTTGAACTGACTTGGCATTTGCCACAATGGCCATATAACTATAATGGAGCTGAAAAATTCGGGAGTCCCGATTTCATTTAGGAATCTTCTTATCAGTGAGTCAGATCAGAGAGTCTGATTTGACTTAACTAATGACTAAGTTATGCCAAAAAGGCATGATTCAGGTATTGATTGGCTTGGAAACACTGAATGCACATCCCTAATCAGCATAACTACCAACCACATTTAATGTTAATTAGGCCTTAAGGTGCTTTAGTAGCAGGTTAGTTGAGCATAGTTTAAATGGACACTGAAGCTATTAGAAGATTTTGCACCAGTGTGAGGGAGACGAGAGACAGCAAGATAACTGTAATCTGTTTCTAATCCCTTACCCATGGTTATGTTTTCACAAGGCATAGTTATTAGAAGTAGAAAGGTGGATGAATGGACAGACATTGGCAGTTCCTCAAAGGAGGGCCTGCTATTTCTTTCCTTTCTACTGCCTTTAGATTTGAGCTTTTCAGCAGGTTTATGGAATCTCACATACTCAAATTTAACCATGGAACATAATTCAGTTGTTTGATTAGTAAATCCTTATAAATAAGGGGGTGGGGATGCATCTTCCTACATATATCACAATTTCACCACATGTTCACATGCAACAACAATATTCTGCTGTCCATCCCATTCCTCTAAAAAAAAAAAACCCTCAGAAATATAGCAAACCAGCTGTGTTGATTAATATAAGGTAAACACATTCCGCTGCCCCTGTAGAGCACTCCTTGAGATTTTGATTGACATGCAAATGTTAGTGTGAGTGTTTTAACTTTGAAGTGTGGGGTTTTTAAAAATGGCTTTTGAATTTCTGGTAATTTTAAATTTGTACTTTGCAGGAGTGGAACCAGCATATCAATGGAGCAACACATAGTCGACGTTGTCAACTTCTCCTTGAAATGTATGGATCTTTATTCATTATAACTGCAATGTGTGCTTGTTTCAGAAAACACAAGCGTGTCCATTTTATTCAAAATGATTGTCCCTTATTCTGTGTTCAATTTCACTGTTTAGTTATAAGCATCCACCATTATATTCAGGCATGTCATTTTGAAAGCTAATTGGTTTAACCAGATCTGCAAAAATTCCTTTTGTAGGAGATTGCAGCAATACATGTGTCAGTGCAATGCAGTCTGTAGGTAAAATAAACACTCAAATCATCACTTCTTATTAGTATTTACATAACTCAGTTGCTTTAGGTGAGTTCCATCTATAATAATAGCAGGGCTATTTTTTGTAGCAGGAGCTCCTTTGCATATTAGGCCACACACCCCTGATGTAGCCAGTCCTCCAAGAGCTTATAGGGCTCTTAGTACAGGGCCTACTGTAAGCTTCAGGAGGATTGGCTACAACAGGAGTATGTGGCCTACTATGAAAAGGAGCTCCTGCTGCAACCCCCCCCCCCCCCCGAATACTAGTATTGCTAATAAGAGCAGAAAAATTACAAGCCCATCTGTGCATATACTTAGAAGTTTTAAAAATGCTTTTAACATTGCTGTAGCCTTAGAATACTTTAAAAACTGTGCTTTTAAAGTAACAAATTATTAACACAGTTTTTTTTTAAAAAAAGAACAAGGAGAAATTGGCAGCTTTTGTGTGAGAGCACACTTCTTCAAAGGGTGGATGAATTCTTCTGACAAGCACAGTGTATGTTAAGGAAATAATTTGGGTTATTCTGAAAAAAAAATTTTCAAGACTAGATTTCTCTGTTCCTATCTGGATTTATTTTCTTTCAAAGGAACCTGATTAGAAATTAAACACTTGCATTGGTCATTAGATCTTGGAGTGATTTCAGATGTCAAGTGATTATAGCACACATTGGTAGTGAGTCAGGAATACTAGCTCTCAATTCTGTCCTGGAGGATTCATTTTCTTGAGCTTCGTTTTCAGTTGCAATTCAGCAGCTCCACTTTCTAATCTTCTTTTGAAATTCCTTTATAAGAGCACTGCAACTCTTAGGTCAGCAACTGAATGCTGTGGTTTATAATGCCAGACTTAAGTATTTATTGTTTGCATCCTCCTGAACTGAATCCTCCTGGATGGAATTGAGACCTAGGTTTTCTGTTTAATTATCAGCACTAGTATCCTCATGCTTACTATCCCTCTGCATATCACACCTTATCCAATCAAGCTTGCTGTTGTCATTCACCTGCTATTGCGATTTGATATCTGAATCACCTTTATAAAGTTTATTCCTTTGGTACCTCGAGTTACATTTTATGACACACAGGGCTCAGCCAAACAAAGTGCCATTTTTGTCAGATCTGGCCCTTGTTACAAAGGAGTTCGACACCTCTGGTATATAGTCGTTTTCCCTTGAGCAGGAGTGCCAAAGCTCAGTGTGTGTTCTGTTCTTTACTTCCAACATCATAGAATCATAGAGTTTGAAGGAACCCCAATGTCATCTAGTCCAACTCCCTGCACAATCACAAATACCTCTCTCTCTCCCCCTCTCTCACACACACTCTCTCACACTCATTCTCTCACTCTCACACATGAACACATACATACACACACACACACACACACACACACACACACACAGTGACCCATGCTCCGAAGATAGCAGAAAACTTCCCAAGATCCCTGGCCAAACTTGATTGTAGAAAATTGCTCCCTGACCCCAAAGTGGTGATCCTCATTTCCCTGGGCATGTAAGAAAAGACCACAAGAGCTAAGCAGTGATGAAACCCTTCCTGCCCTCTTTCTCATAATTTGCCTAAGTTCACAGAATCAGCATTGTAATTAAATGACCATCTAGACTCTGTTTAAAAACCACCAAAGAAGAAGCCACCACCTCCTGAGGAAGCCTGTTCCATTGAGAAACTGCTCTGTCAGGAAGTTCTTTCTAACATTTAGACAAAAACTCTTCAGATTTAATTTCATCCCATTCTGATCTGGCCTTCTAGGGCAACAGAAAACAACTCTGCACCATCTACTATATGACAGCCTTTCAAGTACTTCAGGGGTAGCCAACGGTAGCTCTCCAGATGTTTTTTGCCTACAACTCCCATCAGCCCCAGCCAGCATGGCTAATGGCTGGAGCTGATAGGAGTTGTAGACAAAAACATCTGGAGAGCTACCGTTGGCCACCCCTGACTTGAAGATGGTTATATTACTTCTTAGTCATCTCCTCTCCAGGCTACACATACCCAAGTTCCTTCAATCTTTCCTCATAGGACAGTCTCCAGACTCCTCACCATCTTCGTTGCCCTCCTCTGGACACGTTCCAGCTTGCCTATTTCCTTCTTAAATTCTGGTGCCCAAAACTGAATACAATACTCCAGGTGAGGTATAGCAGAGTAAAGCAATACCATCACATCACATCATCTGGACATTAAACTTCTGTTCATATAGCCCAAAATTGAATTTGCCTTTTTAGCTACCGCATCACACTACTAACTCATGTTCAGTGTATGGTCTACTAAGACCCCTAGATCCTTTTTATACTACTGCTGAGACAAGTCTCCCTCATCCTATAAATGATTCATATGGTTTTTCCTACTTAAATGCAAAACTTTACATTTATTGCTGTTAAAATTCATTTTATTTGTTTTAGCCCAATTTTCGAGCCTGTCAAGATCATCCTGTATCCTGACTCTGTCTTCTACTGTAGTTGCGACCCCTCCCAATTTAGTATCATCTGCACATTTAATAAGCATTACCTCTATTCCTTCATCCAAATCATTTATAAAGATATTAAAACAGTCCCAGGACCTTGAGGCATGCCACTTGTCAGTCCTCTCCAAGAGGGTGAAGAACCATTCACAAGCATTCTCTATGTGCAATCTGTCAACCAGTTACACATCCACCTAATGGTAACTGGATCCAAACCACATTTGTCCAACTTGTCAACAAGGATAGTATGTGGAACCTTGTCAAAGGCCTTACTGAAATCTAGATAAACTATGTCTGCAGCATTCCCCTGATCCAGCAAGGGTAATAACTTTCTCAAAAAAAGCGATAAGGTTAGTCTGACATTTGTTCTTGAGAAACCCATGCTGATTCTTAGTAATCACAGCCATCTTTTCTAAATATTCTAGGACTGACTGATTTGTTTTAAAAGTTTTCCAGGTATGGACATCAAGCTGATAGGTTGGTAGTTACCAGTGTCCCCTCTGAGCTAGTGTGAGCTAGCTCACAGTTTTTTTAGCTGCCAGCTCACACATTTTTGTCTTAGCTCTGGAAAAATGGCCCTAGAGCAAATTAATTTATGCAGTACACAATTTTAATGCCCGTAGCTAATGAAGTAGAATTTATAGTCACAAGACTCCACAGCTTAGAGGGAGTTACCTGGATCCTGCTTTTTCTGCTTCTTGAAAATGGGGACAACATTTTCCTGCCTCCAGTCTACTGGCACCTCATCTGTTCGCCAAGAATTCTCAAAAATAATGGACAGACACTCAGAAATTATGTCCACAACTCACTATGAACTGGATGCAGTTCATCAGGCCCCAAAGACTTGGTTTCATTTAAAGAAACTAGGTGTTTATGTCCTACCCCATACATATCCTAGGCTGCAGCTCCCTTCCCTCATCATGTCTTGTTTTTGCCATGTTGAGCACCATTTCCCTCACAAGAGAAGTCTGAGGGAAAGTGTCAGCGAAGGTTCATTGAAGTTCCCAAAATGAGCAGACTTAGTTATTTGAAACAAAGTTGCATTTATTGTATTCTCCAAAGTTACTTCAGCGTGAAAGACATTGGAACTGATGGCTAGCAGTTCGAGTCATTGGTATTTAACCTTATACATCAAAGCATTCACATCTACCCCCAATTCTCAAAACAAAGGCTGTCTTTGCATGTGAGACATTTCACACGGCTCCCCCTTATCTCCTACAGTTGGTGGTTATGTTTCCCAGCGGCTATGTCCTTGCTGCCTCTAGGGGGGAGGTGAGAATTGGCCAGGCACTTTCTACTTCAAAGACTAGCTAACAACCTTTGATATTCCTGGGAAGCTACTCTTGGGCTAGCCTCTACTTGGCCCCCCTTCTACTAGTATACTAATATGAGTTAGTAAGCATATATCTTTATTAATCAGTATGGTTAGTGGTCAGTATTCAAGAAGAGTATCAATGAATAGAGTCTGACATAAAGTAGAAATTGAGCATTTCTGCTCTCTTTTCATCACCTGTTAGTTTCACTTTCCTGTCCTCACAAGGGGTCTTTGCTCTTTTTCTTCCTTTGAACATAAGAAAATAACCCTTTTTTGTTGTTTTTTATCAGCTAGCCTAAGCTCATGCTGAGCTTTAGCTTTTCTAACTCGTTCTCTTCAAGCACTGGCTATTTGTTTATATTCATCCTTGGTTATAAGGTCCTCTTTCCATTTCCTAACGAGTCTTTTTTATTTCTCAAGTCTTTAAAAAGCTACTTCTGGAGCCACCTTAGCTTCTTCAGGCTCCTCCCATTTTTCCTTCTTATAGGAATTGTTTGTGATTGTGCCTTCAACATTTCACTTTTAAGAAATTTCCAGCCTTCTTAAACTCCTTTCTCCTTAGGTATTTCTGACCATTGAATTTTGCCCAGCATAACTTTAAGTTTGTCAAAATTTGCTTTCCTGAGGTCCAACTTATATGTCTATGTACAGCTTTTCCCTTCCCCGAGACTGTAGATTCTAAAATGACATGGTTACTACTACCTAAGGTGCCCACTGCTTTCACCTTGTCAGCCAGTTCTTCCCTCTTGGTGAGAGTCGAGTCCAAAACAGCAGATCCCATTGTTTCCCTTTCCACATTTTGGAAAATGAAGTTGTTAGCAATTTATTTGATCTTTTGTTTCTAGCAGAGTTGGACTTCCAACAGCTATCTGGGTAATTGAAGTCTTCCATGACCACCGTGTCCTGTCTCTTTGAGAACTTTGTGATCTGGTCTAGGAGTGTCTCATCCAAATCCTCTGCCTGGCTTGGTGGTGTAAAGCAGACTACCATCATACTATCACTATTATTTCTTCTTTTATTTTTACCCAGAGACTCTCAACAGAACTTCCATGCTCAGATTCACGTATTTTCTTACAAGTATATACCTCCTTTGCATAATGCTACTCCACCCTTCAGTAGTTGTCTATCCGTTTTAAATAAGTTGTACCTCTCAACCATAATACTCCCAGTTGTAAGTGTCATCTGACCAAGATTCAGTGATGCTTATCTTTTAGTAATAATTCTTCTGTCATGATGGCAAATCTGACCATCCTGATTAAGGCTCAGTCTGACTGTGGGATATCAGCCTTTGGCCCGTCACACTATCAAGAGTACGTGTGCCATTGGTTGAGTCCGCGCCTCTCTCCCGCCTGAGTGGCTGTTGCTAGCCAGCAAAGCTGATTATGTCAGTAAAACACAACCAACCTTAGTTCTGGCAGTCATTGTGAGAACATACTATTGGCCCATCATATATAGGTAACCATCTCTGGTGTTTCATTGGCTGATTCCCCTGCCCCCCCCCCCCATCTGCAGGCCAAGGAATGTTGAACAAACTACCACAAGCAGTCTTATCTCAGAGACAGTCATATCTCCATCTCTTCTCTGTGCTCTCTCTGTGAGTTGGCCTCAGAAAGGGCTGCAGAGCTACTGCAGCCTCACGAAAAGCCTCCCAGCATACACAGTCTCCAAATTCCGCAGAAATAGCCAGGGAGGCCAGGCCCTTCTGGGAGTGTTTCTATGGTCGCCTCCTGGAAAGTCCTTGCTAGAGGCTGGTGCTAGGCTGCCCTGGCTGCTTTTCTCAGGAAAGGGAGAGGCCTCAAGGAAATATAATGCCATACAGTCCACTCTCCAAATCAGTTATTTTCTCCAGAATTGAGAGAGAGATCTGTTGTCTGGAGTCCAGATGGCCAGAGATCAGCTCCCCTTGATGGGGGCGGGGGAGTGAAAGCCTTCACTTGGGTGGGAAGACAGCCAGGGGGGGGCACTCACCCAGAGGTATTTAGTTATATCTTTCTAGGTTGGTGGAAAATCCCTAGAGATTCTATGGAGTTTAAGGAGGGCATAGGAGTTTGGGCTTCAGAGTGGGGTCTGCCAGACCAAAGATCTTGCTGTGGATGCTAGCTGGGTAATTTCGGACCAGTCACAAACTTCCAGCCTTATCTACTTCACAGTGTTATTGTTCAGATCAAAGGGTAGAGAGGAGAATGATGTAAGCTGCTTTGGTTCCCCCCCCCCCCCACTGTGGAGAATGTGATTTTCCTATGTAGAGGCTGCAGAGAGAGGGAAGGTGATGGAAAGCTAAACTCAGAGAGGCAGATAAAGAGAAGGGAGATAGGGTTGCCAACTCCAGGTTGGGAAATTCAAAGAGTTTTAAAGGATGGGGCCTGGAGAGGGTGGGGTTTGAGGAGGGGTGGGACATCAGACAGGTACAATACCATTTCCTCCTAGGGAACCACTGCTGCGAATCTCCATATAAGGGGTGGAGATCACTCAGAATTACAACTGCTCTCCAGATGGCACAGATCAGCTCCCCTTGAGGTGGGGAGGGGGAGTGAATGCCTCCTCTTGGGTGGGTGGGAAGACAGCAAGTGTTGGAGTGGACTCAGAGCCTCCTTTAGAGCCCAATGTATTTTTCTTCACAACTGTCCTTATTCCTAGTTAGGTCATAATTCTATTCCTGTATTAGGACTTCCAGTTCCTTATGCTTGTTTCCTACACTCTGTATTAGTGTAGAGACATTGGAATTAATATTTTATGCACTCTGAGGTTTTCATCTCTGTACTTAGCTGCAAATTAATGTTACCTAGCATATATGCTGCTCCCTGCCAAACTTTAATGTTCTTAATTTCCAGTTTTCATCATTGTACTAGGCTTTGAAGTTTAAAGCTTGCCTTATCAGGTTTGCAAGGCTCCTTCCAGACACATTTTTTCCTTCCCTTGTGGGGTGCAAACCATCCCCTGATAAGAGCTTCATCTTAAAAGCATAATCCATGGTCCAAACCTTACCTGATGACGCCATCTGTGTAGCCAGTCGTTTATTTGCCGTACTTTCCTTTTCTAAGCCACAGCCTTTGACAGGAAAAAATGATGGAAACACAATCTGCACTCCCAGAACTTCTTACTCAGAGCTACATAGTCTCTCTTAATATGTTCTGGGCTGCACTGGGCCATATAATTTGTTCCCACATGGATCAGCAAGAAACGAAAATAATCCATTGGTTTTATGAGTCTTCCTTCCCTTTCTGTCACATCCTGGATGTGTTTATCTGGTAGACTGCATATCTCTTGAGACAACAAGTCCAGTCGGCATGCTTCTACCCCTCTAAGTAAGGAATCCCCAATTACAAGCACATGCCTCCTATATTGGGAACTAAAAGCTTGAGTCTTCTTATCCGCAGAGGCCTGAGACGTTTCCTTCAAGCTTTGTGGAGGCTGGGAAAGTAGATCTTGTTCTATTGGTTCAAAATAAGTATATATGCTGAAATCTTGGAACCAGTAGCTTAGCAGTGGAGGCTCAAAATGCCTTTTGATTTTCCTGCACTTTCAGGTTGCGTTCTTCTGTGCACCCTCCACCTTTGTTAAGAACAAGAGAAGCCATGTTGGAGCAGACAAATGGCCCATCCAGTCCAACACATATCATACAGTGGCCAAAAATCCAGGTACCACCTGGAGATCCACCAGTGGAGCCAGAATACTAATAGCCGATAGCCACTGATGGACTTCTGCTCCATATGTTTATCCAATCCCTTCTTAAAGCTGTCTGTGCATGTAGCTGCCACCACCTCCTGTGGCAGTGAATTCCATGTGTTAATCACTGTTTCGGTGAAGAAGTACGTTTATCTGTTCTAACCTGACTGCTCAGCAATTTCATTGAGTGCCCACAAGTTCTTGTAATGTGAGAAAGGGAGAAAAGTACTTTCTCTGCCTTCTGTATCCTATGCATAATCTTGTAAACCTCTTATGTCACCCCTCAGTTGACATTTCTCCAGGCTAAAGAGCCCCAAGCACTTTAACCTTTCTTCATAGGGTCCTCCTTCATTCACGGCCTTTCGCTTCTTTTCCTGTTGCCCTCTCAAGAGCACTTCATGCATTCTGTCTATTAAATCTTCACCTTTCCTCATTAACTGGAGTATGAACAAATGTAATAATTTCTGTTGCCCTCAGGTAACATGCCACAGTCTTTGCATGTCAGTACCTTAGTTCTTTCATCAGCTGTGCTGCTCTAATCCATTTCAAAATTAGTTCGCCCCAATATCTCCACTGCCAAACTGCTCTCAAGACTACGTGTGAAGAGCTACTCATCTTCCTAAAAGATCCCTAGGTTAAGAGCCACAGGTCAAGAGCCCTTGAGCTGTTGCCCTTCAGCTCATGCCTTACACCAGGGGTCCCTAGCCACTGGTACGCAGACCAGTACCGATCAAGACCACACCACCTCTTTCATCCGCCTGGGTCCCAGGCTGGCAGAAGGGGCAGCACTGCTGTGATCTTAGCCTACCTCTTATTTGTAGGCCCCCATTGATCAGCTGATTAGAGGGGGTCATTAAATGGGAGGAGGAGGCAGATTGGCCTTCTGCCACTTGGCCATCTAGCGGGGAAGTGGCAGAAACAGCCCCAGTTTTCCCCCTCCCCAATTTAAAGATCCCCAAGGGGAGCAGGGACGGTGCAGGCAAGGGGGGGCAGCCTGGGGTTGCAAAAAAACCAGTGCTGCCCCCCCCCCTCCCGTCCGTGGAAAAATTGTCTTCCACGAAACTGATCCCCGGTGCCAAAAAGGTTGGGGACCACTGCCTTACACAATTGAAGTCTCATGCAGTGGAGGGTGGGTCCATCTGTGAGCCCCTGGCAAAACTGCTAAAAGCTACAATCAGCAACAGCCGGGCAACAGAGGCAAATAGAAACCACACTTACTCAAACAGGTACCGCTCTTCAACAGGCTATCCACACCCACACACCCTCAATCACTGTCCTCCCACACAGTAACCTCAACTAAATCTCCGCAGCAGTTAAGGAAAGGCAAAGAAAAATCACCCATCCAGCAGCTCTCTGTCCTCCTCCTTCTCAGATGATTTTGGTCTGCAATCAGTTGCTGCAATCATGATATTTTGCTGATCTATATTAAATTATAGGTGGGAAGAGTCACCTTAAGTTTCTAGCAGTTTGGGTAATATTACAAGATTTGATCATTTCAGCTGTTTCCAGAGCTCCAGAAACCATGATATTCCTTAAAGCAGGGTGGTCTTCTGCCTTAAAGTGCCAAATATATTGTTTTATATGTTTTCATAGGATAGAATCTGTTCAGTTGTAAATGACAAGTAGCATCAGTTTCAGTATCCATTTTGTAGATTGTTTTAATTGTTTGTTTTTATTATTTGATTTGTTAATTGCTCTATCCCCGCTTGTGAAGGTTTCTGGATGATGTACAACAAGAAGGCTTAGAGCTACAAATACATAAAACATTAATATTCCAATCATGACAAAATTAATATAACGTTAAAAGAAGACCAGGTTAAAAAGAAGTCCAAGATGGCGTCCCTAGAAATTACATCCCAATTCTGGACTGCCTGGCCACTTTCTGGGCAGGGGAAGAAGCTCAAGATGAGAATTAGGGGGAAGGAGAAAGGGAGAGGGTGCCAGTTACAATAGGAAACCATTGTTGTCCTCGATCAGAAGCCTGGTGGAACATCCTCGCTTTCCAGGCCATATGGAATTGCAGAAGATCCCACAGAGCCCTGGTGGTATTAGGCAGAGAGTTCACCAGGTTGAGGTGAGGACTGAGGGGGCCCTAGCCCTGGTCAAGGACAGCTGGACATCTTCAGGTTCACCAGCAGGTTGCTATCTGCAGAGAGCAAAACTTTTCCAGGGACATACCTAGAGGAGACAGTCCTGCCACCATGTGTTGCACCTGTGGGTATACCAACTAGCAGGCTGTTTAGAGAGCAACAAATGCTGTGGTAGCAAAGCGGGAGAGAGCCCTTCTGCAAATCTGTCCTCTTCAAGAAGTTTTTGGATCCAACACTAAGCAAGAAGGTTTTTATTCCTGGGGTACATTTACCTCAAGAACAAAAAACACAACAAAAGAGTTCCTTACTCTACATATTCCTTACCTCACTCAAATACTGCTTAGTAACAGCTAACATTTGTATGATAGCTCTAAGAAGATGAACTTCAAGCAGGATGGAGCACATATATATTTTGTTCTTTCTATTGTTAAATACTGTTGGCAATACTATGTGTGCGCAAATATAAAAACTGCCCAACTCATTATTTCTGCATCATTTAACAGTGCAAGGCAAGTGAAAACTTCTTCAGCAAGAACATGTACTGCAGCATCACCTTAGATCACTTCATCAAACCTTAGTACTAAGTACTTTAAGGTCTTGTGTAGTTGTTGGTAGTTAGGGATAGCATAGAATGACTCTGAACCTTGATATCATTCATAGTAAAATCAGTCATTCCTCCCCCATAATTTCTTTGCCATACTTTTCAAAAAAACTTTTGAGATTATCATACCATGACTTGGTATGGTGTGATGCTGACTACCAAAATATTTGATCATGTTTTAACATAGAGACAAGTGTTTGTATGTTATATTCTTTCACTTCCATCTGAAACAAGTTTACCTTGAAGGTAAATTATTGAATTCATTGGTACTTATTTCCCTATGAGTGTGGAATGAGTTCTAGAACTGGAGTAATTTATAAACTTGCTAATAAGAGAGATTGCATTGTTTGTGAAACACATCAAACAGCAGCAGACCCAGTAAACAAAATGCTTTCAGACATAAATAGGAGCTAATATCATAGCTACTAGCAGCCTTTTTAATTAAGAATTTGGTCCTATAACTGAAATAGTATTTTTTTTTTCACTTGAAACATTTGGGTTTTAGCTGCTGGAGTAGAAGTTTTACTGCACAGTAGCTCTATAGCTGTAATACTTGGGCTGCAAGAAACATATTGTAACTTTTGTTTTTCCACTCCTGCTGATTGAAAAAAATTGGGCCTTCCAAAAGAATCTAGACTTGAGTTCCTGCTATCTGATAGATAGTCCAAGATTACCTACCAAGTAGCTAGTTTCTGTATGGCAATTCTCAGGTTATGGAAATTGTATGGTAATTAGATAATTGGTGGTTATTAGTTATTAGACAAAAATTTAAACTGTTTTTAATGCCTTATTCAAGTATTTTAAAATTCTGGAAATTGTGTATGTTTGCATTTTTCTTTTGTATGTCTGGTCTAAGGACCACAATAATAGTAAACACTTTTTTTTTTCTGTAAAGATACCCAGAGTGGAACCCTGATAGCGATTCTGGACATGGGATGTAAGTAAAGTAGCTGTCGGAATGGAAGGAAATGGCTACACATATCTTATGTTTAAAAACTGTTTTTCAGTAGCAGTTTCTTTAATCAGCTTATATTATGGAAAGTTAACTATGGTAACAAACAGGAGAAGAGGGAGCAGGCTTCTGAATGCAGAGCATGTCTTTTTCTCTCTGCTAGCAATTCTTCCTCATTTTAGGTTTTGAACCTCAGGCTAAGAGCCCTTTGGCTTGGGCCACTGGGCACAGTCAGGCTTTCCTTACCTGTAGCAAAGGAGAAACCAACTCAATCAGATTTTACCCATCAGCTGCTAGCCAGATCCTGTCAAAGAAGTAGATTTAGGTCCCAGTATGCTCCTTCTTTCTTCTGAAATAATTCCGCAAGCCCTCACGTTTTGAGTGGACTTATTGAAATGTTTGCTTTGTGACTTTGAGCAGGCATCCAAATTCAGTAACAAACTGTATGCACAGAACCAGCAAGAGGATCTTTAAATCCCCCAATAGAAAGCAACTGTTAAATGTAATGCTTCCTGTTGGCTTGCTGCCATGAGCGATTGGGATGATATGTGGAAGTGTCTTTGGAGATCATACAGCTCCAAGAAGTATGTAGTTATTGTCCAGCAAGTGGTCCTTGTTCAGTCAGTACTATGTTACTGTGTGGAAAACTGAACTCTGGAGTGGGACTGCTGTTCATTTCCTGTCTATGACTGGTCTGACCTTTTATCACTTGCATAAAAAATGTGAATGCGGGCTTTTTGAATGGATTATCATAGCATTGTGTCTGTGTGCTCTAGGAGTGATCCATTCATGTTGCAGCAGTCTACAAATCCTGCCCCAGGAATTTTGGGACCACCCCCACCTCCTTTTCATCTTGGAGTACCACCAATTGGATCAAGAGGTAACTTGAATAAATGTATCTTCAAGAAGAGTCCCCTTCTTTCCATTCTTAGCCATATTAAACTTTGTTGATCCCTATCAGTATGCTGTGTGAGCTCTTACAACTTGATAAGGACTTAAAGAAATATATATGCTATCTCTCTCTGTCTCTCTCTCTCTCCCCCTTCCTCCCTCTCTTTCTCTCCCTCCCTCCCTCCCTCCACCCACCCACACACACGAATGATGTATATATTTATGTTACATGTTAAAAGGTAAATTAGTTGGACTGGAAAAACTTCTGGGAAATAAATGCCTTCTTTTTGACCCAGGTTTATTTGCAATAGAATAATTAACAGGCATTCTGACATGGTACTGTTTTATGGTGTCCCACGCTAATGCAACCCAGATCAAAGATTTTCTGAATTTGTTAATTTTACTATTCTGCTATTGGATTTTAACTTTGTACCACTTGGCATTCCAAACCCCACCAGCTTTATGTGCCTCTGCTTACTGTACCTCATTCCTCGTCTGAAGAAGTGTGCATGCACGTGAAAGCTTACGTTCTGAATAAAACTGTTGGTCTTAAAGGTGCAATCAACTCCTATTTTGTTCTAAAGAAATCATAGCTGTACTTGAGCTACATGTGGTAAAGTTAGTCATCAGCCTGTGACATGATATCTTCAGCTTCTTCACTGTATTAAAAATGTCCTAAATTATTGACAACAAAACAGTTTTATTTCTGTGTATCAGAATGTTAAGTTGCAACCTCACTGATGTTTGAAGGCTGGGATCATGAGCAATAGTCCAAAAGAGCTGAGGAAACACAAGTACCAGCAGGTGTTCTGTAGTGAGGAACAAGCCAAGGATCAGAGCCATAGAGTTGTGCTCACCTGAGTGAGCTAACCATAAGCAAAGAGTCTCAAGAGGCATCCCCCCCTCATGCTTTCTACACAGCAGAAGATAGCTAAAAAGTGTAGCTCTGTAGGAGCTTACAACACAGCGGGAGTGGCTACCTGATCCACCAGTTGAAGACTACTAATTTTTAAAATGTCTGTAAAGCTAAACCATAATGCTGTATTACCTCATAAATCTTAAACCAGTCATTAACACACTCCAGATGACTGCTTTCTACTAAAGTTTCAAGAGTTCTGTGTTGTAATATGGGTTAGAAGTTGCCTTGTACATAATAGTGTTGTCAGTCTTTCTAATTATTCTTCTGCAAATTTACTTTACTTTGTTTATATCAAGGTGCTGGAAATGGAAGTATGCAAGGACCAAGACACATGCAGAAGGGAAGAGTGGTTGGTATCAGGCCAGAAAAATGTAGATATTTACACTGAGCTGTTGACTGCTTTGGCTTATAATTTATTCAAATAATGCGAGAGCTTAGTTGTCACTGAAGTTGTAAACTTGTGTTTGTACGGTAGTACTTCCAACTGCAGTTAAGGGCTTACGAGGCAGAATGTTCTTCATGCTATGCAGTTCCCTTCATATTGAAATAAACTAGTGTCTCAGGAAGGAGGGTTTGCATCTAGCTTTCTCCCTGATATATTAGCTTCCTTGTACAAGGATTCCTTTTGTATGGAGGAGGGTTCTCTTGTATTAAGCCACCAAGTTTCAATCTGATTGGTGCAACCTAGACAACTTGGTAAGAACCTGATCACAACTGGATTGGGGGCCCTTTCAGAGGTGCATTATTTTTGACATTTGCTTGTATAAACTGAGGGCAACATGCTGAAATGCCCACAGGTACGATGAAAACATCCACAAGACTCACTTCTCAGACTTAATTGTTTTTAGAGTAATTGGATTTAATCTGGGATGAATTATTCCCTTTTTTAAAAAAAATGGTTGTGCTGACTACCTCATCAAAAAGTTAATTAAAAATTGCTTCTCAGTGTTTTGACTAAAATCAAGTATAAAATTAATTAGAAAATTCACTACCAGAATGACTAGGATAGACATTTTAATCATCTTTCTTTCTGAATGCGTTAATTTATTGACCATTATTCTTTGCCATTAATAGGAGACGAGCAGAGTTGTTCACGTTATGGATTTTCAGAGAGGAAAAAACTTGAGATATCAACTGTTGCAGCTTGTTGAACCATTTGGAATGATCACAAATCACCTTATCTTGAACAAAATTAATGAGGTAATTTTTTTAAACCTTGTTAAACTAACATTTTTCTAAGTTATTTTGGACAATGTGAATGTTTACTGTGCTTCAGCTTACATCAATGGCCCATGCCTTTGAAGGACAGCAGAATTTGTATGTGTATGATACAAGTACATAAAGTTCTTTTGGGATCTTTTTTGAGTCTGCTTCTTGACATCAAAAAGTAATTTTCTGCCTCTGTGGTTGGCAAGAGCTGGCTGTTGAATATTCCAAGTTTTAGTATCCTATAATTTGCATATGATGAGATGAAACATATTTATGCGTTCGGTGTGTCTGATAATTAAAATATATCCTGTAGGTTGCAAAGCCAAATTTTGTATTGGGTCCATGCTAAACACTTTGAAAGACTAATCTAGAACAATTTGATGTTCCCTTGAAGATTTCAAAGCTGTTCTCTGTATTTTGCTCATTTCTTCCTTCCTAGAAGAGGAATGCATGAGTTATTTATCTTGCAATTTCAGGCATTTATTGAAATGGCTACCACTGAAGATGCTCAGGCTGTAGTAGAATATTATTCGTCAACACCAGCATTAGTGTTTGGCAAGCCTGTAAGAGTACACTTATCACAGAAATATAAAAGAATAAAGGTAAAGTCAGTTTTATTTATTAACCTTCTTGCTGTGGTATACTTGTTATTTTCATTTGTAATGTATAACCAGTTCATTCTGTGATCTAGTTTTGTGGCACTACATTAAGGCTTTGTGTTTGGTATAATAGATTAATAAAAATGTTTTCTCTAATCACCACCCCTTTTTCTGTTTTTAAAGAAACCAGAAGTGAAACCTGACCAAAAATTTGAACCTCCCAAACAAGAGCTTGGCCGTGTGATCCATCTCAGCAATTTGCCTCATTCAGGGTATTCTGACAATGCTGTGCTCAAGCTAGCAGAGCCCTATGGAAAAATAAAGAACTACATACTGATGAGAATGAAGAGCCAGGTAGTGTATATTGTCAGGCACAAGGCTGGGTTGCATTGCCGGGCTTCAGGAAGCAGGGCTATGTCCCCAGGGTTTTGGAACAACACACAAAAACTGATGTATATTTTTCTGTCTCCAGGTCTTAATTTTATATATATTTGTTCTGACCATGTTTTTGTGCTTATTTGTATGGGAATGTTTGGACAGAAGGGAAGGGGGTGAGACTTACACATGTTTTTGCCATGCAGTAAAATGTGGTGGTAATGAAGTGGTAGAATGGACTGTATACTTGAAACTGCAGGTGAGGGGTTATACTTTTCATAGTTGCCATACATCTCTAAACAGAAAACGAGGTTCTAGTCTAGTCTACCTAAGCATGCATCCTTAGCTGTTTTCCTGATATGGTAACAGATCTTAGAATTTTTAACGTTTTAAACATTATTTTATAATAAATGCTGTAACCTGCCCTGAGCTCATTTACAGGAAGGGTGGGATAAATATCTAACCAAATAAATACATTTTATTTGCATGGTGTTTTTACATGATAGCAATAAAGATAAATCATTACTTTGAAGTCCAGTGTGATGCAGCTCATTTTGGCACTTCCAGATTCTACCACCTCATCTTGCTGCATGTGTAGTACTCAAGTACCTTCTCTTAAGAGAAGCTGGGAAGAAAAATGGAAAAACAGAAGGTGGGAACAGGGCTCCTGGTTGCTTGGTCTTCCATTACTCATCTTTGCTGGTCCCATTTTGATATGTAGTTTCACCATTTGGTGGGCATTTGACTAGGCTTGTTATTCACAGGCTTGCTGAAGCTTGAGGTCCTTTCAACTGCTTTTTCTCAGTTTTGAAACAAAAATGTGTTCTTAGCAGCAGCCAGATAGATTAATTAATGCTTATCAACAGCCTCCTGGCATAGATGTGTGATTACAGTGATCCCTTGATTAACCCTTAAGTCATGTCATGTCATAAAGTTGCATAGTGAAAATCTTGTCAATCTTCTTGTAGGCATTCATAGAGATGGATACCAGAGAAGCAGCCGTTGCCATGATGGAGCACTGTTCCAACAAAGCCCTGTGGTTCCAGGGTAGATGTGTGAAAGTAGACTTGTCTGAAAAATACAAGAAATTGATATTAAGGGTGGGTATTGTGTGGGCTTAAGGTGTTGCTCATTACTCTTAAAGAAACAATGTAGAATGGTTTTGTGAGATATTTAAGGATGACAACTAGCAAAGGAAACAGGGTAAGCCAAGACTAGTATAGTATGACTGGTTTTTAGAGACTGTTGAAGATTCTGGTGCTTGCCACTTCTTATCATACTATATAAACATAACTATTTCAAATAGGAAATTTTATTTTAGCCCATCCAGGCAATTCCCTCTTGCTTGGGTCAGAGAGTCCATATTGATGCCAGGTAGCCTGGAGGTGGGAGTGCCCTTTCAGGTCTGAACCTGAAGCTTTCAGGAAGGCAGTTTTAGATTGGAAAAACGTAGCATAAGAGCTTATTTTTTAGTTTCTGCTTGTCTTCTTCTCCCAGGAACTGGATAGACCAGTTACAAGTGCTGTTTAATAAAAAGAAAAAAGTTGAAAGGGCATTTTTAAGAGTGCCTTGGGTGAAAAGCAATTGTTTAACATATTAACTGAAGGTAAAATGAGGAACAACTGCTTAAAGTAGGGTATATCATAATATATTTTAATAGTCAATTGTGGCACCATCAGCAGATACTTAAATCCACGGTTTGAGGCCATGTTGACAGAGGGAAGATTTTTCTCCAGACTTGGCAGACGTGCCCCCGTCTTCCACCCCCACTCCCTGGTTGCAAAAAAATATAAAAACTTCAAATAAAAAAGGAGGATGGTTAAATTCCCCCCCAGCACAGTAATGCTGTCTGCGTTTGCAGAGAGAATGAGCCTCTGTTGACTGGGCTGGCCTCATCCACCCTCCTCAGTGGAGATAGCAGGTGGAGGAATGGGAGCAACCACTGTTGCTACCACTTCAGCTAGGCAGGTACAAGCTGTTGGAAGGAAGTATAAGCAGGATGACTCAGCGAATACAGGAGGATCCCCACATTCGAGTCCTTCACGTCTCCTCTTGTGCTAATAGAATTGTGAGCCATTCAGCAATGGACCATTTGTCAAGGGAGCGGGTAGCCTCGTCATTCTTTAGAACTTTGCAAGTTTTTGAAGGTACATGTGAGGTTCCATGCGCTAATCCATTTGAGCTATGCCATTCTACATTTCACAAACATCTTGGTTTGTCTCAGTGGTACTCAAGTTAGGCCTGCAAGTGCCATCATGGGAGGAGGTAGCTTCCTGTTGAAATTTGAGACATTCCATGTACTGTCATGGTGAAGTCCTCTGTTTGGGGCTTGGTAATGAATGCAGATAGTGTTCTACAGCCCAGTTAATGTTCAGGGACTACAGGAACATGTCCCTGGAACCCTGCTTTTGCAACTCTTGGACAACATGGTGTAGTGCTAGAAGTATTCCCATTGAGTCAGATTCAGTTTTTGACCACTGTGGATTGGTCTTTTACCAGGATAATTGCAGTGAAATCTTTCAAGTTGTTGAGTCTTCCAAGGGTAGGAGAAAATAGGGATCCATCAGTTGGGGGAGGGGCAATCTTGATAGCCAGTCAAAATTTGTTTGCCAGGACCCTGACAGTTATCCAGCAGAGATGGGATATCTTTTGTGATATAGTATTGAGCTTCAGAGCTGCTTGGAGTACCACAGAAACACAGTGTGAAGTCATGGCCAATTTCCCTTTTAAGTTGAGAATGTCAGATTGACCAGAGGGAGAAGGGATCCCTGTCATGACAAGCAAAATTTGCAGACTCTTGACCAAGTTGCTGGAAAATGCAGGACAGCTTCAAGTTAAATCAGGTGCTAGTGATTTCTTTTGAATGATTATTTGTGTAATTGCTGTGAATAGTGGTGTTTCTCTTGCTGCTTTTGTAGTTCCTAGTGTTAACAGCTATGATCCATAAGGGTAATCAGCAAAGAGAAGATTAGTTAATCCCTGTGATCTGACCTTTTCAGTTAGGGTGTGTAGATTTTTGAGTGTGTACCCAGTGATAGAGTTACAGCTGTGATTTAGCAAACATAGCTTTACATATGCTTGGGTCATTCACAGGCTTCTATTAAGTTACCCTCTTGACAAAGTTTGTGGTCTTTGGGCAGGAAGAGGCAAGTCCATATCCTGGAGTAATGTCATCAGTATTGTCACTACTACTGATTAAAAGGAGTGGGAAGAGCCCCATTGTGCTGTGCAGAAAAGAAAATCCTTGCGTAGACTTTTTAAAATAAAGGCACTTGCTTGTTATGTTACTACAGTTGCTTACAGTTGTTATTTGAATAATTATTACATCTTACAGTGAATTCCCATTTAAGTCTGTTTGCAGCAAGAATATCAGGTGGCCTTGTGGCAATATCAGGAATGGTGTATTTATTGCAGCACAAGTTTTCCGTGGCATTGAACCCAAAAGATTCTGCTACAATAAATGTGTATTGCTTTGAGATGTCTTGAGGATTGAAAATATCCTTTGAGTAGTTATGGGTTGTACTAATGCAGAACCCCAGAAAATTTGAGTAACTTAAAAAGCTTCTTTCTCCCCCCCCCCCCAGATTCCTAACAAAGGAGCAGATCTGCTGAAGAAAGATAAACCTCGGTAATTTTTGATCATTTAATATTGTTTAAAAATATAAAATTTAAACAGGTAAGTAAAATTCTGTTTTTTTCCTCTTTTATAGAAAGAGAGGTCTTTCTCCAGACAGTAAAGATTCTGGAAGTGAAAAAAAATCCAAGACAGATGATAGCGATAAAAATGAAACAAGCAGTATTGAAGATAAAGACGAGAAGAGAGAAGAAGTAGAGCAAATGGATACCAAAGGCAGTGAGAAAGCAGACCAAGATGACTCCAATTTGATCCTTGAATCAGAGGATGAGCTGTTAGTAGATGAGGAAGAAGCAGCAGCATTACTAGAGAGTGGCAGTTCAGCAGCTGATGATGCTGACGTTGCCAACTTGGGTGATGTAGCTACAGAAGAAAAGGCAGCAGCTGATGCTGATGCTAGCGGCAAAGCTGAAGGTAATGCTGGAACCGCAGCAGCAAAAAAACTCAAGAAGGTAAGCCTCAAAGAATATTGCTAGGAAGAATTGAGTTGAGCATAAGAATATTCAGCTTTCCATGTACTTGGGAAGGTGGGAAAGGTGTAATGTTTTTCCTCAAAAAAATTATTCAATAGTTGAGTATCATGATCAGGGTTTGAGAGAAGGGGTGTGGTGATGTACAGTGGCTCGAAATATGAGCATGTGTAGTTGGCAGTAATGGCCCATGTAGTGCTTTCCTCTCTGGCAGAACATACATTAGCAGAATTGAAATCTGGCTTGGCATTTTCATATAGCAGCTCAGGTGCCACATTGCACCTTGGTAATTCTGCACACTTGTTGTGTGTCAAGTGTACCAGTTGGCACACTTGACACACAACAGATTTCCAGTCTGTAAAGACTTCAGTCATCTCAGTCTGCTTCCTCCTGCCAAAAAGGTCACAAGTACTGTAGGCACAGAGTGCAGCGGCTCCAACTTTTTTTCTGCAATTCAGTGGTCAGGAATATCATTGGTGGAGGCTGGGGACAAATCCAGGGACCCACTTGTCCATGGTGGTATTTTCCATTCTTTGTTTTCAGCACAAAGTACAATTGCAGCAGATGCCCATCTATTACATGGAAGCATTTTCTGCAGCAAAAGTCCAGATGGGCAAGGCAAAATGGTTACTTCCAAACAACTTCTGGCTTCATAGAGTGGCTCAATGTGTGGAGCAGTGGTAATACAAAGCCAGTAGTGTGCATCTGACTCCTGTTCCCAAGGGATGGTACTACTTCCCATCCCAGCTCCAGCCCTGCCATTGCTGATGTGCCCTATGGGAGTAAAAACCTCTCTTAGGATAGTGTGGACCTTTTTGAGCAGAAAAAATAGACCAGCTTAATGTTTAATGCATTAACTTAATAAAACCTGGAAATGGATTAAAAATTATGCTAATGATTAAAAAAGTGAAATGACTTAATTTTGAAACAATGACCATAGCTTAGTATCTGCAATGCCATCGTTTCTGCCTGTGCTGTTGGGTGGTGACATCTAAAAAGACAGCAAAAAACAAGACAAAGAATTGGTGTCATGGGATAATTAATTTTAATGTTTAACTTTAATCATTAATTTTAAACACCTCTACACATTTTGTGCACACTTTATCAGGGAAATCTATACAATATTATAGTCTGGGCATTTTCCACAGCAACAGTATTTGAGCAAATAAGACACCACCAATCTGTGAGAAGAACATTTTTGACCATGGAATATTTTGACCTTGGTCAAACTGTCCACCTGTTTGACCATTTGGCACATGTCTCAGCCTTATTTTATCCTTGCAAGATTAAAACCGTACTTTGGGGACAGCAGAAGGCAGCAGGAAAAATTTGACAAATCAGCAAGGAATTGGTCTGTAGTCCATTCACATTTATTAGATTGCCCATTCATTAGAGTTGCTGCACATCCACAGCAGGAGGAACTAATATACTTTCCCAATGGTACATTTGGTATCTCCAGGAGACGTTGCCTGAGCCCTATGAAACCAGTGCAGGAGGGGAACCTGGTCCACTAATCATATTTCCAAATATGGGAGAGACCATAATCTGAGCAAGTCTAGGGATCAACTGGATACCAGAGGCCTCAGGTTCAGTCTACATGTTTGGACAAAGATAGGGAATGAACTTTCTAGATCTGCTCTTAGAATCTCCTTGTTCCATTCTAGTGGTATAATTCATACCATTGGCTACCTGAAAGATACCTAGTTGTTGGGGTCTATGCATGCACCCTTGCTAAAGAATAGTGATTATTAATGATGGATTGTATGGAACCATGCACAAAGTAGGTCTGTCAAGTACTCAAGTCTTTAAGTCCCCCTTGGGCAAGTCACTACCTCTTTGGCAAGAAAGCAGTGTTCAGATCTATGGCTAAGTGCACACAAAAAACCAAACCTTAAAAAATACATATACAGGTTTATTGAATAATTTTTAAAAGGAGTATCATTAGGCAACAGTCTCTAGAATTCGCTAGCAAAAAGAAAAAAGGCTGACTTTTCTAACAGTTTATTACCTGGTATTAATACCACACCATGCAGAATATTAGCTTCCAGGCTTGAGGCTTAAGCATCTTCTGAGCAGCAATCCATTGCAGTGAAGCTTATCATAGAGCCATTGTCCCATGGAACCATAAAGTTAGCATGGCCTCCTTGTTGTTATAAGAGTTACAGTCTCTTGCCCTCTGGTGTCAGATGGTCCTTTGAATCCAGCTTGTGCAGTCACTCACCAGAACCCTCTAGAAGATGACAGTCATTCCTGGCTTCCCCTCCCATCTAGTTACTGAACTGAGCGTGGCTTTTTGCACTTAGCCAATTACCGTATTCTTGAATTTGACCCTGAAAGAGATAAGGATGGTGTCTATGAGGAGGCCTGATTATGAATATCTGTAAGCCAAAGCAGGCCTTACATTGTTCACGTTAATTGTTCAGTAAAATTAGGGTGATTTGCTTAACGAGGTCATAGAGGGTGGGATGCTCAGTATTGACCTCCCCCTTGAGAATGTGTCCTTTTTGATGGTTTGTGCCATATTGTAGAAGCCTGTCCCTGTTAAGCAGGGAACAATGAGCCCCCACACAGCCCCCCCCCATTGCTACAATGGGATAGTCTATGGCCTTGGTATTCTTGAATTCCACAGACATTATCCCCCCTCCCCTCCCCAGTTCTGGAAGTGCTTGTGGCTGAGTACCAAGTAGAATAACACAATCGGACCTGCAATTTACACTCCAGTAAATTGTGACTAGACACATCTAAATTTGTGTTAACAGAGACACGTAGGTGGGTTTCCAAGAAGCATGGAAGGTTTTGTCACTCTAGATGAAGTTGGTGATGAGGAGGATGCGGATCACCAGAAACTACGTAAAGCTGGCATACTTAAGCCTGCTGTAAAAAGTGAGAGCAGCTTGATGGAAAGCAAGGCAGTTAAAGCTGAAGGAAGTGAGCCAGAAAATGAAGCAATGGAGAATGGTGCCAAAATGGAGAACTTGAAGTTGGAAACATCTGATACGACTGACAACGCTGCGGAACTGGATGCAATGCAAAACGAAAGTGGAGAAGCTCAAGAAACTAAGGCTGCCCATGAGAAGCTTGCTGTTCCAGATGAATACAGAATTGGACCATATCAGCCAAATATTCCTGTTGGTAAGAGTAGTTCCCTCTTTTCCTCCTCCAGCATAATCTTCATTATATTGTCTTTTCTATTGTGCTGTTTCATTGGTTTTCACAAAGAGGCAAAATCTGGTCAACAGCCAATAATTTATGCATGCATGATCATCAGAATTTTACATGGGCACAGATATGGTGGAACTAATATGAACTCTCAGTAGTATGATTTCCTGATTTTACTTTTGTGTGTGTATGTGTTACGTACCATCACATCACTTCCAATTTGTGGTGACCCTGTGAATTAATTACTAAGGGTGTGCACAAAAAAAGGTATTTTGGGGGGTTGGGTATACCAAACCTGAAAAATATTGGTATATGCCAATATTGGGATTTGAGAAATGGAAATAATCATTGTTGCTAAATTTATTCAGCTCCATGCTTTCCCTCTCCGAGTTGTGCTGTAGCACGCATCAGGGAGTGAAGCGAAAATAGTAGTCCCTTTAAATACCTTCCCTTTACTCCCTGAGTTGCATGCTGCCACTGCAGTGCAGCTCAGGGAAGGAAGGGGAGATATTTAAAGTTTAAATACCCTTCCTCCCTGAGTTGCACCACAGTAGCAGTATGCATCAGAAATCATAGAATAAGAACGTAAGAGAAACCATATTGGATCAGGCCAATGGCCCAATCAGTCCAGCATTGTATCACACAGTGGCCAAAAAACCCAGGTGCCATCAGGAGGTCCATAAGTGGGGCCAGGACACTAGAAACCCTCACACTGTTGCCCCTCCCAAGCACCAAGAATACAGAGTAGCAATTGCCCTAGGAAGAAAGTTCCAACAATACACTGTGGCAAATAGCCACTGATGGACCTTTGCTTCATATGTTTATCCAAACCCGTCTTGAAGCTTGCTATGCTTGTAGCTGCCACCACCTCCTCCTGTGGCAGTGAATTCCATGTGTTAATCACGCTTTTGGTGAAGAAGTACTTCCTTTTATCCATTTTAACCCTACTGCTCAGCAATTTGAGTACCCACAAGTTCTCATATTGTGGGAAAGGGAGAAAAGCACTTCCTTGTCTACCTTCCCAATCCCATGCATAATCTTGTAAACCTCTATCATGTCACCCCTCAGTCGACGTTTCTCCAAGCTAAAGAGCCCCAAGAGTTTTAACCTTTCTTCATAAGGAAAGTGTTCCAACCCTTTAATCATTCTAGTTGCCCTTTTCTGCACTTTTCCCAATGCTATATCTTTTTTGAGGTGACCAGAATTGTACACAGTACTCCAAATGAGGCTGCACCATCGATTTATACAGGGGCATTATGATACAGCCCCGTGGCGCAGAGTGGTAAAGCTGCAGTGCTGCAGTCCTAAGCTCTGCTTATGACCTGAGTTCGATCCTGGCAGAAGCTGGTTCAGGTAGCCAGCTCAAGATTGACTCAGCTTTCCATCCTTCTGAGGTCGGTAAAATGAGTACCCAGTTTGCTGGGGGGGGAATGTAGATGACTGGGGAAGACAATGGCAAACCAGCCTGATCCAACATGGTTTCTCTTACGTTCTTAGTCTATGATTTCTGATGCATGCTGGTACTGTGGCTCAACTCAGGGAGGAAGGGTATTTAAACTTTAAATACCTCCCCTTCCTTCCCATTAAAAAGTCTGCTGTGAAAATGTTGTGATGCGACGTCACCCCAGAGTTGGAAATGACTGGTGCTTGAACAGGGGTCTACCTTTACCTTTTATTATGATACCGGCTGATTTGTTTTCAGTTCCCTTCCTAATAATTCCCACCATAGCTTGACCTTTTTTATTGTAGTCGCACACTGTCTTAACATTTTCATTGAGTTATCTACCATGACTCCAAGATCTCTCTCTTGGTCAGTCTCCACACCCCATCAACTTGTATTTATAGTTAGGATTTTTGACCCCAATGTACATTACCTTTCACTTGAACACATTGAACCTCATTAGCCGTGTTGACGCTCACTCACCCAGCCTCAACAGATCCCTTTGGTGGATCTGTATAATATGAGATGTAAAAGGAAGATACAAATGATCCTAAGGTACTAATGAGCTCCTTCCGGGCTCTCCCGGCCCCAAAGATCGACGGTATTGAGTGTGTTGGCCTTGTGTGGGACGTCGGGGAGAGGTTGGCGATCTGGCTGGTGTACCGTCCGCCTAACGCACCGGCCAGCGCCTTACCATCCCTGATGGAGGCGGTGTCCGGCTGGGCGCTGGAGTACCCAGGGCTTCTGGTCCTGGGCGACTTCAATGTCCATGCCGATGACGCGGCCTCCACTCAGGCGATGGACCTAGTGTCTTCCATGGCGACACTGGGACTCTCCCAATTTGTTACGACTCCCACACACCAGGCTGGGCACACATTAGATCTGATCTTTGCGACCGGGATTCAAGTGAACGAAATCGCAACGGAGACGATACCATGGTCGGATCACTTAGCCCTCAAGGCTCGTATGGAGACGCTACCACAACCCTGTAAGGGCGGAGAGCCTATTTTGGCTCGCCCGCGGAGCCTGATGGACCCGGAACGGTTCCAAATGGCTCTTCGGGATCCTTGGCCCCCTGGTGATTCCCTTGATGCCCTGGTTGATGCCTGGCAAGATCGGCTATCCGGGGCAATCAACGAGATCGCACCTCGACGTCCTCTGCGCCCTTGTTCAAGGCTGGCTCCTTGGTATACCTTGGAGCTACGCCGGTTGAAACGGACTCCGACGACTAGAGAGGCAGTGGCGGCGCACTCGTGACGAAGCGGCGAGAACATCCTATAGAACGTTTATGAGGTCTTATGAGGTGGCAGTCAAGGCCGCGAAGAAGAAGTACTTCGCGGCCAAGATTGCGTCTGCAAATTCGCGCCCAGCACAATTGTTTAAAATAATTGGACAGCTAACCACACTGCCCCAAGGCAGATCAAACGTTAGAGAATTGGAAATAGGCTGTGAGGCTTTCGCGAAATTTTTTGCAGACAAAATCATGTCGCTCCGCCAGGACCTGCCCATCACCTTGGATACAGTATGTGAGCCCGAGGCCCCGTGCCTGTCTTCTGATTTAATCCTGGATCACTTCAACCCGCTCAGCCTGGAGGTAGTTGACGGAATTCTCTCCTCTGCACGCCCTACAACTTGTGATTTGGACCCATGCCCCTCCTGGCTAATTAAATCCTGCCTGAGGGAGCTTGAATGTCCTTTATGGGACATCATAAATAGATCCCTCTTGGAGGGGCGCTTTCCATCATCTCTAAAAGAGGCTTTGGTCCGTCCCCTCTTGAAAAAAAGTACAGCGGATCCGGCCGAATTGGCAAACTACCGACCGGTCTCTAATTTACCGTTTTTAGGTAAAATTATAGAGAGGGCAGTGGCGTCACAGTTGCAGAGCATTCTGGATGACGCTTCCATCCAAGACCCTTGCCAGTCCGGCTTTCGCCCGGGTTACGGGACGGAGACAGTACTGGTCGCCCTGGTAGATGATCTCCAACGGCACCTGGATCGGGGCGGTGTGGCGGTGCTGATGTTGTTGGACCTGTCGGCTGCGTTCGACACGGTTGACCATCAGCTACTGACCCGCCGCCTCGCCGATGTAGGGGTGAGGGGGTCTGCCTTACAATGGCTTGCCTCCTTCCTCGAGGATCGGGGACAAAGGGTGGCAATTGGGGGCGAGCTGTCCCAGAGGCGCACACTGGACTGTGGAGTGCCTCAGGGGGCAGTTCTCTCACCAATGCTATTTAATATCTATATGCGCCCCCTTGCCCAGATTGCCAGGAGACATGGACTTGGGTGCCATCAATATGCAGATGACACCCAACTCTATCTGCTAATGGACGGCCGGCCTGACTGCGTCCCAGAGAATTTAGACCTGGCCCTGCAGGATTTGGCAACCTGGTTGAGGAAGAGCGGGCTGAAACTGAGTCCAGCGAAGACAGAAGTCCTTTGTCTGGGTCGGGGCGCTCAGGAAGGGGAAATACCTCTCCCGGTCTTCGACGGGGCGCCGTTGAAAGCGGCGCACCGGGTTAAGAGCCTGGGAGTTTTACTGGAGCCTGCATTATCAATGGAGGCCCAGATTGCAGCCACTGCCAAGTCAGCCTTTTTCCATCTAAGGCGGGCAAAGCAGTTGGCTCCCTTCCTAGAGCACCAAGATCTGGCAATGGTGCTTCATGCAACGGTCACCTCGAAACTGGATTACTGTAATGCCCTCTACATGGGGCTGCCTCTGTACCGAACCCGGAAGCTGCAGCTGGTGCAGAACGCAGCGGCTAGACTGTTGCTGGGACTCCCTAAATGGGAGCACATACAGCCTGGGCTGCGCGAACTGCACTGGCTGCCAATTACATACCGGGTTCGTTACAAAGTGCTGGTCATTACCTTTAAAGCCCTATATGGTCGAGGACCTGTCTACCTTAGGGACCGTCTCTCCCCATATGAACCCCAGAGAGCACTGAGGTCAGCCGGGAAAAACTTGCTGACTATCCCCGGACCAAGAGAGGTGAAGTTGCAAAGCACCCGTAACCGGGCCTTCTCCTCTATAGCCCTGAGCCTATGGAACCAACTTCCAGAGGAAATGCGGGCCCTGCGGGACCTAGAACAGTTCCGCAGGGCCTGCAAGACCTTCCTCTTCAGACTGGCTTTCGCTGATGAAAATGGAAATTGCGAAGGAAACCGCCATCAGAAAAAGTAAACATAGCATTAGCACTTTTAAAAATTTAATCAATTTAATTTTAAAACTTAACCAGATTTTAATTAAATGCTTATAATGTTTAATGTAATTTTATTCATTTGTATAATTTAACCCTGAACTGTGTTGTTAGCCGCCCTGAGCCTGCTCTGGCGGGGAGGGCGGGATATAAATAAAATTTGTTGTTGTTGTTGTTGTTGTAAGGGACCCTTCACATCTGGGCCATTTGCTATTTGAGATCTTACCGTCAGGTAGACGATATAGAGTGTTGAAGGCTAGGACAAACAGATTTAAGGACAGTTTCTATCCAAGTGCTGTGGTTAGGTTAAATGCAGGGTTATGAAGGATTATCTGTTTTAGATGTATTTAAATGGTTTTAATGGTTTTATGAATGTTTATCTGTTTTAGATGTATTTAAATGGTTTTAATGGTTTAAATGGTTTTAGATGTATTTAAATGGTATGAATATGAATATGTGTGTTTGATGCGTTGGTATGTTTGTGGAAGAGCACCTCATTTCGTTGCTCTCTTTTTGTGGAGAACAATGACAATAAATTTATCTATCTATCTATCTATCTATCTATCTATCTATCTATCTATCTATCTATCTATCTATCTATCTATCTATCTATCTATCTATCTATCTATCTATCTATCTATCTATCTATCTATCTTTGGAGTTCCTCACAATCCTCTGTGGTTCTCACCACTCTGCATCATAGAATTGGAAGAGACCTCCAGGGTCCTAGTCCAAACCCCTGCACAGTGCAGGAAATTCACAGATACCTCCCTTACACACACATACCTGCTCAGAAGATGGCAAAAACCTTCCAAACTGGCCTGGAGAAAAATTGCTTCCTGGTCCCAAAGTGACAATCAGCATTTCCCTGGCCAAGAGAAAGGGCCAAGAGAACTAAGTACTGATGCAACCTTTCCTGCCTTCCCCCTCATGATCTACTTAATTCATAGAATCAGCATTGCTGAGCCTGCGAGGAGGGCGGGATATAAATACGAAAAATAAATAAATAAATAAATGGCCATCTAGCCTCTGTTTAAAAACCCTCCAAAGAAGAAGAGCCCACTACCTCCCAAGGAAGAACTCCCAAGGTTCCACTGAGGAAGCGCTCTATCAGGAAGTTCTTCCTAATGTTTAGCCAAAAACTCTTTTGATTTAATTTCAACCCATTGGTTCTGGTCCAATCTTCTGGAGCAACAGAAAACAACTCATCATTCTCTATATGACCGCTATCCAGGTATTTGAAGATGGTGATCATATTGCCTCTCAGTCATCTCCTTTCCAGGGTAAACATACCCAGCTCCTTGAACCTTTCCTCATAAGACTTGGTCTTCAGACCCCTCACCATCTTTGTTGCCATCCTCTGGACACGTTCCAGCTTGTCTCTATCCTCCTTGAATTGTGGTGCCCAAAACTGAACACATCGCTCTAGGTGAGACCTAACCAGAAGAAGAAAAGAAAAGCAGAGGGATTTAAATACTTCCTACTTGAAAAGCCAATCAGCAGACTGGGAACCTGGCAGGCCGATCAGCTTCCCTGGGAGAAAGCCATTTAACTCCTGTTTTGCACCCGTTTCTGAGCAGGGGAAGCAAAATGGGGGTTTAAGGCTTCCTGGGAAGCCCATCAGCTAACAGACAGACTTGCTGGGCTGATCAGTTTCCTTGGGAGGAAGCCATTTCATTTCTCCTTTTGCTTCCCTGCTCTGGGGTGGGAGAGAAAGGGAGCCCTGAAATTGTTGCCAGGCATTTAAAACAAACAGCTGATGGGTGGCTCTGCTCCTCAGCTGTTAAGGTTTAAATGGCCAGTGGCTTCAGTATAGCTGAAAGTACCAAATAAAATCAACTTTTTTCAGGCTCAGCTATATCGGTATCCAAATATAGATCTCTGATCTATATTCAGCTTGCATAATACCCAAAAAGAACGTAAGGTTACTGCCAAATGCACACCACTATTAATCACCTCCAAAACATTCTACTATTAACAGCCTTGCTCAGGTCTTGCAAACTGAGAGCCATGGCTTTTGTAATTGAATTAATCAATGTCATGTTGCCATCAGCTTTTTCCCAGCCCTGTCTTTTCCAGCTAATTTTGTCTTCTCATAATGTGACCAAAGTTCAATAGCCTCCATTTGGTCATTTTAGCTTCTAGGAAGAGTTCAGGCTTGATTTAATCAAGAGCGCACTTATTTGTCTTTTTAGTGGGCCAGTATCCATTAAACACCACATTTCAAATGAATCAATTTTCTTCCTGTCAGTTGTCTTCATTGTCCCACTTTCACACGCTTACATAGTAATGGGGAGCACGATAGTATGAATCATCTTGATCTTGGTCATGAGCATTACATACATATACCTTTAAGGATCTTTTCCAGCCTCTTCCTGGCCGCCCTTTCCAGTCGTCTTTAATTTTTTGGTTGTAGTGTCACTTTTGGTTGATGATTGAGCCAAAGAATAGAAAATCTTTAACAAGTTCTATTTCTTCATCAACCATAAAGCTGTGTAGTCATTACTTTATTCTCTCGATGTTCAGCTATAATCCTGCTTTGCACTTTTCTGCTTTTATCAGTAGTGATTTCATGTCTTCAGTGTTGTCTGCCGGTAATGTGCTGTCATCAGCATAACTCAGTTTTAAAAGAATATTTAAAGGAAAATATGTACATAGCTTGTATAAGATTAATGAACTAAACCTGGAATATACCCTTTGTTCAGTGCAAAAGGAGATTAGGTACACACCCTGGTACTGAATATTGTAGAGCAAAACAGCCATCTTGTGTTTCTCTTTTGCTACTAGGCGTGACCTTTGTGATGCCCAGATCTGGGTTTTACTGCCGATTGTGTTCCTTGTTCTATACCAATGAAGAGACAGCAAAAAAGACCCACTGCAGCAGTCTTTCGCACTACCAAAAGCTGAAGGTAAGGCAAACCCACATAAAGCATTCTTTTGTCCCCATGCAGTTCTTAGAAGTTCAGAAATGCAAGTATAGTTTGCTGAAATGGAGCTGTATTGCGGTTTGTTGAAAAGGCTCTTTAGATGAAGGCCAGTGACAGTTGAAAAAACCAGTTGCATGCCTTATATATACAGTCCTTTCTGGAAGTAAGCCCCTTTGGAATCCTTCTGAGTAGATGTAGTATTAGTCTTGTAGACTTCAGTCAGAGAGAGTTGAAAATCAGTGGAACATAAAGCACAGATTTGGCTTGTGCTCTGTTTAATGCACACATAGCACCTTAGTTCAGGACATATATCAGGCATGGCTCTCTTGCATGGAACAGGTTGTATGTTTGATTTAATTTTTCATTTTTTCCCTTTGTTATAGAAACACATGGAGAAAATGGCTGAAGAACAAAAGCAGAAAAAGGATGCTTAAATGCAACAAAGGCATGAGGGCTTAAGGAAAAAATTTTTTTATGTTCATACAGTACGATTGGGGAAATAATATGTTACGTAGCTTTTAGTAGAATACTGTAGAAATGTACTTCTGTTAGTGTGCTTAATGTTATGGTGCATTTAAATCAACACAACCTTTGTTTAAAGAAAAGCAGATTGGGATGACAACACAGAATTTTCTGTGCAGGTTGAAGCAACTAAAGAACTAAGCATTTTGGACACCAGAACTCAACTCATTATTAATCTTTCTAGGCTTCTAATTATATCCCTAACCTTTTAAATATAAACTGTTACTACTTTCTGGAGCATTCCAGCTGATGGCTTTTATTTTTAGAGGGTTTCTTTTCACTTTTGAGGAGTCTTTACATGAAAGTCAATGTGGCTTTTTTAAAAGAAAAGGTTGTATGCACCTCCTTTTAAGTGTTGATGCGTTACTTAGAGAATAAGGAAAATAGATAGCTTTAAAAAAAAAATCTTGTGATTTTTCCCCCATAATTCTCATTTCTGTTCTGACTGTAGCATACAGTAGATTCTTATTCTCCTGACCAGTATTATTATTTTTTCAGAGCTCTTCTTGCTTGCTACTTGAATTTAATACTTTTCATACATGTCCAGTATAAGCAAAAGCAGCATTGAACCCTAAATTGTAAATAGTTACCTTTTTACGTTTGTGACCTTTTTTTTTTAATTTTTCAACTCTGATTCTAAACAAAGGAGTAATAGTGGGTTTTGTTTCAGAGTAACATTTTAGTGATTTGGGGCATACATCTTTGAATTAGCTCACTCCTAGGATTGTGCTCTTAATGTACCTTCATGTGGCTGATGTGAACAGGAGCTTGTGCGTGTAACTTGTTCTCATGTAGCTTGTTAATGATTTACCAGCTAACATATATGTGGATTCAGTTTGTTATGATGACAAAATAAACCAAATCAGTCAGAGTTTAAGTGGGGTGTTTGTGAGTTTTTTAATGTGTACTTCATGTATGCATTGCCACTTTGGGATCAGGAAGCAATTTTCTCCAGGCCAGTTTAGTCAGGGATCCTGAAAAGCTCCAGTTCATCCCAAGAGTGTTGTACTAATAGCCCAGCCATGAGTCTAAGGCTAGGCTCGATTATCACACTAATGTAGTGGGGTCTGGGCAGTTCGGTCTTAAAACTGGTTAGGTATAAATGCAGTGAACTCTGCAGTAGATTTCTGAAAATTATCCTAACTTCATATCCATAGCTTTTCAGATTAGTGCTATGCAAACATTGCAGAGTGTGGGTGGCATCTCTTTGTAAAAGCTGTGCTGGAACAAGAGAATATGCAGAGTTAACAAATGGAACCACTGTGGCATAGAACACCTTTCTGTGTTTTTAAAGAATCTTCTGATAAACAATCTTAAATCTTCTATTTCCATTTAGCACAATTGCAAAATGCATAACTCTGGTAATAGCTCTGTAAGACTTGGGATGGTGGGAAGCAACAAAAGTGTCAAGGATCTTGGGGGGGTGGGGTAATGAAGGTCACAGGCAGGTAAAGAGAAATGGGAAGGAAGAAAAATAGCATAGGAAGAAAAATAAGGAATCAGGCATGCTGAAGTAAAGTGGTTGGGGGGCTAGTGGTCAGGAAAGGCAGATGTTTGAGGGAAGATGAAGTATTAATTGGCTGGTGGGAGTGAGGGATCAAAGGAGGAAAATCAGGAGGCCTAAGGGAAGGACTCAAAATAAGGATAAAGTGAAAAGAAAGAAAGGCAGGGATAACTGGGAATTTGAAGCCAGTGCTAGAAACAAAAATGATACAAATGGTGTTTGGTTCTGTCCTACCTTGCAGGCGTGGCCTGCAATATCCTACAAGTTAACATTGAATCAAAGTTGAAGTACTAAACTTTTGTGGAGATTGTATTCAAGGATCAAATTACACAGTTGCAGCCTGTCAAGGGGGTGGTGACGCCCCTCTGGAGTGGAGCAGGATAGGCACTATTGCGAAAGCTCTCCGCTATTCTCCCATCTTTCCAGTTCTCAAAGCACCATTTATTCAGCAACAGACCAAAGAAAAGTAATTAGCAGATCCCACTTAGCCTCCCAAACCCAAGAACAAAGCAACAGACACCTACACACAAAGACAAGATATTCCTGCCAGTGTGCATCGTTGCTGGGGTGCAGATGGAGTGTTGGTAGGGTCTCCTTACAGATGAGATGTCAACCATTTGCCAGTTTTGGGAGTCTCTACCTAGACTGTGTTCAAAGCAACTGCCTATGGTGTTATAGTGCATCACAATGGATGCACATGATTATGTGTTGGGAGAGTCCCTAATGTGATGAGACATTGTGGACCCTCCTTCAGGTCTTATATGGAGTTCAAAACCTTGTCATCTGGTGTGTTTTTTTCTGGGGCCCTTCTACTTGTAGCAAATAAGGGTGATAAGTTGAGCCTCTCTGTGTCTCCTACTGATTCAAAACGATACACCTGCTTCTGAGACAAGCAGGCTTGTGCTTCTTAAGCATAAAGGATTCTAAAGTGGTAGTGCTTTGGTCAGTAGGAAAGGCCTGGCAAAAGAGGAAAAAATGACTCAGAAAATGCAAGGTTGGTTTTCATTTCTGTCACTAGCAATTGCTTGGGTAGTTTTCTCTCTGTATGCCACCACTTGGAGTAAAGTGGGAGAAAGGGAGGCTAAACTGAAGGTCTAAAATTGCATAACATGGACATTTGGTCAAGGGGATTTCAGAAGGGAAGGGGATCAGAGCTGCCTGGAAAACTGGAGCTGGTGCTCACCTTCATACCCTGCTATATTTATTTTAGTGTATTTCTATTCTGCCTATTCCCTGTAGGGCTCAGGGCAGAGTACAACATATGATAAAACAATAAAATACAGTAAAAACATTTTATAAACAGACAACTCAACAGCACTCAGAAAATATGCCATAATGAACATATGAAGCTGCCTTATACTGAATCAGACCCTTGGCCCATCAAAGTCAGTATTGTCTTCTCAGACTGGCAGCGGCTCTCCAGGGTCTCAAGCTGAGTATTTTCATACCTTCTTGCCTGGATCCTTTTTGGAGATGCCAGGGATTGAACCTGGAACCTTCTGCTTACCAAGCAGATGCTCTACCACTGAGCCACCGTCCCTCCCCTAATAGCTTGATTATTCAAAATAATCACATATTGCCCAGCCTGGCCGTCTCACATCATGATATCCCATAGAGATGGGCAGATATTATTCTGTTTTATAGTACAGGTGACAGTGCTGGCAGGGGAGGCCAACCAGATCAGGAATAGATCAAGAATACATTGGTTTTTCTGATGACATCTTGATATATATTGTAATCCTTTGACCATTCTTTCAAGTCAGTTTAGTAGTTTGAGTCTACATTCTAGTGAAGATAGCCACCTCTGCTTCACAGATGCTAGCTGGTCTGTATCCTACACTTGGCCCACAGAAATGATCATTAAAGGCAGGGACTCTGCAGCAGGGAAACTTGTAAACGCTGCACTATTCCACCAATCAGATGACAGTGCCTACTCAGAGCTATGCCAGTTGTATATCATTCTCCCTCTCTATGCTGGCAGCCTTTGATCACTGTGTGTCTTAACACATAGTTGTATGTTCATGCATATGAGCAAAGTTAGTGGGAGCTGCAGGGATGTTACTATAGTGCTGTAGCTCTGAGAAGTACTATGAAAGAGATGAGAGAAAATCCTGCGCTTAGTATGTAGGGTCATTTCTTTCTCCTGATTTTCAACAGCAGTTGACATTGTCAATGCACAAAAGAGGAGACACGTGATGTATAATGTAGAAATCTATCAGGAGCTGAGTTTCATTCTGTTTGAAATTTCTAGGCATGGCTATTGCTGTTGTAGCAATATTGTAGCAGTAGTAAATATTGTAGCAATAGCTGTGAGCCCTCAAGATTGGGGAACTATCCTGAACAAGGCTCTGGTACAGGGTCTGTGGACTCTCAAAGAACAGTCTTCCCATCAATTTCTAGAAGTCAGGGTCATCTGGCTGGCTCTGAATTACTTCAGGTTGGATCTGGCCCATCAGCATGTCTTGGTCCTTCACTTCTCCTTCAGTGGAGGAAGGCATCCAAGATGGTTAGGTCGCACCCTCTCTTGCTCCAGGCAGGGCTATGCAAATTTTTGTATGCCTCTTAGGCCCTAGAGGGGGTGTACTTCCAGTTTTGATAGCCCTGCCACACCAGGATGTTACCAGAGCCTAGCTCTTCACACCAGTCTGTTAATAGATATAAAAAACTAAGTAATAATACAGACAGAAAGAACTAAAAAACAAAACAAAAGAACAGAAACAACAGAGGCTGGTTTTTTAGCTTCCTTTGCTATGGAAGCGAGCTCCTCTAAAAGGAGCCCGGGCCTGGGACCCTCAGGAGTAACGGTGCCTATGCAGCTCCAGCCTTGCCGGCCCGAGGCCTTGGACAGAGTGTCAAGTCGGCAGATTCAATAACGAGTCGTTGATACAAAGAAGCTACTTTATTGATACTGATACTTGAGGCTAGGCCAGTATTGAAAAGACTAAAGAATAAACTGTAGATACATTGCATATAAGGGATACTTCAAAGGGATTCCTAAGGGGGGAGGATTATGCAGGGAACATTCACACATTGATGTTACCAATTCGTTCTCAGGCTTGCATGGCCTTGATCGTAGTGGGCTCCTGACTCCCTTCCGAGAGCCAGGCCTGAGAAGGCACAGATAAGACTTTCACATCTTTCCATTTCAAAGCAAGGCTACTCACTACAGGAAGGGAGGGGTAGGAAGGGTATGAGCTAGCAGCATTTGATTATACTTCGGTTCTACCCAGAATGCTCTTTGACTGAGCCAGAGTTACAGACAGACTTGACACACAGGGGAAGCGCTGAGGACGCCTGCGGCTCTCGGAGCACGCCTGGAGGGACAAGGTGCCAAGACAGCCTTACCATGCCAGGCAGTTACGAGTTCAGCACCACAAATAGCTCTGCAGACAAGCCTGAAGGCTTGTGGGTGACTGCGAACAGCGGAAGAGGAAAAAAGCCACCAAAACAGCGATCTTGCGGCTCGCACTCCTAGCGATGCTGCTGCAGCCCCTCTAGGACAAACGCCTGGTGATCTGTCCACTATGTCCCACCTGCCTTTCCAACCACTCTGCCGCTGCGTATTGAGCCTGGCTTGCCTTACTCTGGCTCCTCTGTTATAGCACACAATCAAACATGGCGGGCCCGCCAGCCACAACAGTTAATAACATGGCACCCAATCAGGTTTTTTCCACCTTCTGCAGTCAGCCTCCCAACTGACTGGGCTACAAATCCTTGGAGAATGACCTGGTACTCCGCATTCTTCCAGATACCACCGATGGCTACCAGCAACAGTATACTCGGGGAGAAGAGGGAGCAGAATGTCAGCACAAGGGGGAAAAGAAGACATTCTCCCAGCACAGAGTCCAGTGGGTCCCAGCACTATAGGAGACAAAAACCATCCCTGCTTCCAGATCTCAATCCCCAGCTCCTTCAGAATTGTCTTCTGAGGAGGAGGTGGGAGCTTCAAGAGGAGGAGAGAGGGGGAGAAAGAGGGCCCTCAACAGAGGAAGGTCAAAGAGAGAGTTCCCATTCTCCTGCTAATAGAGCCAGGACCCATCAGAAGTTACCATGCACAGACACTTCATCTGAGGCCGAAGGCAATAAATCTGTCATCATTACATCTGATGAAATTATAATTGATGATACAATCAATTGGGGATTAACATTCCAAACTATATAAAGGTTTAATGTACTTGTTAAAAACGAATAAGTATAAAAGAACTGAGTCGAAGTAAGGACAATACTGTTAGAAAACCAATATAATTCAGGATGCAAATACAGTGAGACCTGCCATTGTCAGGGACTTGTACCTGACAGCAATTTTCCTAGATCTTCTTCGTGGTGACCCCACCCTTGTGGCATAGATGATCACCATCAGTGACAAGAAGACTGCAAAGTCATCATTGCCTGAGATCACAAACTAGGAAGCGCATGGCACCATCAGCTGCCAAATGTGCTTTGTCACCTACACTGCAATCACCACTGCTTTTGACTGTACAACATCAGGATGACCAGATTCTCAACCCCAAAATTTCTCATTGCCAGACGTCTGTCTTCCTTTGGCACCAGTCTTCACCAACTCCAAAGGATGTTGAATCCTCATGGAGCCAATACTTGAGGATGAGACATTGACATAGCTGAGGATCATAATCTGACATCAAAATTCTTGACGCCCGAAAGCTGAAACAGCACCAAAGCAGTCCTGTTGGGCGTTCACAATGGACACATTGGTTCCCCAGACCAATGACATTTCCTTCCCCGCCCCCCGGGACTTTTGGGATCAATGTTATCCAATGCCATGGTATCCTCCTTCATATTTGTCAAGAGATAGCATTTAAAGGGCAAATAAGCATTGTCATGTCCTCAACACCAATTCTCACTACTCTAGCATCTGCACCACCAACAGAGACTCTGACCGGGAATCAGAATTGACATCAATGCTGTCCTCAAATGACAAGGTTGGGGGGACCCCATGTGAGTGTCAGGTACAAGTCCCTGACAAGGGTTTGTGGTTCAGAAGGTCTATTGATTTTCCTAACCATATATATTCATTGTATTCTTTATAGATTTATGTAGAATAGTGCTGGTAACAAAGGAGACCATAGTAGAGGGTAGATCATGGAGAGATGTTTAGGCCTAATCTTGGTAACAGAAGATAGGTACCAAGGGAAAATGTCTACAAAGCTGGAATGTGGCCTTGGAGAAAAGCAACACTGGGATCTGGGAACTAATTCCAAGACTTTTGGGCAGGAGATGATTAGGTGGGAGAAATGATGAGCCGTTAATCTGTAACCTATATTTGGACTGTACCTTTCTTACTTATTGTCAGTCTGGCAAGACAAGTAGTCTTGTATGCACGTGCCACAAATATTTGCTACCTGATTCTTCATTAAAAGCATCTTTTGCATTTACTCAAGAAGTCTTGTGATAGATTCTGGGCAAAACTTTACAAGCGAGATCACCAACAGATGAGCTCAAATTGGGGAACAGCTCATACAGATGGCAGAGGAAGGCTCTTAACCTAGAATACCTTTCAGCATTGCCATTCCTACAGGGCATTAAGGAGGCAATCATGTTGGGATGGTCAAGACCTGCCTACTTCATCAAGGAAGCATAAAGGAGTCAGACTGTACCTATCTCTTCCAACACCCATTAGTGTCTGAGGTGCTGCCTGCCAGGCATTTCTCTGGATCCCAATCTTCACCTATGGACAAAGAGAGGCATAAAATAGACATTGTCCGACACAAGGTCTATTCTTAGGGGCTAGGGGCCTTAAGAGTTGTAAATTGCATAGCTATAATTAGTAGCTACCAGATGTTGCTCTGGGACAAAATAACACAATTTCTAGAGGTTTTTCATGAAAATAGAAAGCCTCTAGCAAAGGAATCTGTTTTGGAAGGGAAGAACTTGGGCAAGCAACAGCTAAATGCCTTACATCATGACAGGTCAATGGCATTTGGACTAGTTATGAGGAGATACTATGGCTGAGAGCCTCAGTCCTACTGCCTGATTCCAGAACTAAATTGGAAGACCTTCCCGTCAGAGGGAATTAGCTGTTTAGCAATCAAACCAACAAAGTATTTAAACAATGGTGCAAATACAAACTGACAGCTGAATCCTTGGGTATCTCCGTAGGGACCTCCCAACAGCCTCCCAAGCATAGTTATTGGCCTAGACCCAGTCAATGATATGGCTACTCTAGACCCTTTAGGTATACAGATTATAGGGCCCAAAGTCAGCCTTATCAGGCATCCTCTGGGCCTCCATATCAGCAATAAGATTAGAACAGGAGACAAAATAGGTCCAGATATAAACACTCTTTTATTTTGCAGGCTTCCTACAGGGATGAAGTGTGTTACTAGCAATGGACAACACCACAGCCATGTATTATATAAACAAGCCGGAAATACAGGCTCTTTGAGGCTGTGCACAGAGGCAAAACAAATATGACAATTTGCAATGCATCACACGGCCATTCACATGGTAGGGCTTCTAAACACAGTTGCAGACACTCAACAGAGACATAGAAGGGTCCCATTTCCTGCAGCCAATCTATTAAAAATACACCCAAAAAATCACCTCTCCAAATAACATAAGAATAGAGGGTCTCAAATGTGGATCTCTTTGCCACAGAGAGCAACAAGAAATGCTGGTATTACTGCTCCAGAGCAGCAGTGGGCGACAATTCACTTGGGGATGCCTTCCAGCCTTTGTGGCATGGACACTTTTTTATGCTTTCCCCCCTGCTTGTATACTTGCACAGAGTAATAACCAAGCTGAATAGCAATAGAGCCACATGTGTACCACTTGCACCTTACGGGCTAAAGAGGACATGGATACTTCTTCTCTGAGCATTTTCAAGAAGTGTTTGCTGGATTCTTCCAGAGGATGAATCTCCAGATTGGCCCACTTCAACACCTGAATCTAAAATCTCTACACCTCACAGCTTGGTGGATAAGTTCAGCCCAATGGCAACTAATAGAGTAGCTGAGGTGTTGTCTTCTGCTCTCAAACCCTTAAACAGGAGGTTGTACACTTGAAAATTGTCAAAGTTTTGTGGTTTGGCAACAGGACAGGGCCTCAGTCCAGAGTCCTGCTTGACAGTTAAAATTTTAGACTTCCTTCTGTTGATGAAGGATGGCAGTCTTTCAATTTCCTCTTTAAAAGTGTATCTGGCTGCCATTTCAGCCCATTGTGACTTGATAAATGGTACTACTTAAGATGCTAAATGTTTTCTCAAAGGACTATTGAATCTGTACCCTCCTGTTATACAACATGTTCCTCAGTGGTGTTTGTCGTTAGTGCTTCCAAGGCTTACACAGAAACCATTTGAGCCTTTGGCTATCATGGCATTTCATTTAAAATGAAATTTTTGGTGGCCATCACTTCTGCAAGGAGGGTGGGAGAGCTGAATTCACTTTTGTGTGCCCCCTCCCTTCCTGAAATTTCACGTGGATAAAGTGGTCATGAGACTGAGCTTGGAATTCTTGCCCAAAGTAGTATGGAAGTTCCATATGAACCAGGACATTGTCCTCCCCACATTATTTCCTAGTCCACAATCCCCCCTGAAAAGATTATGTACTCTAGATGTGAGATGCTTTACTATTTTATTTGAAATGTACACAACCTTTTAGAATTGACAGAAACTTGTGCATTTGTTTCTGAGGGTGTAATAAGGAAAAGTTTGCCTCAACATAAACCTTGTCTAGGTGGATAGTATCAACCATTAGAATAGCTTACAGGGAATCAGGGAACAAGTTTCCCCTCACACTTTCAGCACATTCCACTAGCCTTCATAGTGGCTTGCCTCTAGATGTCTGCAAAGTGGCAATGTCATCTACATGCATGTTGTTTGAGAAGCATTACTCGATGGATGTCCACTTGCTAGCTTCAATCCATGGCTGGCCTGCAGAAATGCAGTCTCATGTGCCTGCACAGAAGATCAGAACAGCAGTTACAGGTAAGTGCAACCCTGTGGTATATGCCAAAAAAATCCCACACCTGAGTTTATCATAACAGACCTCCTGAGGTAAGGAATTTCACAACTTTGATACTGCTACAAAGAAGGCCATAACCCTTGTACATAACTACTGCACCTCAAACTTGAGGGGAAAAAAGTATTTGGAGATAGCCTGAGTATGCACACTGGCCCATGATAGAAGGGTCCTTGAGATACTTGCTTAATCTAAATGTGCAATATGATGAGGTGGGAGAATGGGCTGAAGGTGGAGTCAGATTCTGAATGTTCCCCATATGTACATTCCCTATAAGTTTCTAGCCTTAGAACCTTATGCATGCAGTGCTGTTTTTCCACTTAAAATAATGTAGAACTTATATTTAAAAGTAATCTTTCATTTGGAGTCTCTGATGGTACAGTCCATTCTATCATTCTGCAGGGCCAAGATGAAATGTAAAACAAGCACCGTGATTTGGGCCTGGAAGGCAGCTGGAAGCTAGTGCAGGTGGTATAGAAATTGAGTTACTTATTTGGAGCAGGCCTCTCTCTTCAAACCTGCTAGTTGCATTCTGGATGAATTGCAGCTTCCAAGCACCCAAGGGTAGTCTGGATACTGTTAAGGAATGGGTGAGTGTAAAAAGATTTCTGTCTGGAAATCGAGGCAGATGTATACCAACTGAACCGGCTAAAGAACGTCTATGGTCACAGCTTGCATCCGGGCATGTAAGCAGAGAGTGCTGGATCTAAGAGAATGGCAATAACCTATTCCCAGATCAGACATATTACCAGCCAAAAACACTGCTGTGGTCTGGATTAAGCGTCAGTAGATATATGGTACAACATTCTTTTATAAATGGCAGTTGATAAACCTCAGTAGGCAGCTCCTCCATTCTAGGTTGCCAGGTCCCAGCTCCAGGTTGGAATACACCTCGAGATTTGAGGACTGAGCCATTGAGCCATTTCTCCAGGGAAACTGATCTCTGTAGTCTGGAGATGAGCTGTAATTCCATCTCCAAATCCCACCAGAAGGCTGGCATCTCTACGCCATTCACAGGTATTTCAGGTTTTATTCTGTCACTATGAACTGCTGAGATAAACTATTCCAGTTAGATCTGAGTCCAGTAGCACCTCAGAAGTCAACAAAATATTCAGTGTATGAGCTTTCAAGAGTCAAAGCTCCCTTCCTCAGACACAAGTGGGATTTCAGATCTCTCGAGATGTGGGTTATCGCAACATTAATTTTCTATTTAAAATACACCCAAACACCTCTCCAAATAACTATCATAATTTACTTCTTTAATGATTACATATTTATTATATTTCGCAATCGAACATTTCTATGTCAAACGTTCTATTAAAAACGGCTTTGGCCCGTACATCGTTGTTGGGCAATGACCATTACCGCTCTAGGCGTCACCGTCTCTGTGGCGAAAGCCCGCCGTGCTGCGTGCAGCGATTTACAAACCCCGACATTTTACACCGGAAGTGCTAGCCAAGTCTCCTAATAGGGCCATCGAGACAGAAACATTCGTCCAAACAGCGCCATACACAGGTTGCGGAAGTGACTTCACATCCGGCTGTGGTGGTTGTTGTGTTTCCAAAGGAAGGGGGTGGTAGGAGAAGAAGGAAGGAGGGAACTCGGGGAAAGGAGAGCAAGACACAGCGGCCAGCTCGGAGCCTCCGCATCCGTCCTGCTTCTGTACGAGGTGCGCCTTAGTGGGAGGAGTCGGAGGGGGGTGGGGCCTGAGGCGCCGCCGTTGATCATCTTTCTCCCGCTCCGCTCGCATGCTAATGATGGCCTCCCTCAGGTGGCGGAAGAAGAGCCAGGCGGGCGGTTGGAGAGCCTCATGGCAGCGGATGGGTTGGGCCGCTCTTTTTTTTCATCCGGGTACCCGGAGAAGCCTACCTGTCCATCTAGGTGCGTGGTGCATGGCGGGACAGCGCCGTTTTTTTCCACGCTCAACTTCTGAGAGGGGCGGGGCTTTAGCACTCTTGTTGAGGGGAGACAAAGAGCTGTGGGCGGGGCTTGGAGGGAATCGCTCGAGGGGGCGTGGCCTAAGAGGCATGTTAAGCTCCTCCTCCCGTCTGTCAGTGATGCCTGGGCCTGTTTCCTTAGGCAAAGTTCTGGGAGGCTGGTGGCATCAGTAGAGGTGGAGGAGATTATGGAATATCTGAATATTGTGGAGAAATTTAGTGAACAGCGTTTGTTCCTTTCTCCTTAGCTCCTTGTCCTATAATACCACTAGTTCTAGGTGGGTAGCCATGTTGGTCTGAAGCAACAGAACAAACTTAAGAGTCCAATGGGACCTTTAAGACCAACAGTAAAACTTTGTTGTTTTAAAGGTGCCATTGGACTCTTAAATTTGTTTTATTACTAGGCTTGTGAGTCACCCTGTGGGATTGAGTTGCCAGTCTCCAGATGAGGGTGGAAATCTCCCAGAATTAGAGAACAGAGCTCGGTTCCCCTGGAGAAAATGGCTGCTTTGGAAGGTGGAACTTATCACATTGCACCCTTCTGGATTCCCTCCCCTCTTGGGCTCCCTCTCCTCTGGTAACCTTATATTGGACAGTTGATTTAGGACAGAGAAGAAAATAGCTTCTTCACATGATTCATCATCAACCTATGGTATTTGCCACTGAGTGTGATGGCAGCTGGTTTAGAAGGTAAATTAGTTTGTGCTATTGTTGTACTGAAGAGCCCCATGGCGCAGAGAGGTAAAGCTGCAATACTGCAGTCCAAGCTCTGCTCACGACCTGAGTTCGATCCCAGCAGAAGCTGGGTTCAAGTAGCCAGCTCAAGGTTCTCAGCCTATCCTTGCAAGATTGGTAAAATGAGTACCCAGCTTGCTGAGGGGAAAGTGTAGATGACTGGGAAGGCAATGGCAAACCCCCTGTAAAAAGTCTGCCGTGAAAACGTTGTGAAAGCAACATCACCCCAGAGTCAGAAACGACTGCCGCTTGCACCTTTACCTTTTTTAATGGTTATACTGAAGAGCAAGAGCTGCTACTGAAGTGCTTTTGTCACTTTGTAGGTCTCCTTGGGTTCTTATAGGGGTATCTTGAGAGGTATATAGTATTAATTAAGGTTGCCAACCTCCAAAAGGAACCTGGAGATCTGGAAGCACAACATCTCCATACTACAGAGATCCATTTGCCTGGAGAAAATGGGTGCCTTGGTAGATGAACTCTATGGCTTTCACCCTTCCCAAAAACCTTCCCTCTTTAGCATCTAACCCCCCCACCTCCAATCTCCAGGAATTTCTCAACATGGAGTTTGCAACCCTATTTAAATGGATTAAGTAAATAAAAGCCATGATAGTGAAGCTGGAACCTATATTTTGGGGTGCAGTGTGGCTTCTGAATAGCAGCAGGGGGAAGGCTTTTACTTTCCTTGTGACCTTCCCAAAAGTACCTGGCCAGCTGTTGTTGGAAACAGGGTTAGGTGGCAGATCCCAAGTAGGGGGAGTATTGTTATCATTTGAATTAGTAGTCTTGGTCTGAGCTGGAAAATAACATCTAGATGGTTGTTAATAATAAATTTAAAAAGTAAATGCTTTTGCCCTTTGCTGACCTGGATGTTAATTAAAAAGGTAAAGGTAGTCCCCTGTGCAAGCACCAGTCATTTCCAACTCTGGGGTGACGTCACATCACGATGTTTTCAGGGCAGACTTTTTACAGGGTGGTTTGCCATTGCCTTCCCCAGTCACCTAAACTCCCCCCCCCCAGCAAGCTGGGTACTCATTTTACCGACCTTGGAAGGATGGAAGGCTGAGTCAACCTTGAGCTGGCTACCTGAACCCAGCTTCTGCCAGGGCTGAACCCAGGTTGTGAGCAGAGAGCTTGGACTGCAGTACTGCAGCTTTAAGCCATGGCAAAAATCAGTGGTACTTATGCATATTATTTTTGTTGAAATGGGAAATATTAGCAGACAAGTAGAATAAATTCTAAATACAGCCAGCGATCCCAATCCTTTTACTAGTTAGTGGGATATAACAAGTGGCAGCCCTAGAAGGGGATTTGGATTTCCCTGTGCTTCACACATGCATTTGGCCAATTCAGTGAGATCAGGATGTGCGTTCCAGTCATTCTGGGAATGCATATTTGGATCTTTCTAACATCATTGAAGTTGGCAACAGACTGCTTCCTTGTGAGGAACTCCACCGTTGAATAAGAGCAAGTAACTTTTTAGTGAGAGTCAAGAATATCTGAAAGCTTCCAAAAGCAACCGGAAGAATGTGTTCATCAGACTGTTATAATTTGTGTCCTCTTACCTGGTTGCAGTATTGTTAACCACTTCAAGGCTGAGCCAATAAGTGGGACAGAAATGTCTTAAATAAACATTTAAATAAGCATCTTTATAGTATTTTAAGAATCCTAGGTACCCAGAAAAAGTAAAAATGCTTATTCACACACTAACCCAGGAAGTATTAATACTTAGTCCATATTCATTACAAAGTATGTACATAGTGCTTTTCCAGAGTGTGCAAAGGGTATGGGGATAGCATTTATATAGTAATGTAGAAAACTCAAAGTACATTGCTCACATTATTTCAATGGACTTTACAGAAACACTACAAGATAGGCGAGTATTAATATTGCATTTAGATAGAGTGAGGTTTACTTTGTGATTTGGTAAATTCAAGGCTAAGGTGAGATTTGAACCGAATATTCATAACTCAGATTCTTATCTATTGTGAGAAATTCAGTTCTGAGAAGTAGGCAGATAATAGCATTATGGGTAAAGTTTGACATCTAATATTTTAAGCAGTTGCGGCTGATTCAGGTGCTATCTGTTACTGCCCAAACTTGCTTATTAACTGGTTGCTGTTAAATAAGGAGTCATATACATTTTAATTCTCATGTATCTTTTCAATTATGTCAGTTGAATTTCAAAATCTTATCCAGTGTAGATTGCACAGCTTGTCCTGATTTCTTTTAAATCTCAATAACTATAACTTTCCAAACAAAAAAGCCATGCAACACTGCACTGTTTGGAGGATTGTCTCTGTGGTGTTATTATTGCTGTTAACAGCATATAAAATTGTATTCATTCCCATATCTACAGGACTTTAAAGCTTAAATCCTTTAGAGTGTATTCTAAAACAGATCTACTTATTATACAAGTTTTGTCATGTGGATGATAAAGTACAAAGAGTCTTGTTATTTGCCAAGCCCAGACTGCTAACTTCCTCATCACAGGTACCAGATAAGTAGGATCAAAGGCAGAGGCAACAGTCTATTCCTTAGTTTTTCTGAGGTGGTAGCCAATCATTGGGAGGTGTCTTCTTTTAAGTGGTTTGGATTCATGCGGAATTTGCCTTTGTACTACCTAAATAGTTGACACCGAAGGCCAGTGGACCCTCTAAAACAGAGTTTCCCAAACTTATTTGGCCTAACACCCCCTTTTCAGAAAAGAAAAAATTCCTCAATGCCCCCCTGGAAATCTACCTTCAAGAAGTGGACTAAAAGATGCAGTGACATATTTGCACACAGGTAAACAAAGATGTTGTAAAGAAGACACTTTGAAGCTTGAAATTCTAAAATTATTTTATAAAATCAACCATAGTAACATTTGCATGCACAGAGAATTTTTGAAATTTCTTTATAATTATTATCCCACCCTCCCTGCAAGTGGGCTCAGGCAGGTAACAGCAATTGAAATATAGTATACAATTCATCACTTCCATCATACAGAACAATGCAACAAAACCAATGAAGATAAAATGTGCATGTAGCAGTAAACAGGAAAAGCAACAGGCAGTCTGAGTTAAATTCACCAATTAGTTCTGGCTTGCAAAACGTTGTGGTCAGTTAAGTCCTACTTCTCAGTCTTGCGCATCCACTTCTCTTTCAAATAGATTCAGTTCCAACGAACTGGCAGCCCTGCAGTCTCTAACTTGAATATTTATGCACACAAAAAATTAAGATAACAAAGGATAACATTAAAATAAAAATAGGGTATAATGGAGAATTGATCCATGGGTATCGGCTCTGGGAGGGCTGTTTTTTGAGGTAAAGGCACCAAATGTTCAGCAGTGCCACTACTCAAAACACCAAGTTTCAAAACAGTCAGACCAGGGGGTCCATTTCTATGAGGCCCCAAAGAAAGAGCACCTATCCTTCATTGTTTCATATGGAAAGAAAGCATTTAAACAATGTGCAGTCACTTTAAACGTGATTGCCAGAACTCCTTTCAGAGTTCAATTGTGCTTGTCACAACCTTGCTCCTGGCTCCACCCTAAGTCTCCTGACTCTACCCCCAAAATCTCCAGAGATTTCTTGTCAGACTTGGGAACCCTACCTCCCACATGAATAGTTGGAAAAAAGCCACCTTTGCAATTTCTTTAATTTTGAAATCATTACTTACCATCAGCAGTGCAGAGATTAGAGTAGTATTTGAAGCAGCAGCTGTTTATATCTGTTTATCTCAGTCAGCTCCATGGGAAGTAAGGTCAGAGCATGGGAAACATGAAGTAATGAATGAAGCAGGCAGCCAGCAGTGGACTCCTGGCTTCAGGCAATTCAGGAAACACTTAACTGCTTCCGAAATGACATGAAAGAATAAGGAAGTTTCTTTGAAGAGGCTTTACTATTATGGAGATAGAGAGAGGGGGGCTTCTTTGAGCTAATGCCAGTTGCTCATTGCTTAGTTTTTTATGACTGTGTCATAGCTACAGGATTGGGTTGGAAGGGCAGACTAGACTGCCGTGGTGCTCCATCCACAAGTCGCAGAAGCCTCCTGTCACAAAATTGAGCATTTCATCAACCATGTGTGTAAGTGTTTATCTGCATCATTACTTGGAAAATGACAATACCCAAGTTCTAAGTGTTTGTGTAGATTGCTATCAACTTAAGAAAGTCATGTTCTTAATGGTAAACACTTGTAAAATAGTAAACACCTGTGAACTGTCAATTCCATCTGATAGGAGGTCAACTAGTTCAACAGGTATTTGTCAGGAGAAGATCTACATGGGCCCAGCTAAATTGGTTGTTTTGTACCAATGATTGGTTGCACAATTGACAGCCAGTCACGGATATAAGTGGATTAGTAAAATATCCAAACTCAAGAAGAGGAGCAGAAGATCAGTGCTGATGCTAGGGGTTCTGCCACCCTAGGCATGCCCCCCTCGTGCGCTCCTAAGGGGGGGGGAAGATTCTTCACACACTGGCGATGACATCATTGTGCCATCCAGCAGGCATGCTGAAAATATGGAGCAGAGGTCCATCAGTGCCTATTAGCCACAGTGTGTGTGTATATTGGCCACTGTGTGATACAGTGTTGAACTGGATGGGCCATTGGCCTGATCCAACATGGCTTCTCTTATGTTCTTAATATTGCCCGCTTTAGGAAACACTGCTCTAAAATAACATGTCAAGCAACATGTGGGGCTGCAACTAGAAGAATCTGTCACCTCACCCCACTTTGTGGAGGCAGAGCTCTAGAGCAGAGGACCAGACTCTGTTCACTGGCCAATTCATCTAATCTGTTGCCCTCCATGGATGGAGAATGTGCCCTGGAACAGTAGAATTCCTCTGCATCAGTACACTGCAGGAGAAGATCAGTTAATGGTGAACAATTTGGCCTTCTAGTAAAACTTGTCCACAGTTAGGGATTTTCCCATGGAGGAAACTCCTAAGAACCTTCCAAGGAGTCTCAGGGTTCTCTTGAACACTAGTTGAAAACCATGAACTGGGCTGTTGAGATTCAGTGGAAAACAGGCTCTTATATGTAGTTGAAGGACTTTGACAGGTATAGCTGCTAATAGTTGTAGGGCAACAGCAGTGATAGGCCTTTGCCTCTGTGTCCTGCTTGTAGGCTTTCCAGAGGCATCTAGTTTAGCCACTGTGTAAAACAAGATGTAATAAAATCCAGTGTTAGCTGGTAACTGGTTAAATTGGGCTTAAGGAATTGCTGTTCTTTTGTGACTCACTAATACAATGATGTACCACAAAACATTTGAAGAAGTTCTCTGGGCTCTTGTAGGTAATGCCCACCTTTTACATCATCTCTCACGGGTGAGGTTTGTGAGGTCACAATCTTCTTTGACATCAGGGTCCCATGAATTACTGTATAGCATGATGCAGCAGGAGGAGGCAGAGCTGCCAGAGGGAAGTGTGTACTTCAACACAGCTCCCGTTAATTGTTGCAAATGGAGAGAGAAACATGATGAAATTTCCAAGGTGATTAGCAGTCTACATTTCCAAGTGATTTCATAGAAAATGTATGCTTTTTCAAATCTCAGCTACCTGGACTAGTTTCCTGGACTGTAACTGTTATAGATGTTTTGAAGTGTCTGGAATAGTTTGCAAGAGTTGAGTGTGATTTTTTTTAATTGAATTTTTAATGCTTTTTCTATAGTGTGTTTGGAAAGAGCTGAGTGCTGCATCAATATGAAGTGTCTTCAGCTGCAGTCCTAAGAATGCTGTCCTGGAAGTAAGCCCCATAGAATAAAATGGTGCTTACTTCTGAGTAGGCCTTTTGTTGTTCTCATTAAGAAGGATACTCATTAAGAGATATTAATTTATATATGGAAATTATGGTACAAGTTTGTCAGGATTCTTTATCTTATTTTGTAGGATTTTGTTAGAACCTATGTTCAAGAAAATAAATGCTGGACAAATTATTAGGGGCTAACACTGAATCAGAAAAATCAGACCTAAAAATTTTCAATTTGTGTTAATTACATTTCTATACTATGTATAAACTATCATATATGAAAGTAAAAATTTTTGGGAAAACTTTTAAATGCAGTATTAATTGCATCAGCAATAAGTTTTTGTTACTAAGTTGGCAGGTATCCGACAGGAATTTTAAAATGTCTCTCCTACATTGTCTGTTTCCCTTGAGTAGCTTCAGCTTTTTCCAGTATGTTTAGTCTAGGTAACAATAGTTTTCATGGTGTCTGTTATCTAGAATTAAAATTCCCCTATGCCTACTTTTCAGTCACTAAAACCCAGGGCTTCCAGATGTTATTCAGCCTCAGAGTTTTATAGAAGAGAATTCAACAGAGGGTAGTCACTGCAGAGGCTGCAAATGCCCCTTGTGTGCCCTTGCATTTCACATTTCAGAAACTGAAGGTTCTCTCATTTTTTCCTGTGTCTCATCATGACCTTTAAGAAGGCATTCTCTCAAGCATGTAGGGACCATGCTTTTGAGAGCTTTGTTGGTAAATGCCGTAGTAGGTTGCTTTGCATGTGGGGAATAACAGAAAGTTAGTACAATACTAGCTTAATGTGCAGTACTAGGAAAGTTATCCTATACTTTGGCACACTTATCGTCAAGAGCATCCCCAATGAAGAGCATATTCTGGCAGCTTGTCTCAAGATTATAAGCATGTGAATGGCTACTTCCCCATCAGATGGAAGGCATATTGCAAAGTCATTGGTGAAAGGCATGTTCAGTCACTGCTGCAACCCAAAACTGACATCTTGAGGCTGCATATCCAGCAAGGACTGACCACTACTGATTATGTCTTCCCAAGTTGCTGGACCTACCAGCCATTCTTTATTCTTGCTCTTAGGAGTTTAAATCAGACTGCTTATCCAAGAGCAAAAGCAGAGTGCTTTGGGTAGCATTGGAATGCTGATGGCACTCAGAATTTCAGCAAGCATGCTCATTAGCAATGTGGATTCAAGGGGGCAGGGTGGAGAACACAGAAATACCCAGGAAAAGAGAGACCCCCCCATTTTTTCTATTGGAAACATGAAGCAACCTTTTATTTTAAAATTCTGTTTTCTGTTGCTTAAACAATTTTATTGATAACATATGGTAATAATTTCCATTAATAACTTCTTTCCATCTATCCCATATGCTTCTTTCTAATCACCCCTCCCCCCATTATTTGACCCCCGCCAGTTTTATTTACTCAAAATACTAACATTAAAAGGTACCCTTAATTCCTAAGAACTAAAATTAAGATTCTTCTTTCTTCTAAAGTTTAATCATTATCAAAAATTGTCCAAAGTCCTTTTACTTTCCACTCGTCTTCTACATAACTTCTAATTTTTTTCCACTCCCTTTTAAAATCCTCTAAATTATAGTCTCTTAAAGTTCTTGTTAATTTGTCCATCTCACTCCATGTCATAACTTTTACAATCCAATCCCATTTTTCTGGTATTTTTCCTTGCTTCCATAACTGCGCATATAGTGTCCTAGCAACTGAAGGCAAGTACCAAATTATAGTTCTATCTTCTTTTGGAATTTTTTCCATTTGTAATCCCAACAGAAAAGTCTCTGCAGCTTTCTGGAATTCATATCCCAAGATCCTAGAAATTTCTTGTTGGATCATCTGCCAATACTTTTTCGCTCTTTCACAAGTCCACCACATATGGTAGAAAGAACCTTCATGTTTTTTACATTTGCAACATCTGTCTGGCATCTTGTTATTCATCTTTGCCAATTTTTAGGAGTCATATACCATCTATACATCACTTTAAAACAGTTCTGTTTAATACTCTGACATGTTGAAAGTTTCATAGAGTTCTTCCATAAATATTCCCATGTATCCATCTGTATTTCTTTATTTACATTTATTGCCCATTTAATCATTTGAGACTTCATCTTCTGTAGACCATTTTAAAAGTAACTTATAAGTTTTTGAAATTAATCTTTCATTATCTCCAAGCAGAACTTTTTCCATTTCTGTTTGCTCTCGTCTTATTCCTTCAGTTTTAATATCATTTTCCACCAAACTCTTTATTTGTTGCATTTGAAACCAATCGTATTTGTTATTCAACTCCACAGCAGTTTTCAATTCTATTTTGCCACTTTGTATTTTTAATAGTTGATTGTATGACAGCCATTTTTCTTCATCTGTCTCAGCTGTTATTTTTATCACTTCTGCTGGCACTATCCATAATTGTTTTCTTTCATCACCATATTTGTTATATTTCATCCAGGTATTCAACAAATTATTTCTTATATAATGGTGAGAGAAAAAACTATTCCTCTTTTTCTTCCCATAATACATATAAGCCTGCCAGCCGAATTTATTTCCATGACCTTCCAACACTAAAAGTTTTTTATTCAACAGCGTCACCCAATCTTTTATCCACACTAAACAAACTGCTTCATGATATAATCTTAAATCTGGTAATTGGAATCCTCCTCTTTCTTCAGCATCTATTAAAACTTTCATTTTAATCCTTGGTTTCTTCCCAGCCCATACAAATTCCAAAACCTTCCTTTGCCATTTGTTAAATTGTTTACTGTCTTTCACAATTGGAATAGTTTGAATCAAATGCATTATTTTCGGCAAAGTATTCATCTTAATTGCAGCTATTCTTCCAAGCAATGACAAATTAAGCTTATTCCATTTTATCATATTTTCATCCATTTTACGCCAGAGCTTTTCATAGTTATTTTTGAACTGGTCAATATTCTTGTTATTTCCACACCCAAATATTTTACTTTAGAGGTAACTTCACATCCTGTTTGTCTCTGCAACTCCTTTTGTTTCTTTACTTGCATATTTTTACATAATAATTTTGATTTTTCTTTATTAACATAAAATCCCGCCAGTTCTCCATATTCTTGTATTTTAGCTAACAACAAAGGTGTTACTTGTGTAGGATTTTCATTTATAAACATTATATCATCTGCAAATGCTCTATATTTGTAAATAAATCCTTTAATTCTCAACCCTTCTATTTCTTTATCATCTTGTATTTGCATCAATATCCTCATTAGCAATATGGATTCAAGGGGGCAGGGTGGAGAACACAGAAATACCCAGGAAAAGAGAGACTCCCCCCCCCCCCCCCGTTTTTCTGTTGGAAACATGAAGCGACCTTCTATTTTAAAATTCTGTTTTCTGATAGGTGAGATGCTTTTTTAAGATAAGGTCTTACAAAAAAAATTTCATCTGCTGAAGTGCATAGGAAATAATTTTTTGTAAGCTGCTCTGCAGCATCAGACAAAAAAATCCTGTGTATTGTGTTTAAATATGTAGGACATATTTCCAAGGACATTGTTTATTGCTAAATGTGACTAAGTGCCCATAATTAATATGACATAGTCTATGATAATGCACTCTTGTTATCCGGTAAAAGTAACCTTATGTTATTTGCTAACGAGATCAGGCTGGTAGTTGAGCTGAGGGATCTGCATTCAGTCTAGACCTTTGTAAGTCACTACATGAGCTGAGCAGCCAGGTGCACTTGTGAAAGAGCTGTTAATACCCCCAACTAATAAATGACCCAGCTTCTCCTGGGCAGCCCTGAGCATTGTGGAGAAATGCCTTGTCTCCTGGGAGGTTGCCAATGAGCAGCGCTTGACCATGTGTTTTAACCTTTTTTTCCTCTAAGCTAAGAAAAGCAGGAGAGGGGTGGGGAGACATGGCCTTCCAGACACATCTCTTAAGGAATGCTATTTAATCTAACAGGAGAGACAGTTGGGACGGGCCAGTTGCTCCCCACCACTAGCAGGTTACATAGAGTTGGGGGTAGCTGAATTATAGAGAGGCTGAGGAAGTAACTTTTTGGAGACCACAGGAAAAGAAGCCTTAAGCTGGACTGGCTGGGGTCAGGGGGGAGGAGGCACAGATTTGTTAAAACAGCCTTGCAAGGAGAAAGCCATCTCTCTTTTTCCTTGGGATGCTGAGCTGAACAGGAGCAGTCCTCTGTTTTGGATTACTGTTACTAACCCAAGGTAACAGAGGATCTTTAAGAGAACTAGGACACCCAGGGCTTTTTTTGTAGAAAAAGCCCAACAGGAACTTACTTGCATCTTAGGCCATACCCACTGATGCCAAGCCAGCCAGAACTGCGTTCCTGCTCAAAAAAAGCCCTGTCAGTATTAAAACCATACAGAAACAATACTTAGCTTAGAGGATCATTTACATTCTAACTAACAAAATGGAAGCAAATAATATCAAGCAGAAAAACTTTATACTAGAGAGAAAACACAAAATAAAACTGAGACAGCCTATGCTGAAAGGAAGTAAAACAGTTACCAGAAATAAATGCAGCATTAAGCATTTCCTGTTTAGCAGCTGAACTTTTAATAATGTACAGCTGAACAATCAGCCTCTCTTAGGAGGTTCCAACTACTGCTTTATGACAAAATACATTGTCAGTCAGTATAAACCTTAACAGCAGAAATACATTTAAGAATCACACTTTTCCATGATATGCTCCATAAGGTAGCTTACAACATATTAAGACTGTGACAAAGATGGAAATAACCATGTTCAGTTCAAATGAAGTCATCCCAGCCATTAAAAACCATTTAAAGCAAAGTGACACAAAGGTCTGTGGAAAGAACTCTGAAGCGGGAAGACAATAATAATACTACTAATATCAAAAAGAAATAATATAGAAGAAACTTCTGAGGATAGCTCAAGGAATTAAGACACACACACACAGAGCAGCCAAAATAAACACAGCACGCACACACTTTTGTGATCTCACTGGGGCCTTTTCTCAGGAGAGTTGTTGAATGTAACCAAGTTTCAACCAAGTTCCTCAGACTAACACAGGGAAATGAAAGGTCCTGGCCTACTCTTTAGTCTTTACTATCTATTTTACTATGCAAACGATTTCTAAAATGAATGCAGAACAAAGGGAGGCTCTCTTGCTTTTCCACAGTGTCACTATTTTAGTGTGCAAATGACTTGTAAAAGGAATGCAAAACAATGGAGGCTCTTACATTTTCATACACTGCATGAAGACCCGCATCACTCTGCTAGCTCACCCCACCCCTAGCCAGACTCCTACAGAAATTTAAAGGCACACACATCTTCCAAAAAGCAAGCCCTTTCCCCTCTAGCCTTCCAAGGTGGAAAGACACATAATGGGGCTGGGGCTCCCTCTTGCTGGCCAGCTGGCTGACAGAGGGGAGGAGTCTGCAAAACTGGGACCTGGAGACTGGCAAGCCTAGGAGGCAGGCACTTAGCAGTCTTTCTAAGTGCCTGCTTTCTCCAAACCACATGACTGGAGAAAGCAGGCTTGGAGAGGGCAGACACTTCAAGAGACAGCCTCCAAGTGCTTGCCTTCTCTCCAAGGCAGCCAGAACATTCCTGCACATTCCAGCTAAAAAAAACCCTTGAGGGCACCCAAGATAAAGAGCCTGTCAGAATGTTTTAGGGAGACAGGCGGCAGATTTATGTTTTATCAGTTTTCTTTTGTTCTTCCTTGCTTCAGTCTGGTGTGGTGCTAAAAGTATGCTTGTTAACATTTTACTTTTAATAAATATTTTAAACTTTTGATTCTGGAAGTAATTCTCTGTACCACATAGACACCCCCCCACACATGCACTTTAAGACATGCTCTTTTAAAAGGGAGGCCCAGGGAGGGGGAAGGCAAGCAGTTGGCAACTGGCTGTTCTCCCAGGGGTGGACAAGGCATTACTCTGTCCCTGAGGTAACCAGGTGTTGGGCTAGCAAGAGACACTGAAGTAAGACCTCTGTGTTTGGAAGAGGAGCTGAGGGTCCTGATCCCTTTGGTAGGAAATCCCTATATTGATCAGGTGGTGGCAGCTGCTCCTCAAAAGTCAAGGAAAAACCCCTCCAGGGAGTTGGCAACCCTTAGGTGGGCAGGGAGGAATGGGATCTGCAGGCCAGAGCAGGCACTTTCTGCCACAAGCGTATTCGAGCCCCTAACCACATCTTTTTTCCTTTGGTGTGTGAGGCCAGCAGAAGGCTGAGCTGCTCATAGTGTAGATTCTGCCCCACATCTGAAATGGTAGCCCCAGTGCTTCATTTTACAGTTTGAGTCTGAAGACTTGTCCGCTCGTCTTTCTTTGTGTCTCATGCCAGAGGGGTGATCATGCTAATCTTTTGCAGCAAAAGAACACAAAAGTCCAATTGCACCTCAAAGTCTATCAAAATTTATTCCAGTATAAGCTTTTGTGATTACACCTCACTTCTTCAGAGACTCACAAAAGAGTGTGCTGAAATGTTAGTCTTTAAGGTGCTTCTGCTTTACTGGGGAGCTGTACTAGTTTTTTGTAACTTATGTCAGGAGTTTTAACACTGAAACAAGCCAACATCTTCTGACATTTTGTGCTTGTTTCTGCCTTTGCTCATAAACTTTTGCCATTTTGCACTTCTGTCTACCTTGGCTCATCAACTTTTGCCAAAGTCTCAGTCCATATGAGGATCCACCATGCTGATACACAGAACTCCCAGCATCCTGTAACATTTTTCCCCCACCAGTTGTTAGCCTTCTGTTCAGCAGATAATCAGGTGTAGATCCTCCCATGCAGATACATTCATACACCCTCTGGGTTGGGATGGGTAAAGATATTTTCAGCAGCATGTCATCTCGCTATCCCATGTACTAGTTCCAGGCCTACTTAGAAACATAGAGCTGGAAGGGATCCTGAGAATGATAGTCCAATGCCCTGCATGATGCAGGAAATTCACAGCTACACCCCCCACCACCACTCTCCAGTGACATCTGCTCTATGTCCAGAGCAATGTTCCCTCTAAGCTGTGGAGTCTTGTGAGTAAAAAATTTTCTTTGTGAGCTACTAGCATTAAAGCTGTGAGCAACTGGCATTAAAGTTGTGAGCTACTGCATAAATTAGTTTGCTCTAGGGCCATTTTTCCTGAGTTGAGAGAAAAATATGAGCCAGAGGCTAAAAATTTGTGAGCTAGCTCACACTAACTCAGCTTAGAGGGAACACTGGTCCAGAGGAAGACAAAAAACTAGCAATCAACATTACTCTGGGCATACAAAAAAGGGTCACAAGAGCTAAGCACTGGCTCATCCCTTCCTGCCCTCTCTCTCACGATCTGCCTAAACTGCTCACCCACTACTTGTCTCTTGAGCCCAGTTGCATAAGGATCTGATAACCATATTTGTTTGTCACATTGGATTCTACCGATCCAACAAGTGGAAAGTAGACAGAAGAGCTGCCTCTCATTCAGACTTTTGTGGTGGTAGAGGGGAAGGGCTGAGTTGTCTCTGGTCAGCTTCTCACTGCCTTGACAGGGGAGGGGTTGCTAGGAAGCCTCACAGTATGGGGGACCCATTTACATTTGTGCATATCTTGCTACAGTGGAAGGGAACTTGGGTGAAGTGGTATCGAGCCTGATAATCAGCAAAATAATTATAACACCACCTTTCTCCCTGGGGAGTGTGCATGCCTGTAGGAGTTGTCCTCTGTCACTGGGCAGGGAAGAAAGGGAAAGCATAAAGAGGTGGTTTGCAGCCAACCCAGGCTCCTTGTGCGTGTCTTGTTGTGCCTACTGGAACCATGCCTGGGGGAGGGCGGTGTACCCACAGAAGAGAAAAGGAAAGAGAGCCTCGAAGTCTACTCAGTCCCCCAACACAATGTGTCTTTGGCAGCATTAAAGGCTGTGTCATGCCCTCCCTTCTCCCCCACCCCCTCCCTGGGCAGAAGTCCCACATGTCAGCTTGAGAGCCTAGGCTCCTGTATATTACTAAGATACCAGGTAGTTCAGACACAAGCTTCAAGTATGCGAGCTTGGGACTGAATGCAAGTGTAACTGAACCCAACTGAGGGGTAAAAAGTCTTAACTGTAATGTCTGTTTCCATTTCAGGCTTAAGCTCAAAGGTGCAACCATGAAAGACCCAAGTCGCAGGAGTACTAGTCCAAACATCATCAGTGAAAATGTGATCATGAACGGTCACTCTCATGAAGATGATAACCCATTTGCTGAGTACATGTGGATGGAAAACGAAGAGGAGTTCAACAGGCAGGTGGGTGAACTAGTATATGGACTGCTCCAGATCTGTAGGGAAGGAATCTGTTAAGGTTTGAACAAAAATAGTTCATGCTTTTCCTGGTACAGGCAAACCCTGTCAGAATGGTTATTACCTCTTGTGAGATAAGAATGTTCTGAATATCTGGCTTTTCCTTTGATGCTAGGCTTCTCCAACATTTCAAACAATTCTCTGTGTTAAAGTGCATTGTTCTGATAGCATCAAGGCAAAGGTACAGTTATAAGTCTAGTTCTACTTTGTTTCCTGTAACTTTCAGTACTCTTGGTAGGCCTCTCCTGCCCCACTTTACATAGAACTTGTTATTGTTTTACGTGGGATGTGAGTTGAGGGAAATAGCTGGGCTACAACTACATCACCTTAGCAAAATAAAATTTAAGTGACTTTAGGGGGAAAGGAAACAGGAACACGATGGTACCTTAAAGTCTTATAATCCATTTTGTTGTTGTTCAGTCGCACAGTCGAGTTCGACTTTTTGCAACCCCTTGGACAAAGTCATGCCAGGCCCTCCTGTCTTCCACCATCCTTCGAAGTCTGCTCAAATTCGTGTTTGTTATATCAATAACGCTGTCCAGCCATCTCATCTTTTGCCGCCCCCTTCTTCTTTTGCCTTTTGCTTTCCCAGCATCAGGATCCTCTCCAGTGAGTGCTCCCTTCTCATTTGGTGGCCAAAGTATTTGAGCTTCAGGTTCAGCATCTGACTTTCCAGGGAACAGTCTGAGTTGATTTCCCTTAGGACTGACTGATTTGATCTTCTTGCAGTCCAAGGGACTCTCAAGATTCTTCTCCAGCACCACAGTTCAAAAGCATCTATTCTTCTGCGCTCAGGCTTCCTTAAGGTCCAGCTCTCACAGCCATACATTACTACTGGGAATACTATCGCTTTGACTTTACAGACTTTTGTTGGCAGGCTGATGTCTCTACTTTTTATTATACTGTCCAGGTTCACCATAGCTGTCCTCCTAAGGAGTAAACGTCTTTTAATTTCATGGCTACAGTCACCATCTGCAGTGATCTTGGACTCCAGAAATGTGGTCTGTCACTACTTCCATATCTTTCCCTTCTATCTGCCAAGGTGTGATGGGGCCGGATGCCATGATCTTAGTTTTTTTGATGTTGAGTTTCAAGCCTACTTTTGTGCTCTCCTCTTCCACCCTCAACAAGAGGTTCTTTAGGTCCTCCTTACTTTCTGCCATTAGAGTGTGTCATCTGCATATCTGAGGTTGTTGATGTTTTTCCCGGCAATCTTAATTCTGGCTTGTGCCTCATCCAGGCCAACATTCTGCATGATATATTCTGCATATAAATTAAATAAGCAGGGTGACAATATACATCCTTGTCGATCTCCTTTTCCTATTCTAAACCAATCAGTTGTTCCATATCCCGTTCTGACAGTTGCTTCTTGACCCTTATACAGGTTTCTCAAGAGACATGTGAGGTGGTCTGGTACTCCCATCTCTTTAAGGACTTGCCACAGTTGTGATCCACACAAAGGCTTTAGCGTAGTCAATGAAACAGAAATAGACATTTTTCTGATACTCCTGTGCTTTCTCCATAATCCATCGAATGTTGGCAATTTGATCTCTAGTTCCTCTACCTCTCCGAAACCCAGCTGGAACTTCTGGTAGTTCCCAATCGACATACTGCTGAAGCCTAGCTTGTAGGATCTTTAACATGACTTTGCTGGCATGTGAAATGAGTGCAATGGTGCAATAGTTTGAACATTCTTTGGCATTACCCTTCTTTGGGATTGGAATATAAATTGATTTTTTCCAATCCCATGGCCACTGTTGCATTTTCTAGATTTGTTGACATAATGTGTGCATAACTTTAACAGCATCATCTTTTAGGACTTTGAAAAGCTCAATTGGGATACAGTCAGCTCCACTCGCTTTGTTGTTAGTAATGCTTTCTAAGGCCCATTTGACTTCATACTCCAGATGTCTGGCTCAAGGTCAGCGATTTCACTGTCATGGTTGACAAGGACATTGGGATCCTTCTTGTATAATTCTTCTGTGTATTCTTGCCATCTCTTCCTGATCTCTTCCGCTTCTGTTAGGTCCCTACCATTTTTGTCCTTTATTATGGCCATCTTTGCACGAAACATTCCCTTGATTTCTCCAGTTTTCTTGAAGAGATCTCTTGTCCTTCTCATTTTATTATTTTCCTCTATTGCTTTGCATTGTTCCTTCAGGAAGGTCTCCTTATCTCTCCTTGCTATTCTCTGGAAATCTGCATTCAGTTGGGTGAATCTTTCCTTTTCACCTTTGCCTTTTGCTTTCCTTCTTTCCTCAGCTATTTGTAAAGCCTCATCAGACAGCCACTGCTTTCTTGCATTTCTTTTTCTTTGGGATGGTGCTTGTTCCTGCCTTCTGTACTGTGTCATGAACCTCTGTCCATAGTTCTTCAGGCACTCTATCAACTCTAGTCCCTTAAATCTATTCTTCACCTCCACTGTATATTCATAAAGGCTGTCCATTTTAAGCTTTCACAAATCAGTGCTCGCTGCAGCAGATGGAGTGACTCACAAAAGCTTATACTGGAATAAATGTTCATCTTTAATCTGTCACAGGACTCTTGCGTCGTTTTGCAGTCACAAGCTAGCATGGCTACTTATCTGGAATGAACATTTAGCAGAAGATAGATTCAAGTGGGTAACCAAGTTGGTCTGAAGCAACAGAACAAATTTTGAGTCCATTGGCACCTTTAAGACCAACCAAGTGTAATCATGGGTGTACCCAGAATTAACTTTCATTATGTGTCTCTTGCTGGAGTATACTGTCAAAAAACCCACTGTGTTTTCAGAAGTGAAGATATGAATGCTTTGAAATATATCAGTAGCACTACATTCACTATTGACTATTGAGTTTTTTCTGTGCCTCATCTTTTATAAAGGCCTGGTAATCATTCAGGCTCCTGATAACAATCTGCTTCTGATCCATAAGCCACCTCCAAAAACTCAAGCAAATACCCTATAGAACTTAGGATTCCTTACTCACAAGTGTACTGATGCAGATTTTAAATGTTTCATCAGCACAAAATGTGTGGTGTTGACTGGGTGATATTTTTAAGGTGCCAGAGGACTCCAGCTTATGTTTGAACAGCATTCATTCAACACATTCAGGATAATCTGTTCATTGTGCTGTGTCAGTATTTCTCCAAAAGTATGAAGGGGGATTCAGGGTTCCTCCTGAGAAAGCCAATTTGGTGTAATAAGTCATTGCAGTTCTTCATATGCAGCTGCTGATGTGACCTTTGGTCAGCCTGAAGTCCTCAGCAGAGCTTTTCTCTCAAGGGCAGTTCTCAGAGCGCTCTCTCAGCCCCACCTACCTCATAGTAGGGTGTCTGTTGTGGAGATAGGAAGGGAAGGAGATTGTAAACTGCTCTGAGACTCCAAGTGAAGGGTGGGGTATAAATCCAATCTCTTCTTTTTCCTCCTACAGCAGAGGAATTTTGCAGTAAAGTAGCAATCTAAAGTACTGTAAGTCTCATCATGATTTTTTTCTGCCCAGTTCTCTTGCTTGTGAGTACTGAGATTTTAAGGGATAGAGAAAGCAAACAAGAAAGAAGGAAAACAGCCAATGAAGAAAGAGTTGTAAAACTAAGTTTACTCCAGAAGGAGTTAACTAACTCAGGACAAGTGCTGGATCCTGTGCGGTCTTGCAGCTTCTCATATCTTGCCTTGGGAGAAAAGCCTGCATGCATATTTCCTTTCTCTATAAGGAAAAAGGGCTTGAGACTTTTTTTTAAAAAATGAAGTAAAAATTGAGCACTTCATAGAAGGGACAGAGCCTACTGCCCCTCTGTAACTGCAGGCCTGATGGCTGCAGGTCTCGCCCACCCCACGTTCTCACACTCGGCTTTCATCTGGTTTTGCAAAGCTGCCTGTCCTTATAAAGGCAGGAAAGGAGGAGCAGGAAATGGAGCCAATCATAGCAGCCCCCTTCTTGGGCATCCCTGCCTGCTGCAGCTCTTCCAGGACCTAGGAAGTGACTCTTTTCTTCTGTCCTGTTGGCCAGGCCCAAATCTAATGATGCTTCTGTTCCCCATTGCAGCAGGCCACCAGGGACAGATACTTAGTTTCCCTTGTGAATGGGCACCCAAAAAATCACTTGGCCCCTGAGGATTATGATTTCTCATCTGTGTCCCAATTACAGATTGAGGAGGAATTGTGGGAAGAGGAATTCATAGAACGTTGCTTCCAAGAGATGCTGGAAGAGGAGGAAGAACATGAGTGGTTTATCCCAGCAAGAGATCTCCCGCAGACAATGGATCAAATCCAGGGCCAGTTTAATGATCTTGTTATCAGTGATAGTTCATCACTGGAAGATCTGGTGGTAAGTTTGTTGTTTGAACTTAACGGTTAACCAAGCACCTTTCTTCAAAAAACTGTCTTTCCCCTTGCTAGGTGTTTGAATATACCCAGTAGGGTTGGCATGTCTCTCAGTTGACCAGTCACCTGTGTTCAGTGGTCTGCCTTTCTGACCATAGTCAAACATTAGCAGATATTCCATGAAGTGAGGAATGCCATTGTGTAAAATACAATATACTTTTAAAAATGTAATTTTTTTTCAGCAAGCAGTCAGCCAGACCTGACAATACAGTGCTACTTCTTCTAGAAGCCATCTGTTAAATAACTGCAGGCCTTTGTCTTCAAAGAGAATGGGTGTGGTACCTGTATCATGCACCAACTTTTGATTGTTTTAATAGTTCCTTTTACTTTGTTTTAGATCCCTTGTAATCTCAAAGTTAAGAAATTTTTTGAAACTGAAAACCGGCCCCTAGGGTTCCAGGATGAAAGCTAAATAAAAGATTCCATGAAGTTGTTACGATTATAGAAATTTTGCCCAACGTTAACACATTACATTTTAAGTATCATTTTTTCTTAATAATTGATTTGTTTTTGTAATTTATTTACTATATTTGTATTCTGCCTTTCTCTCCAGTGGTGGGGATGCAAAGCAGCTTCCCTCATTCTCCTCTCCTCCTAATTAGCATATGTATTGAGCCTGCTGATGATTAAATGACTTCTTCCTTTTAATGTTATTTTTACGTTTACCAATTACGTGGCGATGGTGGTGGCAGCTGACTGGATAGATCTGTTTTGGTCAACCATACAGATGACTGTAAAGCACGCCTCCCTCATTTGTTCCTGTGGATCCATGAGAAAAATCCCCTTTGCAGTTTAGGTATCCCTCCCTGCACTCCCAGGCATATATATATGAATACATAAAACAATATAGTTATGGATATATGAATATGCTGTGGATAATTGACCACTCATGACAGTATTATTAAGAAAATCAATAGATTTCTGAGCCACAACTTTAAAACAAACCCTTGTCAGGGACTTGTACCAGACACCTAGCCTGTTTTTAATGACACTCTTTAACTAGTTTATGTTGTTTTTTAATGTTTACAGACTTGGTTTAAATTATTAACGTGTAAAATTTTTTATTATGTTTGTACACCTCCTTGCTCTCAAACAAGATGGCACAGAAGTTTTTCTAAATAATATTATAATACTTTAGCTTGAAACCTTTTGGTCTAGAAATGGCATCTGGATATACCTAGTATAGGAGCAACTACATGCCTCTGGGGATGTAATCTGATGATCATATAACTGAGCTTTTAGCATACAGAAAGAAGGTTGGCTCCTGAGCACTGTCAACAGAAAGTGGTGGGTCTTTGCCACATTCCCTTCCTCTAGAAGCCCTTTCTGACCACCACAGGGTAGCTTCTTGATGTTGTGGGACCTGTGTGGACTGAAATCCATGAAGATTGAAGGGCTCCATTGGACAGAGGGGAAATAGTTGTTCAGAACCCAGAACAGTGTCTAAAGATCAGTAGCATGGAATAGGGCAGAGCTGTGGATCATAGGCCTGGTTACAAACAGGTCAAAACACTCTTGCCAAATATTTCTGCTCCTTCCAGAAAAAAGAACCAGGATTTTAATAGATACTTGCTATAAGTTTGAGAATTCTCATTACTGAACTACAGAGCCAGAGAGCCTTGTGAAGTTCTTTGCATACCAGACTTTCCTTTTGGCTTTAGTAGAGAGTGCTTTTAAGTATTTAAGAACGATGCTCCACAGTAGACATGATTTTCGGAGGGGGAGGGAGTTGTGGTTGGTTTTGCTAATTCTGATCAACTCTTGCAACCATGAAAGGCATACTTTGTGTTCTCTATTCTGAGTCTAACATTTTTTTGTTTTCCTTTCCCCAGGTCAAGAGTAATCTCAATCCAAACGCAAAGGAGTTTGTTCCTGGGGTGAAGTACTAAATATATGAGTAGACTGGGCCCTCTTGGTGGATGTAGCACAATTTCCACACTGTGAAGCCAGTATTAGAAGATTTAATTGTTAAAACGCTCTCTCTTCTTGTCACTGTGTTACACTTACGCATTGCCAAAGTTTTGTTAGTCTTGCATGCTTAATAAAAGTGCTGAGACTGTTATTAAGTCAATTGCTGTCAGAGGTTAATGAAATGGAAAAAAGGAAACACAGCATTTGGACCCAGGCTTTTCTTCTTCTACTACTTTTTTTTTGTGAAGGAAGACAGTGAGGTAGGAAGGCACCAGTCAAGTTGAGAAAAGTACCAGATTTTTTTTTTTAAAAGCTCTTGCAAAAATTCTGTGTCTCAGAAGGGTTCAGACTTTGACAAAAAGTAGTCTGTTTTTAACAAAAGGATACGAGTTGGTGCTGCTAAGCACCCCACATGCCTTAACATGACAAGTAAAAGCAAGGTTATCTGATTATGCAGATTAGCTGAACTGCAGTACTGCTACTAACTCTTCCCCTTATCAAGTGAAACTTCATGCTCTTCTCTTTCAAGAAGAATGTGAACAGTATATTATACCTGAAACTTGTTTTTGACAGACTGTGCAGAGTTCTTTACCTTGGCTACAGATCTGTTTTGGGGAGTGGGGTGGGAGGAAATGACTGGCAGATGAGATTGTTGTTCTCAGCAAGCTATCATGTCAGAGTGTCTGTCCCACTTCTGAATATATAGCAAAAATGATGAGAGGTTGTGCATCACAATTTCTTCCAGGAATCCAGAAACCATGGCACTGCCTACGTAAAAAAATCTGCAACCTTAAAAGAGTTGAGTTTACCTGTAAAGCATTAGCATTAGTGATTTGAGTGGTGCTTTCCCCTTGCTTTGTTTAATCATCACTACACCCAATAGTCTACAGCACAACTTTTTAAAAAAGAAAATACAGCTAGAACAGTTTTGGCTTCATAAACTTCATATTTGGGTAGCATAAGCTGCCATACATGTTCAGTGTGAATAGTGTTTAAGTTGAAAATATTGTAAAAAAATTATATTTTTTCAAAAATATTTAAAAAAAATAAATAATAGTAGAAACAACTCCTTGGCGATCTCCTGAGTGTTCCATCTTGTTCGGATTGTGTTGGGTGCCTTTGGGAGGAGAGGGGCAACAGGCTTGGCTCAAGGAAAGGACATAATGAATGCTATTTCTGTCAGCAGAATTGAATTAGGTATAGAATTGCTTCTAGTTGGTTTGCTCTTTTTAAAGGTGTTTCCGTACATAAATGTCAACACCAGCTGCTTTTGCCAGTTAAGTGGGCTTTCCTTACCTTCTTCAACCCCACACTCAGTTAAGTGCTAATAAATCCATTAAAGCCTATATGATTAGATGCAGGGTAGCAGAAACACTTCCTGTACAGGATCAGTTATATTGGTTGCTTCTCAAGTTGTTCAGTATTACAGTTAGCAAACTTAATAGTAGACAGAGTGGAGCTATGTTCCTCTTAAGCTGTATTGGTTAGCAGCTCAGTCCCTTGGTTTTAAAATAAAGGCTGTTTAAATATGCCAGAATTCAAAACTGAAAAGAGTAAAGGCAGGCGAGCGAGCAGATCCAGTCCTTTTTCATGTATCATAATAGTGCAAGTCATCACATCACTTGTGCTTCTTAACATTCCCTATCCAGCTACAGTAGATGTAGAATTCAAGTCATTATTCATATGAACATATGAAGCTGCCTTCTACTGAATCAGACCCTTGGTCCATCCAAGTCAGTATTGTCTTCTCAGACTGGCAGCGGCTCTCCAGGGTCTCAAGGTGAAGTTTTTCACACCTATTTGCCTGGACCCTTTTTTGGAGATGCCGGGGATTGAACCTGGGACCTTCTGCTTCCCAAGCAGATGCTCTACCACTGAGCCACCGTCCCTCCCCTTGGCTGTATTCTTGGCTGTATTTCAGCCTGTAAATAACTGGCTGTTTAGACCTTTTCAATCCTCACTTTTTATTACAATACCCATTGTGTAGAATAACAATGAGGCTCACTTTTTTCAAGAACAAGTGTTTGCTTAGTGCAGAATGGTGAAACTTGTATTTTCAGAATGAGCTTTGGAAATTCCAGTTCTAGCAAGGTGCATTGCTGTGGTATCAACAGACATAATATGTTGATGGTGGTATTGTGGGCATTTAAGAAAATGGTCACTGTCTGCCCAGCATAATCAATTTATGTTAGTTTCTCATAATAACTCAGTTTTAAAATAGGACTTTTTATTAACTTGAATCAATTAAAAAGTACAAAAGTACCTGAGTAATCCTTTTGAATGATGAAACTTTTGACCTTGTAACTGTAATCCTATAAGTGATTCCCATATAGCAAATTTGGAGGCTGACAAATAGCAACTTGCTTTAAGAACACATTGTAAGTTCATAGGAGAGCTAAGGACATCCTGATTCATAGCTTTTAGTCTAATTCTGGGATATGTAAAAGTTTCGTTGACTACAATATGAATTATTTTCAAGTAAGTGCACATAGGATTGTTATTTCAGTTTCAGCCACTAAAGTACATCAAGACAGTATCAGGGAAGTAGCCAAGTTAGTATGCAGCAATAGAACAAAACTTAGGTCCAGTTGCACCATAAAAACTGACAAATTCTCCAGGGTATAAGCTTTCATGAGTTGAAGCTCACATTGTCAGATGCACATGAGAATGGATTCATCAACCCTTATTTCCAGATCAAAAGGTGGGAGGGGTGTTAGAAAGGGCCAGTTTATAAGGGCAGATGGATCTTCATTCTCATTTGTATCTAACAAAGTGAGCTTTGGCTCAAAAGCTTATACCCTGGAAAACGTGCAGGTGGGTAGCCATGTTGGCCTGAAGCAGCAGAACAAAGTTTGAGTCCAGCAGCACCTCTAAGACCAATAACACTTGGAATAAAAGGGACCACTGGACTCAGACTTTGTCCTGGAAAACATGGCTAGTTTTTATGATGCTACAGTACATCTGTTCTACAGCACATCAGCTTTCCTGAACATTCCTGTTCAGAATCAAAAGGTCTGCAAAGCTCCTTAATGCTGGCCATAGTGCAAGCATTTAAATTTCTTGCAACAGTAGTGGCTCTCCAGTAGGCTCACTATGCTTGATTGAAGTTTACTTCTGTCAGTGAAGTGTATTTCCCAGAAAGTTAAACAGATTTTGTGCTTGTTAAACACTTTACCAAACAGGATATATGATGTGTGCCAACTATTAAAAAGTATACCTTTTCACTTGTAAACTGGAAGCTCAAAACTGATGTTACAAACATTTTGCTAATGACACATTTTGTAGTTCAGTTGGGTTGCCTTGGTAACTGCATTGTTTAGCTAACTGGACCCTTCTTCACAAAAGTGTATTGTTATCAGGTTTTATTGGTGCAGTAGGGTATAGTTATTCTGAACTGTTTATGTAAAGATCTTCCTTTGGAATTTCACACAGAAGTTAAAACTCTGGATACACATCTGATTTTTGGGTTCTACTGACCTGTCTTTCTGCAAGAGCTAAAGTTCAGCTGAACCGTGCATGGCTTCTTGCATGGTGCCCATACAGTCACGCTTTTTTGTGGCTTGTGTTACCCTTGCCAGAAGAATCCCAAATTTTGAATTGGAGTGTGTGAAGCCAAGATTCCCTTGGTGTGTGTACTCTGCATTTTCAGTAATAGCACAACATTTGGTATTACAAACACAGCTTGATGTCTTGAGCATTACTTTTTAATAAACATCCTTATGGTTCTGAAAAGAAACTTAAAAAGGCAACCAAAGAGACTTGAAAAGGCAACTCTCCCTTCCGTTGCATCTATTCTTGAAAAAAAAAGTCCAAATTGCTTAAACATCAATTGTGAAAGTGGGATAAAAATATGAAACCCAAAATAAATCTAAGGCAATTATATTTGCATAATTATGACTGCATGTCCAGATTTTAAAAAAACAAACCCTGATTTTTCTACTGGCCTAATGGTAAACCGCTGTCACTTGTATGGTGCACAAATATACTTCTTTAAAGCTCTTACTGGATATGCAACATTCAAAAAGGGGGAGGGTTGCTTCCTGTGAATAAGATTTTCCTTGCAGCACTCAATGGCTCTGGGTTAAATCTTTGCCACTATATTTTAACTTCTGGAATAGAAATAGTATAAGAGCAGTGTTCATCAGCCACACATGACCTCCTACACAGTTCAGTCATAAATCCTATTTTGCTGAATAGTCTTTCCATTGGGACATATTAGAAATAGAATCAAAGAGTTGGAAGAGATCTCCAGGGTCATCTAGTCCAACCCCCTGCACAATGCAAGAAATTCACAAATACCTCCCCCCTACACACACACATACATCCCCAGTGGCCCCTGCTTCATGCCCAGAAGATAGCAAAAACCTCCAGGATCCCTTACCAAACAGGCCTGGAGAAAAATTGCTGACTGACCCCAAAGTGGCAATCAGTATTTCCCTGGGCATGTAAGAAGGGGCCACAAGAACTAAGCACTGATGCAACCCTTCCTGCCCTCCTTCCCATGATCTGCCTAAGTTCACAGGATCAGCATTACTGTCAGATGGCCATCTAGCCTTTGTTTAAAAACATCCAAGGAAGGAGGTTCCACTGAAGAACCACTCTGTCAGGAAGTTCTTCCTAATGTTTAGCCAGACACTTTTGATTTAATTTCAACCTGTTGGTTCTGACCTTCTGGGGCAACAGGAAACAATTCCACATCCTTTACATGACAGCCCTTCAAGTACTTGAAGATGGTGATCATATCACCTCACAGCCACCTCCTCTCCAGCTAAACATGCCCAGCTCCTTCAGTCTTTCCTCATAGGCCTTGGTCTTCAGACCCTTCACCATTATCGTTGCCCTCCTCTGGATATGTTCCAGCTTGCCTATATCCTCCTTAAATTGTGATGCCCAAAACTGAACATAATATTCTAGGTGAGGTCTAACTAGAGCAAAGTAAAGCGATACCATCACTTCATGTGATCTGGACACTAGCCTTCTGTTGATAACAGCCCAAAACTGAATTTTTAGCTACTGCTTCATACTCTGACTCAGTGTACGGTTCACTAAGACCCCTAAACCCTTTTCGCACAGACTACTGTCAAGACAAGTCTCCCCATCCTATAATTATGCATTGGATTTTTCCTACCTAAATGCAGAACTTTATATTTATCCCTGTTAAAATTCATTTTATTGGTTTCAGCCCAGTTTTCCAGCCTATCAAGGTCATTCTGTATCCTGATTCTGTCTTCTACTGTATTTGCAACCCCTCCCAACTTCACATTGGCCTGACTTCCTACCAACGGTTTTCTTTGGTTGTTTAATTCTCCATGGCTCTTTACAAGGAATCTTTTCAAACCCTTGAGCATATGACTGGAACGTCATTCATGTTTGGTATGGGCTCTGATACATTGGCATCCATCTTCGGTCTTGACTTAAAGCCCTTGAAAACTGGACAGACTGGCACATACTTGAGCCACTGGCTGCGTTTAATCAGTCCCATACCAAATGGAAAATCATAACTCCTCAGATTTGTAGATGTTTCACTGTTGGCATGTGCTCCAGCTTTCCACTGTATGAGACCACGTTCCTCTTGAGTCCCTGGGAAGGAGTAAAGATCAGAGGGAAACCAGATGAGTTTGGAATGAAGACTAGAATTAAAGAAACAAAACAAATTGTGCCTATAAATTTGTTACTAATGCATTAGATTAGTTTTTTTGTTAGCTCTGAACAAATGGTGCCTTTTTTGGGGTGGCAGGATGGTAATGACAGAAACAGCCAGTTTGGTGTAGTGGTTAAGTGAGTGGATCTAGGAGAACCGGGTTTGATTCCCCACTCCTCCACTTGCAGCTGCTGGAATGGCCTTCGGTCAGCCATAGCTCTCATATGAGTTGTCCTTGAAAGGGCAGCTGCTGTAAGAGCTCTCTCAGCCCCACCTACCTCACAGGGGGTGGAATACAAATCCAATATATTCTGTCTTTTAATATGGGTCTCCAAAGCCTGTCTTATACATGGCCCATTAATTAGCACAATTCACAAATAGTTAACTAAAACCATGGTAAAAAATTCTACCTAATACAAACAAATGACAAATGTGTATTTACTGCATAAAACTCCTATAATCCATACTACTGTAACCTCAAGAGTAGATTACTGCAATGTCCTCTATGTGGGGCTGCCCTTGAAGTTGATATGAAAACTATAGTTGGCTTAGGAGGATGTAGCAGCATGTTTGTTGGCAGGAGTCGGCTGAATCAGTCATAATATGGTAACGATTGCACAGGTTACCAGTTTGTCTCCAGACCCCTCACCATCTTCATTGCCCTCTGGGCGCCTACTGACTACTTGATGCCTTTTATTGGAGATGCCAGGGATTGAGCCTAGGACTTTATACATACATACATGCAAAGCCTCTGTTCTCCCAATGAGCTGTGGTTCCTTCCGTAAAAAGAACCCATTTTTAAACAATCACTCATATCAAGGTGCTGATTTTGATCATTAAATCCCTTTACGGACTGAAACACACTTTCTTGGCAATCTGCTGCTCCTCATGTGAACCTGGGTGGAATGCTCCTCACCAGGACCTGCTTTTGATTCTTTCTCTAAGAGAAGGGAAGCCTCACCCTGGGCTAGAATGATATCAGTGGCAGCTTCATCTCTTGGGAATGGGGTGAAAAATAATGTGAAAGTGGTCCCTTCCATTCTGTAGTTTAGTAGAATAGTCTTTTGGTTGACTGTTGGCTTTCCACTGGCTCTTTTAGGTGCAGATCATGTTTTAATTTGTAGATCGGTTTATTTTTAAATTTGGAAACCACTTTCAGCTTTATAGGAAAAGTGGTACAGAAATCTGTTAAATGGAAAAATACAGACTTTCTCAAAGAAACTGAGCTGGACTAGAACATGGACTAGAATGCAATGGATCTCCTTTGCATTCTGTACACTCGCGACATGAAACAAGTACACTGCAAGGCATTGAAATAGCTGTACCTGGGATTGTGTTGTCCAGTATGAATGCAATGCTACCTCCAACAAACATTTCTGTGGTTAACAGCACTGTTAATATTTGGTCTATTTCAGCAATACCTGCAAGAGAAAGTAAGAACATAAGAAGAGCCCTTCTGGATCAGAGCAGTGGTCCAGCATCCTGTCTCACACAGTGGCCAACCAGTTCCTCTGGAGGGCCCATAACAGGGCATAGAGGCCAAGGCCTTCTTTTGATGTTACCTCCTGTCAGTGGGATGCTGAGATTTACTAACTCTGAACATGGAAGCTGGCTTTAGTTTCCATGGCTAGTAGTCACAAAAGGACATATCCTGCATGAACCTGAATAATCCCCTTTTAAAGGTGTCTATGCCTGGACATCAGCTCACAGCAAATTCCACATTTTAATTGCTTGTTGAATAAAGGAGCATTTCCTTTGTTATGAATCTGCCAATCAACATCATCATACGCACCCGAGTTCTGGTATTTTAAGAGCCCTGTGGCGCAGAGTGGTAAGCTGCAGTACTACAGTCCAAGCTCTGCTCATGACCTGAGTTCGATCCCGGCGGAAGCTGAGTTCAGATAGCCAGCTCAAGGTTGACTCAGCCTTCCATCCTTCTGAGGTTGGTAAAATGAGTACCCAGCTTGCTGGGGGTAAAGTGTAGATGTCTGGGGAAGGCAATGGCAAACCACCCCGTAAAAAGTCTGTCAAGAAAACGTTGTGAAAGCAACATCACCCCAGTGTCGAAAATGACTGGTGCTTTTTACTTTTTTTCTGGTATTCTACCCTGTGAATAATTATAAACACCCTCTTCTTTAATCATCTCTCTCAAACTGCAGAGTCCCAGAGATGAACACAAGTCATAACAGCTGCTCCCAGTCTATAAGCTGCTACCAAGCTGCTCCCAGTCTATAAAGGTCTACTCCGACTGGCAGCAGCTCTCCAAGGTCTCAGCCCTTCTCCCAGTGCCTACTGACTACTTAATGCCTTTAACTGGTGATGCCAGGGATTGAGCCTGGGACCTTCTACATACATATAGAGCTTCTGTTCTCCCAGTGACCGTGGTTCCTTCTGTAAAAAGAACCCTTTTTCAAACTATCACTCATATCAATGTATGTTGCTACCCTACTCAAAGGTAATCAGCACAGGGTCTAAATTTGGGTGGAAATGCTTCTAAAAATAAAGATACAGGCTTTTAAAAGGCAAGTCCTATTTTAAAATGAGAAACAATACTGACCAAGAAGCAGAACAAAATGTGACCGTCATGTCAACAAAAGTTTTACATTGCCAGGGATCTAGTGCAAACGTGAAACTCCTAAAAATAATAAAATATTAGGAGTCAAAAGATATTTTTACTCAGGCATAGACTCCAGAGATTGAGAGCCCATCTATTCCAGGGGTGTCAAACATGTGGCCCAGGGGCCCAATCAGGACTCCTATCAGGCCCCCGAGGAACTGGCTGTCATCTGCTTCTTTCTCCCTATCTCTTGCTTCCTTCTGCATAACAGCTTGATTTGCAAGGCTTGCTCAACTGCACAGGAGCTACAAAGCAAAACCTCCATTTTCTCCATTGGCTGAGGCTCCTCCCTTGCAGAAGAAGGGGGGAAGGTAGAGCTTGTTTTTCCAGACTCAATCGTACAGTAGAGCTACTGAGCCAAGTCTCTCTTTCTTCTATTGGTTGAGGCTCCTCCCTCCCCTGTCCCCTGGGGAAGGAAGGAAGGAAAGAGCCGCAGTTTCCTTTGACCAGTTCCCTGGATCCCATGGAAGAAATACAAAGAAAGCACCTTTAAAACCAACAAGTGGTTTTAAGCATGTTTTATGGTTTGGGTTTTTTTTAACAAAAAAATATTTAATTGTGTTTGCCTGTGTCCTTCATAAAGTTTATATCTCTGCTACCTAATCTTGAATAGGTACACACATGGCCTGGCCCACCATGGCCCAGCCCAACCCAGCATGGCCTGGCCCAACAAGGTCTCATTTATGTCAGATCCAGCCCTCATAACAAATGAGTTTGACACCCCTGAGCTAGACTCTGCTTCCATTAGCAGTCAAAGTAAGAATTCAGCTGCAGGGAAGAGTTTCAATGACTTTTCTGTTACCTGTGTTGATGGCATTTGTGTGCGTATCCAAGTAATTTGGAAGTGTGAGACCAAAGAACATTGCAAAGCCCAGAACAAATAGGTTGCGGGAGGAGTTCATGTCAACAAACTGCAGGTTGGAAAGCCCAACGGCCGTGATCATGCCTACAAAAAAGGAAAGGCAGGGAAACTCACTCTTCCTGTCAGTGCCAAATAGACATCCAGGAATTGTGGTAGGGCTGAAGCAAAAGATCTAGTTGCAGCTCTGAACAGCACAGAGACTCCCTATGAACACGCATGTCTACCTTACACTGAGTCAGACCACTCATCTATGAAGGTCAGTATTGTCCACTCTGGCAGCAGCACTCCAGGGTCTCAGGCAGAGGACTTTCTCATTACTTACTACTTCATCCTTTTCACTGGAGATGCCTGGGATTGGAACTGATTGCCTGATATCCTCCACTATCTGCTACATGATGTTTCATGCCATCTTTTTTTTTTTTTCTGGAGCACACCAAGTCTTTTTATTGGCATCTACATTTTCATATTTTCTCCAATCATCATGAGGGCTAGAAACCATTTCTTGTCAGGTTCCTGAAAGTTACTATAGTCTCTTACAAATCCCCAGCTCCCAAAACATGCCAAACATGATTCATACCAGGGTGTAAGTGATTGTGCTAGCCTAGTATTGAGATTCCTTTATTTGCAAAAGAGCATTTGGACAGATTTGGCCAAGCTAGCTCAGTCTTGTCAGATCACAGAAATGAAGTAGGGTCAGCCCTGGGTAGTACTTAGACAGAAAACCACCAAGTAAGTCCTGGGTTGCTATGCAGCGGCAGGCAATAGCAGACCACCTCAGCATCTTATGCCTTGAAAACCCAATGCAGTTGCCATAAGTCTGCTATGACTTGACAACACTTTCCACCACTGTTTGGGGACAGTAAACTTACCGAACAAGGTGCAGAACATTCCTCCGAGGATGGGATCTGGGAGAGAAGCAAACAGTGCTGTGAACTTGCCAATGGTGCCCAGAACAAGCATGATCCCAGCACCATACTGCACTACCCTTCTGCTGCCCACCTGCAATGGAAAGGTGGCCAAAGACATCCAGAATATTAGTGTTACGGCTTTTGCATCCTTATTTATTTAGATTTTTATCCTGCAGCTCTCCCAGAATAGGGCTCAGGACAGCTAACAACATAATACAATAACAATAATAAAACCATAACTTAAAAACTCAACAAACCACAAACTAAAACTTTTGGCATGAAAATCTATCAAAATCACATTAGTGGCATGCCTGGCAGAATAACTCTATCTTACATACTCTGCAGAATGAAGGCAGATCACCACACCTCAGAAAAGATATTATAGTATTCGGAAAAGTGCAGAAAAGGACAACTAGAATGATTAAAGTAAAGGGTTGGAACACTTTCCCTATGAAGAAAGGTTAAAGTGCTTGGGGCTCTTTAGCTCAGAGAAAGGTCGACTGAGGGCTGACATGGTAGTGATTTACAAGATTATGCATGGGATAGAGAAGGTAAGGAAAGAAGTACTTTTCTCCCTTTCTCACAATACAAGAACTCATGGGCACTCAATGAAATTGCTGAGCAGTCGGGTTAGAACGGATAGAAGGAAGTACTTCTTCACCCAAAGGGTGATTAACACATGGAATTCATTGCCATAGGAAGAGGTAGCAGCTACATGCATAGACAGCTTCAAGGGGGGATTGGATGAACATGTGGAGTCCATCAGTGGCTATCAGCCACAGGGTATAGATGGAACTCTCTGCCTGGGGCACATGATGCTCTTTATTTTTGGTGCTTGAGGGGCAGCAGTGGGAGGGCTTCAATGTCCTGTCCCCACTAATGGACCGCCTGGTGGCACCTGGTTTTTTGGTCACTTTGTGACAGAGTGCTGGACTGGATGGGCCACTGGCCTGATCCAACATGACTTCTCTTATGTTCTTAAGTCCTGAAGGACACCAGTCTCCTCAAACAAAGCATTCCACCAGGTCCTTGCTGCATTCAAATGGGTGAACTGAGGGCCAGTCACTGCCAAAAGCCCATGTGAAGCGGAATGAATACCCCACAAGAGGTCTGTTACGAGATGAGGCAAGGTGACTGCTTTCACCACAAAATGATCACACACTCAAGAGCAGGGGTGGCCAAGCTGCGGCTCAGGAGCCATGTGTGGCTCTTGCATACCTATTATGTGGCTCTCAAAGCCCCCCCTCCCCCATCAGCCAGCTCGGAGAAAGCATTTGCCTCTTTAAAACACTTCTCCAAGCCCTATCACTCGCTGAGAATTCCATCATATGCACTGCCTCTCACTCATGCATAGGCTTGCAGTCCGTCACAAGGTCATAACAAAGCAAAGTGGTCCTTTAGGTGTGACAGTTCCAGACCATTTAGGGCAGGGGTGTTAAACTCATTTGTTATAAGGACTGGAACTGACATAAATGAGGCCTTGTCAGGCTGGGCCATATGTGTCATAAAATGTAATGACAGGTAGAGGAGATATAAACTTTATAAAGGACATAGACAAACACAAAGATTTTTAAAAGATTTTTAAACAATTTAAAAGCAAGCTGTGACAGAAGGAAGAGAGAGAGAAGGAAGCAGATGACAGCAGTAAGTTGCTTGTGAGCCATAATGGAAGCCCTCTGGGGGCCTGATCTGGCCCACGGGCCGCAAATTTTACAACCCTGGTTTAGGGCTTTAAAGGTTAATACAAGCACACAATTTTTCATACCAATTTCTCCCCATTGGATCTATTTATTTGTCATTCTCTGGTTCTCTCTGAATCTCTCAAGACAGAAGGCTGGTTGCTTTTATATAATATTTGGTAAATATACTGTTTTTATACAATATAGCAGAGGTGGCCAACGGCAGCTCTCCAGATGTTTTTTGCCGACAACTCCCATCAGCCCCAGCCATCAGCCATGCTGGCTGGGGCTGATGAGAGTTGTAGGGAAAAAACATCTGGAGAGCCACCGTTGGCCAACCCTGCAATATACTACCCAGCTTTTAACTTTCACGAGCTAAAATTACCGCAGCAGAAACCAATATTTCCATTTTTCTGATGGTTAAGGAGAATCAATTAGAAAAAAATTATTCTGAACGCTGATCACCCCAAATCACTGGGGAAGAAGATCTTTAGCCATTATCCTACCTTGCTTCTATAACATCCAGCCTGATGAAGAGATCTGGAGAACAGAACTCAAAAGCTTGAATGCTATGCTGCGTGATTTTGGGTCCAGTTTAATAAAAGGAATTCCTTCTCTTATGTTTTTTGGGGGATATTGCTATGGACCATAACTATTTACTTCTTGACACACCTTTTATGTAAGACTAAAACATTACCATTAAGACTGGAGAAAATCTTAGAAACTATTTGATCGCCACCAAGTTGGACACATTAATGCTATCCTGCAAACTGTGACTGGATTATCTTTTAGTATTTTGCTGCAGTGGGATTATAACTGACAACTGAAGCTACATTACAGATGATCAGGGCCAGTGTGTGGGAGAAGGCAAACTAGGCAAAGGCTGACGGCGCCAGCTCCCACAGGGGCGAAGGCGGGCACTCCCTCCCCGTCCCTGCTTGCACCATCCCTGAGCCTTTCTTGGCTCTGAGAGGTTCAAGGAGCACTCCTGATCCCTCAGAGCCAAGAAATAACACCACCACCACCCCCTCCCTTCCTTCCGCTCTGCCCCCCCCAAAAAGACAGTGGGGCCAAGGTGCGGCGCGCTGTGATCGCACCGGGGGGGGGGGAGGCAGAGCAGAAGGGGCCAAGGTGCAGCTGATTGTGCCGGGTGGGGGGGGAGTCGAGACTGGAAGGGCTATCATGTCAGGTGGGGAGAGGCAGGAATGGAAGGGACAAGGTGTGACGGGTGTGGGGGAGACAGCAGCAGAAGGGCCGATTGCGCCGGGTGGGGGGGAGGCGGGACAGGGCTGCCGGGCAAGGGGCATGCTGCGATGACATCACTTGCTGGTGATGTTATTGCGGCACACACACAGCGGTTAAACATTAGAGAAGGTGCCAGCACAGGCTTCTGCCTTGGGCGGCAAAAAACCTAATGCCGGGCCTGCAGATGATGTTTGCCACTCCTTGCAAAAAAAAATTGTATAACTCTAACTAACATCTATGCTGCAATAAGTCGAAGACCAGGAGTGTACAGCTTTTTCAAAAGATGTTTTAGGACAGTTCATTCACCCTACATCCCACAAAGGACTTTTTGTTTTACTTAATGAAGAGACAGCTGGATTATTTCAGTGCTTATGACAGGCAGCCATGTGAATTAAATCAAAGAAAGCAGAGACCCAAACTATGAAGGGACTTGAATAAGGCTGCCAAACCCCAGCAGAAGAAACATTTAAAAGGCCTCATCTACTTACAGGAAGTTCTCACAAAGAATTCCTGGAGATTCCTAGAGCTACCCAGAAGTTCAGGGTAGCTCTAGTAATTGCCAGGAACTTCCAGTTTTACCATACGGTTCCTAGTGATTCCTGTGTGTATGTTAAGTACCATTAAGTCACTTCCAATTTAGGGTAGAATTAATGAATTAGTGATCTCCAAAATGTCCTGTTGTTAACAGCCTTGCTTAGATCTTGCAAACTGAGGGCCCTTGTGGCTTCCTTAATAGAGTCAATCCATCTCATGTTGGGTCTTTCACTTTTCTGGCTGCCTTCAGCTTTTCCTAGCATTATCATCTTTCCAGTGACTCTAGTCTTCTCATAATGTGACCAAAGTACGATAGAGCCTCTGTTCAATCATTTTAGTTTCTAGGGAGAGTTCAGGCTTTATTTGATCTGGAACCCACTGATTTGTCTTTTTAGTGGTCCACCATATCCATAAAACTCTTCTCCAACACCACAGTTCAAAGGAATCAGCTTTCTTCCTGTCAGCTTTCTTCACTGTCAAACTTTCACATGCATATATTGTAATAGGGAATACTAGGGTACGAATTATCCTGATTTTGGTCACCAGTGACATGTCCTTACACTTAAGAGTCTTTTCTAGCTCCTAGAAGCTGCCCTTCCCAGTCTCAATCTCCTTCTGATTTCCTGATTGCAGTCTCCCTTTTGGCTGACGATTGAGGCAAACGATAGAAAATCCTGCACAATTTCAGTTTCTTAGCAGTCAGTCTTAAAGTTGTGTAATTCCTCAGTACTTATTAGTGTCGTCTTCCTATTGTTCAGCTTTAATCATGCTTTAATCATGCTTTAATCACTTTCTGCTTTAATCTTCACCAGTAGTGATTTCAAGTCTTCCCTATTTTAAGGGGAGGGATGGTGGCTCAGTTTTTGAGCATCTGCTTGGGAAGCAGAAGGTCCCAGGTTCAATCCCCAGCATCTCCAACTAAAAAGGGTCCAGGCAAATAGGCGTGAAAAACCTCAGCTTGAGACCCTGGAGAGCTGCTGCCAGTCTGAGCAGACAATACTGACTTTGATGGACCAAGAGTCTGATTCAGTATAAGGCAGCTTCATATGTTCGTGTTAATTTTCTGACAGTAATATGGTGCCACCTGCATATTTCAAATTGTTAATGTTCCTTCCACAAATTTCACTCCACTTTCCTCTAAATCTCATCCATCTTTCCTTATGATATGTTCTACAAACAGATTGGATAGGGAGATAAATTACATCCTTGTTGACACCTTTGCCAATTGGAAATCATTCTGTTTCTCCACATTCTGTCCTAACAGTAGCCTCTTGCTCGGAGTATAGGTTGCGCAGAGATGTACCCTTTCTACTTTCATGTAGCTCTTTCAATCACCAGCAATTCTATAGTAAAAACTTATTGTAAGTAGAAGAGACCTTATTTTACTTTTTTTCCCCTCCCAAACGTACAACCTCCCACTTGGAGGATTAAAAAGTCCAGTTTATCCTGTATGTGCAATAAACTGGTAGTGAAGCAGGGCTGAAATAAAAAGATATTAAATAAGGTAAATTGAAAGCCATCAATTAGGCACAAGGGCAAGAAAACAAAAGGTCAAAGAGATTTTAAAAGTGCTTGCTAGATGCCTCTTTGAAATAATCCTTCTAGATTGCGAAAGAGAGGAAAGGGGAGTTAGCAGTGTGTCCAACTTGTAGAATCATAAGGCAGCAAAAGGGGAAGTTAACCCACCGGCTCTGCCGCAGCTGCCTAAAATAGGAACTAGAAACTGGCTGGAATAAGCACTAATATAAGCATTGAGCAAATGTACCTTGGACTATGTCTCAGGAGCAAGTCAAAGATGCAAATATGTTTTTGATGAAGGATATTGCTGCAAGAGTGTTAGCAACATCAATGCCATGTATGGAAAGACCCTCCCTGTCTCCTCCTTGTTCTTTAGTAATATGACGCTTGTAATGATGTATGGGATATAGGGTGGTTCTTTCCTGTAATTGTGTGATTGTTTACTGGAAATGATTGTCTGTGACTATAAAACTGTAATTGTCTGTGACCTTCCTGAAATCGGGGCTCCCAGATTCGTTTAGACATGAGTCTGATCTGGGGTCCGTGTACACGTTAAATAAACGGCTGTTTCTTCCTTATTTTGCCTGTGGCCTCATTTCTGCCTCACCACCAATGGCTAAAGTTGCTGCTACAGTAGCCCTGTGCCATTCCTGGAGCATAGGAGGAAGTAAACAGCAGGGATCCAAACCAGCAGATATTCCTGAGCCTTCTCCCAACATAGCAGGGCTCCTGCAAAATCCCAGAAATAGAATATATGATCAAATATGGCAATATCGTACCTTAGTGATGCCCAAGACTCCAATGTTAGGGCTGGAAGAAGTGGAACCATTACCAGTACCCAGCAGCCCAGCAATTATGCAAGAGATTCCCTCTGTAAAAATGCCCCTGGGGAAAAGAAAAGGTATGTAGAAAATATTAAACTACTAGGACCACAAGTGCATGATGATCCCCATCCTCTTCACATGGCCCAAATTCCCTTACCATGTAACAAAGGAACAAGCTGCCACATTCTGAGCTACTTAGCTATTTTAAATAAACCGGAGTTAAAGGCCAATGTTTTATTCTCACCTAAACTTTTGTGGAGTAGAACCAAGATATTATGAGTAGATCCTCACTTGGCAGGCATGTTATTTTGGGGTAAGGTAGACAGGTCCAGGTTGGGAAAATTCTGGAGATTTGGTGAGGGAACTTGAGAAGGTACCTCAGCAGGGTTCAATGCCATAGCACCCACCCTCCAAAGAGGCTATTTTTTCCTGGGGAACTGCTCTCTGTCATCATTCCAAGAGATCTCCAGTTGGCAAGCCTATTCTGAGGTACAACATCAGTGAAGAAATGTGTTTTCCCTGAGAGGTATGAGATTGTCACGACTCGAGCCTCGGGTAGGAGACGGCTGCTGGAGTCCCGGCAGTCAGCCAGAACTCTTGCAGCCGGCTGAGGTTTTCAGGGAGCAGCACAGGCGTTATCTTAAACAGTCTAATTAGTCAAAACCATAAATCAGTCCGAGCCAAGGGATGAGACAGAGAGCGTAAACGCAGGAATGCCGGGGGTCGGGTAGCCAGAGAGAGCAAAGCCGAATGAAGTCAAATTACCAAAGCAAGTCCACAGAGCAAAGTCACAGTCCAGAGTTCCGAGGTCCAAGGTTCAAGCCGGGTCAGAAATATGCGGGTTCTCACAGGAGTCAAGAGGGTGCAGAGCGTGGTCACGTCCCAGGAGGATCGTTCGTTGCCAGCACAGTTTGCCAAAGGGCCAGGATTGCAGATATACTGTGCTGGCTTGTTAACCCATTAGTATGCCGGGCTTAGATCTCTTCTCCCCCGCATGCGTGCTTCACTCCTTCTGTTTCTAATCTCCTGCCGTCTCCTTTCACGGAGCCGGCTAACAGGTGGTGGAGATTCAGGAGGGGATGAGCTGGGGCCCGGCGTGGCCTGATCAGTTCCAGGTGGCTCCTGCTGCCGGCTTGCCTCCTCAGGACTTACGTCCAGGGCTGTTAGGCGCCTGCTCTGAGCTAGCAGGTGCTGGGTCAGGGGCAGGCATGACAGAGATGAGCAAAACCTCCACTGTGCATTTTAGCAGTATTTTTTTTTCTGGGCAGAAAACTGGAGGGGAAGTCAGTTCAGTTGCTTCCCAGATGTACCTCAGCTCACCTTTATACAAATGCTAATAGATCTAGCAGGAGAGATAATGGGTGGATCAAGCTTTTCTCCAAGCTGGGACCAGAGATTTGGAGGAATGAAATGCTAGAGGGATTCCAGGAAGGAAACGTCCTGGAGATCTCCAGGTAAAGCCTCTCTGACCTGGTGTGATCTGGTCAGCGGATGGAGAAACAGATATGATAAAAACTCCTTGCAACAAAAGGAGGTCTGTTTTTTCATTGGGCACTGAGTCCAAAAGGGCACACAGACCTCTCCATTGGGAAGGCAGCTATTGAATATGTGCTCACCTAAAGAGCTGGAGGGAGCTTCAAGGTAATGGAACTCTGTAGAGCTCTATACCTCCAAACTAAAGACCCTGTCCCATTGTCTAACATCTGATAGGGCATGTATCCCAAGAGGCACAGTGGGCTTGCATTTTACCCATTTCTTTTGAATCCCTTGCTTAATCTGGTGCTGTGCTAACAGTACGTTTATGAACAGTTTCTTTTCAATAAACACTTTATGACATTGATGCTGGGAGAGGTTCTCTGCACCTTGCAGACCTCCACTGTCTTGGACACACTATTTTAAAAGGAGTGCCAGGGGGAAGGCCAGCAGTTGGCAAGTGGCCATTCCTCCAGGGATTCACAAGGCAGTATATGGTCCCCATGGTGACCAGGTGCTGCGCAGAAGGAGTCACAGAGGCAAGGAAGGTGGGAATCCTAACCCTCCTAGTGGGCAAGTCTGTCTGTTTTGGTGCTTGGGAGGGGCAACAGTGTGAGGACTTCTAGTGTCCTGGCCCCACTGATGGACATCCTGATGGCACCTGGGGGTTTTGGCTACTGTGTGACACAGTGTGTTGGACTGCACGGGCCTTTGGCCTGATCCAACATGGCTTCTTTTATGTTCTTACAGAGATCAGGTGGTGGTGGCCTGGTGGGCTACTTGAGAGTGGAAGAAAAACCTCTCCAGGTGTTGAGAAAAACCTAGAAGAGCAGAGTGGAATAGGACCTACAGGCTAAAGCAAGCACACTCTGCCACAACATCAAAGATCAGGTTGAAAGGGCCACAAAATGCAGGATGCTCAGGGCAAAATGTAATTATATAGAATTCAAAGCTAAACTGGGAAAAATTAGTCTATTTACTAAGTATGCTAAACTATTTAACTCTGATCGGGGTGGGAAGTTCCATGTTTTGAAAAGGTAGTTCAAGTGCAAAAACCCCAAGTCCTTGTTTGTCCCAGAATGATTATAATGATTTCAACCTGAAGTCTCCCTAATCTAAATCTTTTTTGAGTACATCGATAACAAGTCTTATGGCACCTTAATGAATTTATTGCAGCTGCCCCACCTGAATTTGTTGCTACATCATCTAAGAACAACCTTATGCCACATAAAAATACCACTATGGGAAGTTGCGTTCTGTGTGCCACCTGACACTTGGAAGAAGTTAATAAAACTGGAAGTGTAGTAATAGAACAAGCTACTGCTTAAAAATATGGGGAGCCTTCATACTTCCATGTTATATGAACTTAGCAGCCCACTTCAATAGAATCCATGGAATTTTATTCCAGCTAACATCAGTCTTTTGAAAAAGGTGGTAGTGGTGGTAGCAGTATAAGAAAAAGGTACCTAGGTCAGATCGGAGATGGGGTTGGGGGGAGACTTGGCTCTCTCATAGTATTCTAGGCTCTAAATTTTAAGCTCTGTCTCTTTAGTAAGCCTCTAGCTATTGTATGAAGTTATTAGGAGCAAGAATGTGTATGAAGGATTGCATGCAGTTCCTCAAAGAAGTAAGCCTCCCTACTGAGGGTTGTCAGCTCTGGGTGGGGAAATACTTGGAGATTTGGGCAGTGGAGCCTGGAGAGGGGGGATTTGGGGAAGGGAGGGAAGGAGAGGGGAGGGACCTCAGCAGGGTATAATGCCATAGAGTCCACTCTCCAAAGCAGACCTTTTCTCCAGGGGCCCAGTGTCTCATCTGGAAATAAACTGTAATAGCAGAAGACCTCCAGGCCCCACCTGGAGGTTGACAGTCCTGTCTTGACTACTGAGTCTCATCTTCAGTTATGATCTGCCAGGAAACGTTTGGCATCACAAAGAATGCAGGGGCTGCTTCTTCCTCTAGTTCATTAGCTGACTGCCTTGTGATTGGGAGTGGTGGGATTTCATATTGACAAAATCATTGTCAAGTTTTTCAAAGCAATGCAGAGAAGCAGAGGTGCTGCACACCTCCTACCTACCTACCTGTTAATGGCATGTACAGGTGGAGGCGGAGCTCCAGCAAGCCTAGCACAGGCATAATAGTCACCAATCGACTCAATGATCCCAGCCAAGGTAGCACTGAACATTCCCAGCACTGCAGCAGCTGTCACTGTGGGGATCCCCCACTGGCCTAGAATGAGGAAAGGCAGTAGGTGTAAGTCAGAGCAAAACATACAGGAATCAAATTACTGCAAATAGGCTGGGCCTATAGGGACACACCTTGTAGAATGAAGGGCCTATGACAAAATAATGCTATGGTTGCTTAACATAGGATAGGACTCATAATAATGCATTTAAATTACCAGCAGGAAGGTACCAGTTGGATATTAAGAAAATGCTGTTATAGTAAGAATAGCTCAGCAGTGGCATTGGCAGCCTTGGGAGGTAGTGAGCTCCCCTTCTCTGGCAGTAAGGAACCTTTGTTAGGAGTACCTTTAGGTACTAGGAAGGGAATTGAAAACAAATCAGCCAGTATCATAATGCCCCTGTATAAATCGATGGTGCGGTCTCATTTGGAGTACTGTGTGCAGTTCTGGTCGCCGCACCTCAAAAAGGATATTATAGCTTTAGAGAAGGTGCAGAGAAGGGCAACTAGAATGATTAAAGGGCTGGAGCACTTTCCCTATGAAGAAAGGTTGAAACGCTTGGGACTGTTTAGCTTGGAGAAACGTCGACTGCGGGGTGACATGATAGAGGTTTACAAGATAATGCATGGAATGGAGAAAGTAGAGAAAGAAGTACTTTTCTCCCTTTCTCACAATACAAGAACTCGTGGGCATTCGATGAAATTGCTGAGCAGACAGGTTAAAACGGATAAAAGGAAGTACTTCTTCACCCAAAGGGTGATTAACATGTGGAATTCACTGCCACAGGAGGTGGTGGCGGCCACAAGTATGGCCACCTTCAAGAGGGGTTTAGATAAAAATATGGAGCAGAGGTCCATCAGTGGCTATTAGCCACAGTGTATGTGTGTATATAACATTTTTTGCCACTGTGTGACACAGAGTGTTGGACTTGATGGGCCGTTGGCCTGATCCAACATGGCTTCTCTTATGTTCTTATGTTCTTTAGGCTGACCCTGCATTGAACAGGGGGTTGGACTAGATAGCCTGCATGGCCCCTTCCAACTCTATGATTCTACAATTGCTCTTCAGTGAATACTAATTGTTAGGACCGTGATCCCAAATGTAGAAAGTTTAGGGAGACATGGTGTCATTTTTGAGTGATGCTCTAGGCCACCTTCTAGTGAAATCTCCTGCCTTCCATCCGCTTTGCCTGCTGCACCGCAACTGAGTGGGGTGGGGAAGATGCCATAGGAAATAGGAATGTCACACGGGCATGATATCAAAGCAAGAGTCAAGTTGCACCTTTAAGACCAACAAAGTTTTATTCAGAATGTAAGCTTTCGTGTGCTAGAAGCACACTTCATCAGACAATAGTATGGAATGGCAAGCAGTCCTAGATATAGAGAAAGTGGGCAGTGAGTTAGTATGCAGTTTTTTGAGCACTTCCATGACTCTGCATACTAACTCACTGCCCACTTTCTCTATATCTAGGACTACTTGCCATTCCAACTAGGGTTCCCAAGTTCAATTCAGGAAATATCTGGGGACTTTAAGGGTGGAGCCAGAAGACATTGGGGGCGAAGCCAGGAACAAGGGTGTGACAAGCATAATTGAACTCCAAGGGAGTTCTGGCCATCACATTTAAAGGGACAGCACACCTTTTTAAATGTCTTCCTTCCATAGGAAATAATGAAGGATATTGATAAGAACAAAAGGGAAAATACCAAATACGTGGAAGGAAGCTGTTATTTTGTTGATTCCAAAGGAAGACAAAGATGTTACGAACGTAAAAAATTATAGACCAATATCGTTATTAAATAATGACTATAAAATATATACAAGAATCTTGGCAGAACAGTTTAAACAATATTTGATAAATTTTATAAAGGAAGATCAAACGGGGTTTCTTCCCAAAAGGCAAATAAGAGACAATATCAGAACTGTTGTAAATATTGTAGAATATTATGAAAGACATCCAGAAAAGGAAGTAGCATTATTCTTTGTGGACGCAGAGAAAGCATTTGATCATTTAAACTGGGATTTTATGTTTGCAGTAATGGAGAAAATGGAGCTAGGAGAAAGCTTTACAAGAATGATAAAAACAATATATACTGAACAACATGCAAGGCTGTGTATAAATGCTGATCTTACAGAAGACATGATAATTAGTAAAGGTACAAGACAAGGTTGTCCACATCCCCACTGTTGTTTATAATGACTCTTGAAATATTACTGATGCAAATTCAAGAAGATAAAGAAATAGAAGGATTAAAAGTAAAAGGATTTACTTACAATACAGAGCATTTACAGATGATATAATGTTTATAAATTAAAACACCATACAAGTCACACCTTTGTTGTTAGCCAAAATACAAGAATATGGGGAGTTGGCGGGACTTTGTATTAATAAAGAAAAATCAAAACTTCTATGTAAAAATATGCAAATAAATAAGCAACAAGAATTGCAGAGACTAACGGGCTGTGAAGTTACCTCCAAGATAAAATATTTGGGTGTGGAGATAACAATGAAGAATATTGATTTGTTCAAAAATAATTATGAGAAGCTATGGCATAAAATGGATAAAGATATGTTAAAGTGGAATAAACTTAATTTGTCACTGTTGGGTAGAATTGCCACAATTAAAATGAATATTCTACCAAGAATAATGTATTTGTTTCAAACTATTCTGATTGTGAAAGACAGTAAACAATTTAATAGATTGCAAAGAAAAATTTCAGAGTTTGTGTGGGTGGGGAAGAAACCAAGAATTAACATGAAAATTTTAACAGATGCAAAAGAGAGAGGCGGATTTCAATTACCAGACTTAAAATTATATCATGAAGCAGTTTGCTTAGTATGGATAAAAGAATGGATAATGTTGTTAAACAAAAAAACTCTTAGCGTTGGAAGGTCATGGAAATAAATTTGGCTGGCATGCTTATATGTATTATGGGGGAAAAAAGATAGACGGCTTTTTCTCTCACAATTATATAAGAAACAGCTTGCTAAATACATGGATGGAATATAAGAAATATGGAGATGAGAGAAAACCGTTATGGATAGTGCCAGCCGAAGTGATAAAAATAACAGCGAAGACAGGTGAAGAAAAGTGGTTGTCATATCTCTCTCTCTCTCTCGGCTTGACTTCGCGAACGAAGATTTAAGAAAGGTGCAGTAGTCCGCGTCTGTTGCAGGCTCGCTGGTGGCTGACAAGACCAATGCGGGACAGGCAGGTCCAGCCACAGTGGCTGCAGGGAAAAGTCTGGTTTGGGGTTGGTGCTGTAGCAGTACAATTCTTCCTCGATCTCCTTTTGTCCTCAAGACCAGCTATGCATGCGTTCTCAAAGGAAGAGACAGCCTGGTGGATGGTGTGCCTCCATGCTTTGCGATCTGAGGCTAGGTCAGACCACTGGTGATGGTTGATGCGACAGGTGCCAAGGGATTTCTTCAAGGAGTCCTTGTACCTCTTCTTTGGTGCCCCTCTATTTCGATGGCCGGTGGAAAGTTCGCCATACAGAGCAATCTTGGGAAGGCGGTGGTTTTCCATCCTAGAAATATGCCCTGCCCAGCGCAGCTGCGTCTTCAACAGCAGTGCTTCGATGCTTGTAACCTCCGCCCACTTCAGTGTTGGTCACAAAGTCACTCCAGTGGATGTTGAAGATGGTGCGAAGGCAGCGCTGATGAAAGCGCTCAAGGAGTCGCAGGTGATGACGGTATAAAACCCACGATTCGGAGCCGTAGATGAGGGTTGTCATCACGACCGCTTTGTAAACATTGATCTTTGTGCCTTTTTTCAGATGCTTGTTGCTCCACACTCTTTTATGCAGTCGGCCAAATGCACGGTTTGCCTTTGCCAGCCTGTTGTCAATCTCCTTGTCGATCTTGGCGTCTGAGGAGATGATGCACCCCAGGTAGCTGAACTGCTGGACTGTCTTCAAAACTGATTCGCCCACAGTAATACAAGGAGGGTGATAATCTTCCTGGGGTGCAGGCTGGTGGAGAACTTCTGTCTTCTTCAGACTAACTTCTAGGCCGAATAGCTTGGCAGCCTCTGCAAAGCAGGATGTCATATGCTGCAGAGCTGATACCGAGTGGGAGACACGTGCAGCATCATCAGCAAACAGTAGCTCTCGGATAAGTTTTTCCATTGTCTTGAAGTGGGCCTTTAGTCGCCTCAGGTTGAACAGGCTGCCATCGGTGCGATAGCGGATGTAGACACCATCGTCATCATCTAAATCTACTGCAGCTCTTTGAAGCATCATGCTAAAAAAGATCGTAAAGAGAGTTGGCGCGAGAACACAGCCTTGCTTTACACCTGTGCCTATTGGGAAGGGCACCGAGAGATCGTTGCAATGTCTGACTTGGCCTCGCTGGTCTTCATGTAGCTGGATGACCATACTGAGGAACCTTGGGGGACATCCTAAACGTTCCAAGATTTGCCACAGGCCGTTCCTGCTAACGGTATCAAAAGCTTTGGTAAGGTCAACAAAAGTCACATATAGATCCTTGTTTTGTTCCCTGCATTTCTCATGGAGCTGCCTGAGAACAAATACCATGTCGGTGGTGCTCCTGTTAGCTCTGAAGCCGCACTGGCTCTCTGGGAGGAGTTCTTCTGCAATGGCGGGCACCAGTCTGTTCAGGAGTATTCTGGCAAGGATTTTGCCTGCGATGGAGAGCAGGGTTATCCCCCGGTAGTTGGAGCAGTCTGACTTTTCCCCTTTGTTCTTATGTAGAGTAATGATGATTGCATCGCGAAAGTCCCGTGGTAGTTTGCCTTGTTCCCAGCAGGTGACAAGTAGTTTGTGAAGTGTACTATGTAGTACTATGCCTCCATGCTTCCAGATCTCTGGTGGAATTCCATCAACTCCTGCTGCCTTGCCACTTTTCAGTTGCTTGATGGCTTTAACAGTCTCTTCTAGGGTGGGGATCACATCCAACTCTGTTTTCACTGGTTGAAGTGGGGTGAGGTGGATTGCTGAATCTTGAACTACGCGATTGGCACTGAAGAGAACCTGAAAATACTCCGACCACCGGTTCAGTATGGATGCCTTGTCTGTAAGAAGCACTTGGCCGTCTGCACTACGCAAGGGACTCTGAGCCTGATATGATGGACCATATACTGCCTTCAGGGCTTCGTAGAACCCTCTTAAATCACCAGTGTCTGCACACAGCTGGGTTCTCTCTGCAAGCTTGGTCCACCACTCATTCTGAATGTCTCGAAGCTTGCGCTGGAGGTTGCTACATACAGTGCGAAAGGTTGCTTTTTTCCCGGGACAGGAGGGCTGAGCAAGATGCGCTTGGTGGGCAGATCTCTTTTTCGCCAGTAATTCTTGGATCTCTTGATTGTTCTCGTCAAACCAGCCCTTGTTCTTCCTTGTGGAGAACCCGAGGATTTCTTCAGAGGTCAATAGGATGGTAGTTTTTAGGTGTTCCCAGAGTGCTTCTGGAGAAGGATCTGTGAGGCAACTGGGGTCCTCAATTCTTGTCTGGAGTTTTGCCTGGAAGGCAGCTTTAACTTTGGCTGACTGAAGGCTGCCAAGTTCCAACCTGAAACTTCCTCCGGGGGATACCGCCTCTCCTGGGTGTAGATTTAAAGTGAAGACAGAGATTGCAGCGTACTAGACGATGATCCGTATGACATTCTGTACTGGGCATTACTCGGTTGTGTAAGACATCTCGAAGGTCTCTCTGGCGCACCAGAATGTAGTCAATAAGGTGCCAATGCTTGGACCGTGGGTGCATCCAGGTTGTCTTCAGACTGTTCTTCTGCTGGAAGATAGTGTTGGTAATGGTGAGCTGATGCTCCATGCAGAATTCTAGCAGGAGGCGCCCGTTATCATTGCAGTTGCCAATGCCATGTTTGCCAAGTACTCCTTTCCAGGCTTCCGAGTCTTTACCTACTCTGGCATTAAAGTCACCAAGGATGATCACCTTGTCCTCTGTAGGGGTCTTCCGTACGAGGTTGTGTAGATCAGCATAGAACTTGTTCTTTTCTGCAGGATCTGCTTGAAGGGTTGGAGCATACACACTAAAGAGTGTTGCATGCTGCTTGTTTTGAAGTGGGAGGCGCATAGACATGATGCGATCTGAGTGACCTGTTGGCAGGTTTTCGAGTTTAGAGGCAATGGAGTTCCTGACCATGAAGCCGACGCCAGAAAGGCGGCTCTCAGCCTTTGACTTACCCGACCAGTAGAGGGTATAGCCAGCACCGTGTTCTTGAAGACTACCTTCCTCAGGGAAACGGACTTCACTGAGAGCTGCTATGTCGATATTCAACCTGAGAAGTTTGTGGGCAACTAGAGCAGAGCGTCGTTCAGGGCGACCACTGTCTACTGTGTCAAGCATGGTTCTGATGTTCCAACACGCAAGCTTTAGTCTTTGCACACTTTGTGAGGCAGGTGCATGCCTTTTCTTTGTTGTTATTTTTCGACCGCAAGTAAGGATGCCCGTTGACCGCGGCTAGCCAACTGGGGGGGAGGAGACTAGCTTTGTTTAGGCCACCTTTTCTAGGCCCCTCTGCATACGGAGCAAGCAGTACTGTCCCATCGCTGTATGACTTGGTATGTTGTGGGCTGTGGATGTGGATACCCTTCAGGCCTGCGCAGAGGAATTTTTAGGTGAAGCGCAGTGTGTGCAGTACTGGCTCCACCCTTTCACCATGGGGTCATCTGCCATGGCCCAGTAAGCTGGGACGCCGGCAGCGAGTCCTCCAGGTGGTAGATGTTACATTAACGAGCTCTGTCTGCCCGGGCTTGATGTTAGAGTTTTCCTTCTCTTGGCTGGCGAGGTTGGTGAGCCCAGCCTGCCCATCCAGTTATACCGCCGGACATTCGGTCGCACCATAATATGGCAAACTCTGTGAAAACGGGGGGGACCAGCGAGAAGGTGTTGCCACGGATGCAGTAATGTAGGAGAGGCCATTGCAATGACCATCTGCCAGGCATAGCCAGACAGTGACCACGCAGAGTTCACTACACCGGGAAAGGAGAGGCGATGTATTGCGCATGCACTTCCCCTGGGGGGGGGCAGGACACCCAGAGGGAGCCCACCCCCCACCCCCCCGGTTGTCATATAATCAACTATTAAAAATACAGTGGCAACATAGAATTGAAAACTGCTGAAGAGCTGAATAATAAATATGATTCCAAATGCAACAAATAAAGAGCTTGGTGGAGAATGACATTAAAACTGAAGGAATAAGAAAAGAGCAAACAGAAATGGAAAAAGTTCTGCTTGGAGACAACGAAAAATTAATTTCAAAATTATATAATTTACTTTTAAAATGGTCTACAGAAGATGAAGTAGTAAAATCTCAAATGATTAAGTGGCCAATTAATGTAAATAAAGAAATACAGATGAAAACTTGCGAATATTTGTGGAAGAACTCTATGAAGCTTTTGACGTGTCATAGTATTAAAGAGAACTGTTTTAAAATGATGTATAGATAGTATATGACTCCTAAGAAATTGGCAAAGATGAATAATAAGATGCCAGACAGATGTTGGAAATGTAAAAAACATGAAGGTTCTTTCTACCATATGTGGTGGAGTTGTGAAAGAGCAAAAAAGTATTGGCAGATGATTCAACAAGAAATTTCTAGGATCTTGGGATATGAATTCAAGAAAGTTGCAGAGGCTTTTCTGTTGGGATTACAAATGGAAAAATTTCCAAAAGAAGATAGAACTATAATTTGGTACTTGCTTTCAGCTGCTAGGACATTATATGTGCAGTTGTGGAAGCAAGAAAAAATACCAGAGAAATGGGATTGGATTGTAAAAGTTATGACATGGAGTGAAATGGACAAATTAACAAGAATTTTAAGAGGCTATGATTTAGAAGTTTTTAAGAGGGAGTGGGAAAAGTTCCGAAGATATGTAGAAAAAGAGTGGAAAATAAAAGGACATTGGACAATTTTTGATAATAATTAAGTCTTAGAAAAAAGAAGAATATTAATTTTTGTTTTTATTAGTTAAGGGTACCTTTAAACATTTGTACTTTTAGCCCTAGATACTATACTGAAAATTTGGTGCCTTTATCTCAAAAAACAGCTTCCTCAGAGCCCTTGAAACCTCCAGATCAATTCCCCATTATACCCTATGAGAATCGATCTCCACATAGGGAATAATGAAGTGCTCAGCAGACGTTTCCCCCTCCCTTTCTGGCGACTCTGAAGTGAGGGATTGGCCTCTCTACTCATGAGTTGCTGCCAACTTCTTCAAAGTAACACAGACACGCCATCCCAAGAGGAAGCCTTTCAATCGGAGACTGAAGCCTCCAGAGGTGGAAAAGGCAGATGGTCCTCTGGGGGCGGGGCTTCCCCCCACCGGCCAGCTGACTGGGGGCAGGAAGGAGCCTGGGAAAGCGGAAGAACCTCCACTGGGACCTGGGGATTGGCAAGCCTAATTCCAACCAATAGTCTGATGAAGTGTGCTTAGAGCACACAAAAGTTTACATTCAGAATAAAACTTTGTTGGTCTTAAAGGTGCAACTTGAGTCTTGCTTCGTTCTACTGCTGCAGACCAACACGGCTGCCCACCTTGATCTATTGGCATGGTATCGCTTTGTAGTATGACCTCTTCTCCAAAGCAAAAAGCCAGTCCTGGCTTTCCCTCTGTCTCCTCAATGCAAGAGGTACTTCAAAAGAGCACAGGAGACATTGCTTTTGTGTCTGCAGGGAGTACCCATCCAGAAACACCTGCTTCCATCAAAGGAGGATGTTTGGCCTGGAACCTTCCAGAGTTTTGTGATTGGCCCTTGTACTTCATGGCAGCTGTTTTGCAGTTGGACACAACACTGCCCCACAGCCATTTTTGTGATGGCACCCATTCAATGTTCTTAAAATTCCCAAGTTGCTCACAGCTCCAATAAGGTTATGGACTTCTGTTTTAGGAGATGATAGCTCTGACCAGCAACCATTAGAGCTTAGAGGGGGTGACTCCCCTCCCAGCTGAGGGAAGGGAGAGGGCAGGTCTGTCTGTGTATATGAGAGGCACAGAGATAGCACAAACAGCAGGGTTGAGCTGGATCATATGTGAAGAGGAGCAGAAAAAAGGCTGTAAAGAGGCTAAGCGTGTGAGTGCAGAATTTCTATTCCTAGTGACCTGGTGTAGGACAGCCCTGTAGGAGTTGTCTCTGCCTTCCACACCTGAAAACAAATCAAATATTTCAAAAACAGTATAAGCCTCTCCTCAAAAGGGAACCAGCCAGGTAAGTGCTATTCCTGGAACTAAAGCAGTTCCTGCATGCATGGATGAATGCATCAACAGATCAATGGGTATGAGACAGACTAAGCAGAGGTTATGCCATAGAGTCTTACACTCTTCCTTGAGACTGGTTTTTGTCTATACCTGCATCACTCACTAACACAACAGGAAATACAGTACATAAATTACAAAGACCTTCTAGGCATTAAAGCAATAGCGCTAGAACCACTGCAGGAATGGGGAATGGTATATATTCAAGATCCCTATGAACAACCAGGAGAACCATTTTCGACCTCAAGTTCATCAGTTTGTCTGTGAGGCACAGGAAGTTCAAAATGGAGATGCTGAAAACCATAAAGAGGCTCTTCAACCAAGGGCACTCATGACATTCACTGGCTTAGCAGAGTGCTATCTACACACAATGATCCTTACATCACACATGAGGGATTCCATCAGACAGGAGATTCCTCTGATTCAAATATGGAAACCAACTCTTCCAATTCAAAGCAACACTACTGAGGCTTGCTTTGCCTCCCCCTACCTCACGAAGCTAATAGTAGCTGTGGTGGCCAGTCTAAGTACTTGAGGAACCCACATTCTGTACCTCAGTGATTATCTGCTCAGATCACTGAGGAAAAGGAAAAAGCAGTCCACAATATCAGACAACCAGGTTCTGAAAGAATTCTGTCAACAGCAATTAAAGGCAGTTCAGCACAGCTCAATCCTAATGGCACTTGAGTGCCAACACAGACTTCAGCAAGGAAATATTCTTCCTCAAGAAATGTGGGAGAAGTTGACATTTTATGCCAAGGTACTAAGAATGACAAAGACTTGGATCTCATGTTCCTTATAAAGATCCAAGGGTTCATGATTATGACTGTAGATCCTATTTACTTGGTGAGAGAACATTTAAGGCAGGGGTGTCGAACGCATTTGTTATGAGACCCATATCTAACATAAATGAGACCTTGTCGGGCTGGGCTGTGTCAGGCCGGGCCATGTGCGTACCTATTTAAGATTAGGTAGCAGAGATATAAACTTTTAAAAGGACACAGACAAACACAACTAAACTTAAAAAAAACTTTAAATAAAACATTCTTGTTGGTCTTAAAGGTGCTTGTTGGTCTTAAAGGTGCTTGTTGGTCTTAAAGGTGCTTTCTTTGTATTTCTCCTGTGGGAACCAGGGAACCGGGCAAAGGAAGCTCTGGATCTTTCCCTCCCTCCCCAGGGGACCAGAAGGGGGAGGAGCCTCAACCAGTGGAGAAAATCAAGGCTTTGCTCTGTAGCTCCTGTGTGATTGAGCAAGCCTTGAAAAACAAGTTGAGATGCAGAAGGAAGCAAGAGGGGGGGAGGAAGTAGACAAGAGCCAGTTGCTTGGGAGCCTGATAGGAGCCCTTTGGGGGCCTGACCACCATGATGGTGGGGGAATTCAACAGGCAAATCGATCAAATCCTGGGTTTGTCGGCCCCGCAGAGAGCCCCACATCCACCTCCACCTAGACCTCCCGCAGCTCCACTGCCAACCCCGCCGGCGGTGCCCCAGCCTCCTCGGGAGGGAGGTTGTGGACGGGAGTTAGAAGCTACCTTCAACAGAGACCCCGAGGAGGAGGAGTATTTCACGATCCAGGCTAACAGCTACATGCACTATTGGGGAAACACCTTCCCTGATGAATTCAGCCGGGTGGACTACCTGGGGTCAAAGTTAAAGGGAGCCACGAAAAGATGGTATGTGAGTCTGTATGAGGCCATGAGCCCGGAACTGGACTTCGTGGCCACATTCCTACAGGCCCTGCTGGCCCAATATGAAGACCCACTACAGGAAACCTGCACGCTGGCTGCCCTGAGGGACATGCAGCAAGGCTCCAAGACAATTCGAGAATATGCAGCGGAGTTCCGTACGAATGTGGCAAAAGTGAGAGGATGGAGTGAGCTGATGAAGATCGAACACTTCACCCATGGGCTGAATGTGAGTATTCTAGATCACGCCCTACAGCAAGCCAGACCAACCACCTTGGTGGGTTGGATCCAACTGGAGGGTGAGGTGGAGACCAACATGAAGAGGGTGGCCATGCAATGTCAACACCAGAGCAGTAAGTCGAGTTGCGACCCGAAACCCGGGGGGAAGGTGGAGGCGAAGAAGCCCCAAGGCGGAGGTGCGACGGGGAAGCCGGTGGGGACCCGTAAATGCTTCCAGTGCGAGGACCCGAACCACCTGGCTAGTAGCTGCCCGAACCCTCCCCGGGCGCTGTCAAGCTCATCGAAAACAAGCACACCGACACCCAAGAAGCCGGCCAGCTGCCCTAAGGAAGTGGCCAAGAGCAATGCCGCCGCGGGCTCGATGTAGGACGATGACACCATCGTCACCGATGAGCTGAGTGAGATGTCCTGGGCTGATGAGCCATTGGGAAACCACCTGCTCTAAACGATGCCAGCCAGCAAGTTGCCGAGGAACCGGCACCACCATATATGGTGGACTTGTGAAAGAGCAAAAAAGTATTGGCAGATGATTCAACAAGAAATTTCTAGGATCTTGGGATATGAATTTAAGAAAGTCGCAGAGACTTTTCTGTTGGGATTACAAATGGAAAAATTTCCAAAAGAAGATAGAACTATAATTTGGTACTTGCTTTCAGCTGCTAGGACATTATATAAATGAGGGTCCAAGGAAGAGTGGGTTAATGGTGTGGAAGAAATGGCAGCCAAGATGGTTAAATCAGGTATCTAGATGGACGCCATTAGAAACGTTAATGGAGGAAGACAGGGACTATAGGTGGAGGGAATCACTCAATCTTAAAGGATACAGAAGGGTAGAAGATTTGTTAATAATGAATAAGTTAAAACCATTACAAGACTTGCAAGCCGCAGTAGGGGTACAACATTGGCTTAAAGCCGTAGGATTGTATACTAAAGTTAAAAAGAAAGTGGAAAAAAGTAATTTAAATGAAGAGGAACCTATGGAAAAGATTTATAAATTAATGGGTAAAACAAAAAAAGGAATAGTAAGCATTTTATACAGGTGTATGATCTCAGACATCGAAGGAGTAATAGGTTACCTTCAATGGATATGGAGTTCAGAAGGCCAGATAACAAAACCAACAGTAGAAAAGTTAATGGAAGGCTTAAAAAAGGTTAAAATTTATAAAGTTAGGGAAATGGAATTGAAATTCATTACTAAATGGTATAGAACTCCGGCTACCTTAGCTAACATGTTTCCTGGGTTGAGCCCTAAATGCTGGCACTGTAAGAAAGAGAAGGGATGGTACACCCACATGTGGTGGGAATGCCCTGAGGCTAATAGATTATGGAAAATGGTAGTGGGAATGATAAAGAAGTTCTTTCAAGTTGAACTGAGAATAGAGTTTGAATTGATGAAGATGAGTATACTAGGGAATGCGATAATAGGGAAGAATAAGACCTATTAAAAGTAATGATATCAGCGGGTAAAGAGGTAATGGCGGTAGGATGGAAGGATAAAAGTAAATGGAAGGAAAGAATTTGGCATGATTATCTTTTTGATTTTGTTCAGTCAGACATAGCTGCCATAATGACTCAGGAAGGGTCATGGGAGGAAAGAAGAACAAGGATTAAGGAAAAGTGGCTGATCTACCTGAAGTGGGCAAAAGAAGAAAAGAAGGCAGACATTCAGTGGAAGCTCCAAGTCCTTTGTCCCTGGCTGGAAGACAACGTATAGACTAAGGGGGGTGGGATGGGGAGAAATATGTTAAATGGAATGAGAAGAAGAGTGTAAGAGAAATGGACAATCAATAATAACAATAAAATATATATTTTTAAAAAAAAAATAAATCTGGACCGATCACAAAAATTTGGAGGCACTTACTGGCTGGAGAAAACTCAGTGTAAAACAAATCCAGTGGGCAGGGTTTTTCTCCAAATTTGACTTTGTGCTGAGGCATATTCCTGGAACGAAGAACTTTTTGGCGGATGGTCTTTCACGCCTTCCTCAGCATAATAGCCAAAAGGAGGAGGTGGTAAACTCGCTGATTCCCCCCACTCAGGTGGCTGCAATGGTGATTACCAGGTCCAAAACTCAGCAGAAACTGTGGCCAAACGGGTGGGGGGGAGAGCATTTGGCCATTGAGACCGAAAAAGAGGGAGAAGAGTGACCAGGAGACGTACAGAAAGGAGAGGATGGGCTCTGGTATAAGGGGAGTAAGCTGTACATACCGAAAGGCCTACGGTCAGAGGTCTTACAATTTTGTCATTCTAACAAGCTAGCTGGCCACTTTGGGTACGTCAAAACACTCCACCTAATTAGTAGGCAGTTTTGGTGACCCTCTATGAAAAAGGACGTTTCAGAGTTCATGGCTTCCTGCCCCATTTGCCTTATGGCCAAAAGAAGGGAAGGGAAGCCCCCGGGACTACTGAAACCTTTGGAGACGGCTACTCACCCTTGGTCCTTGGTGTCAATGGATTTCATAGTCGCACTACCAGTCTCACAGGGCAAGACAGTGACGCTGGTAGTAGTAGACACCTTTTCCAAACAGGCGCACTTTATTCCATGCGTGCAGTTGCCCACCGCCAAGAGGCTCGCCTATCTATTTTTCCATCATATTGTGAAATTACACTAATTCCCTGATAAGATCATTAGTGACAGGGGCCCGCAGTTCGTTGCCAACTTCTGGCGGGAGTTTTGTAAATTATCTGGTATAGAACAGGGGTTGAGCTCTGCCTACCATCCTCAAACGGACGGACAGATGGAATGCGTGAACGCTTTGTTGGAACAGTATTTACGGTGCTATGTGAACCACCAACAGTCCAACTGGGTGGATCTTTTGCCATTGGCAGAGCATGGTTACAACAACAGCATGCACAGCTCAACCAAGGCTTCCCCTTTTCAGATCGTGAATGGATATGAGGGGAAGCCTGTTCCTCTCCTGCCAAGGGGCGAACGAACCTGCGACCCCACATCATTTGAACAATGATGGGGAAAGCTAGGGAGTGGCTGGAAAGTGATCCAAGAGAATCTGGAGGTGGCGAAGGCAGCGTATAAAAAGCAGTATGACAAGTCTCATGTACCGGTGTGGAATTTTAAGGTGGGGGATTCTGTATTGGTGTCAACCAAAAACCTCCCCTTGATCCAACCATCAAAGAAATTGGCCTATAGATTCTTGGGTCCTTTCAAGATCAAACGGGTGATCAACAAGGTTACAGTAGAACTAGAACTGCCCAAAATGTTTAGTAAAATACACCCTGTCTTTCATTGCAGTCTTCTGCGAAGAGACCCGGGTGGTTCTTCTTGGCACCCTCGACCACCAGCTCCACAACCTATCCAGATTGGGAATCAGAGTCATCATGAAGTGCAGGAGATTTTAGATTCGAAATTGAAACGTGGAATGTTGTATTATCTGATTAAGTGGAAACATTTCCCAGCCACTGAAAATGAATGGGTAGCCGAGAAAGATGTATTAGCTCCTGATTTAGTAAATAAATTTCATAAAGCGTTTCCTCAGAAGCCCCGGAGCTGAGTTTAGGGGGGGGCAGTATGTCAAGCATGAATAAAATTCCATTGGTAATTGATTGTTCTAGGGCCCTGCTTAAGCCTGGTCTGGAAAGCATCATGGAGGGCACAACCGTCTTGCCTTATTATTCTTTCCCTTCCCCCCTGTCCCGCTTTATGGCTAGCAATTAGAAGTAGTGAGAACTGAAACCAAGTAATCAGCACCTTCTCATACATCCCGTGAAGGGAGTATAGGCCATCTGGAGAAAGCAAGGACAAAGTCCTGATAATGGTATGGGAACCTAGACATTTATGATAGTTTATGTGTGAATGCCACCCCACAACCTCATCCCTTGGAATCCCTTTGAAGTAAGCCTCAAAAGTATTATATCAATGTATCAGTTTCATTCTTCTCAAGAACTGTCTATGTCAAAGTATCAGTCTATCAATAAACATAGACTTTGTAGCAACTTCATCATTGAATCCGCATGCTTGACACCAGGATCCTGATGCCTTCATTCCAATTGGCCGTTCTCGTAGAACTGGCCAATCAGGATGTGACGCATTTCTTCCAGGAAATGCAAATGAAGGATCCTGGATAGACTAATAGGAGGGATTGTTGCTGACTAAAGAGGACATGTTTAACTCAGCCACAGTGTATATAGTGAGAGTGTTGGAAATATGTATGTTTTGTATGTCTTTTACAATGTTGTAAAGTTCCAGTCATTATAGGGTTAACACTGTGCCTGATTCCCTATTGTCTGCATGACCTGGGAAGAAGATACTGACTGCTGTCAATCAAGGTCTAGAAGCGGGAAAGCCTGTTTTGTCTGTTTGGTCCGTTATTCAGGTGACTTCCTTTGTTCAGGCAGAGAGGTCAAGAAGAAGGAGGAAGTAGCCTCCATTAAGCACATGATCTTCTAGTGTAAGCATGTGGTTCTCAATGTGTGAGGATGTGGTTCTATAGTGTTTGTTGTTTTATCTCCCAGTACCCTTTCCCTGTAGAAATAAATATGTTTTTGCTTTTTCATGTTAAATGCCTCTCAATGATTATTTGATCCAGTGATCCATCACACTGTTTGAGATAAAGAAATAGAATTTCAAACAGAAATCCCTAACAGAGAGAAGTTGCCTGTGCTGTTTGTGACTTTCTTCTTGAATAAACTGTTGCTGCTTACTTACGAGCTGACTGAACTCACCTTACAGTAGGGACCTCGGTAGGGTTGCCAAATCCAATTCAAGAAATATCTGGGGACTTTGGGGGTGGAGCCAGGAGACATTGGGGCGGAGCCAGGAGCAAGGGTGTGACAAGGATAATTGAACTTCAAGGGAGTTCTGGCCATCACATTTAAAGGGACCACACATCTTTTAAATCCCTTGCCTCCATAGGAAATAATGAAGGATAGGAGCACATTCTTTTGGGGTTCATAGAATTGGACCGCCTGGTCCAATCTTTTTGAAACTTGGGGGGTATTTTGGGGAGAGGTACTGGATGCTATGCTGCAAATCTGGTGCCTCAACCTCAAAAAACAGCCCCCCAGAGCCTCAGATACCCGCAGATCAATTTTCCATTATTTCCTATGAGAATAAGTCTTCATAGGGAATAATAGAGTTCCCTCCTCTCCCCCCGTTTTCTCTCTCTCACTCACACACACACACACTTAACTGTCTCTGGTGCAAGTGGGCAGCCGTGTTGGTCTGAAGTAGTAGAACAAAGCAGGAGTCTCTGGTGCCTCCACAATGAGGTCTGGAAAGTACAGGGGGCTACGCAGCTCTTTTACACACACACTCACTTGTCCGAAAGGAAAGCAAAACAAACAGAGCTGCACTCTCAGGAGGTCGGCTGTTGCTAACCCTTCCCCATGAAGTACTTCCTGCTCTAATTTAAAGGCACACACACATTTTAAAACTGTACCTGTTTGCGGGTCCTGCCCAAGATCTAGCTGGCCAACTGGCTGGGGAAAGCCTGTAAAACCTGGGAATCCCCCACTGAGATCTGGGGATTGGGAAGCCTAAGGGGAAGGGAAGGGGCAAAGAGAAGCTGCTGCGATGGGGCTGGGTGGGAGGAGAAGGGAAGGGGCGAGGAGAAGCTGCTGCAATCGGGGCTGGGTGGGAGGGAAAGGGAAGGGGCAAGGAGAAGCTGCTGTGATGGGGCTAGAAGGGGCGAGGAGAAGCTGCTGCCATCGAGACTGGGTGGGAAGGGAAGGGGCAAGGAGATGCTGCTGCCATCAAGACTGGGTGGGAAGGGAAGGGGCAAGGAGACGCTGCTGCGATGGGGCTGGGTGGGAAGGGAAGGGGCGAGGAGAAGCTGCTGCGATGGGGCTGCATGGGAAGGGAAGGGGCGAGGAGAAGCTGCTGAAATCGGGGCTGGGTGGGAAGGGAAGGGAAGGGCGAGGAGAAGCTGCTGCAATGGGGCTGGGTGGGAAGGGAAGGGGCGAGGAGAAGCTGCTGCGATCGGGGCTGGGTGGGAAGGGCTGCCATTTTTCCCCCGCTTCCGGATTTTTGGCGAGCGAGGGAGGAGGCTCCAAATCGGGGGGTCCCCCGCCCGGGGTGGGGGATTGTGGGAAGCTTAGACCTCAGTGGAGTACAATGCCACAGAGTCCACCCTCCAAACCATTAATTTTCTCCAGGGGAACTGATCTCTGTAGTCTGGAGAAGAGTTGTATTTCTGGGGGATCCCCAGGACCCACCTTGAGGCATCCCTAAAGCAGCACCAGATCAAGAGAACTGCAGAAAGAGGCAGCATTGATACTTCTGTGCGCAAGGAAACACTTAGATTTGCTGATGGCACAGCTGTCAGAACTTGTAACTTTCCTGTATACTGAACCTAGCAATGTTAGCCTGACTGACTCCATGTTGGAAATGTTCTACTAACCCAGTACTATTGCCTTTATGCCTACTAACCAAATGCCTTTGCATTTCAAACAAATCCAAATCACTGTGGGGCGATTGATAGTCTCTGGGAAGCTGCTGCAGGTGTCCCTTTGAAGCTGGATTGCCAGAGCAAAGCAGCAGGGTTCCTTCCTTCGCCTTGCAGATAAGAGGCCTGGGAACAGACAACTGTCTCCCGAAGTGTGAGAATAAGGTCTATTGTTTCTGTTACCCCTGTATAAAGAATGCGCCGATAGCCACTCCGGTTATCAGAGTCAATTTGCTTCTCCACTGAATGTAGTTCTCAATAAACGCTTTAACTTTTAAAACAAAGTAACACATCTTGTCTGAAGTTCTCCAGTTCTGACAACAGCATAACAGTATCAGCAATGTTCAGGCAGACTGTCTTAGTGAGTGATGGATGAATCTGGGTGTAGTGCCTGAGTCAACAGATTCCTCAGGACATATTATGCTCATAAGTATATCCTCAGCTAACCAAGAAGGGAGGCGAAGCTAAGCTCCACCTTCAAAATGGCAGCATTAAGTTCCACTTTCCTCTGCCTCCTATCTCAGTCCCTTGACAAGCTTTTTTTCTTTTCACACATTTGAGCCGTGTGACTCAACTGTGAAGTGGGGAGAAGAGGAGTCCTCAGGCTACAGGGGAACCCAGCAGACGTTCTGCACTAATATAATGAAGGAGAGTTGGGGGCAATATCAATAGCAAGTGGTCTGTGGACAGGTCATGTGAACACCCCACCCATTCTCATTCTATTCTGTGATGCTTCCATGGTAGGAGCAGGGATGCTCTCCTTCATTAAGGGAGAATGGAACAGTCAATTTATTATGAAAATTCCTTCTGCTTGCAGGTAACTTTGTTGCACCCTGAATCAAAGGGCAATAGGGTTTTTCTTACTGGGTAGGACTTCAGGATAACTCAGTCTCATTATATCTTGAAAGCTAAGCAGGTTTGGCCCTGGTTAGTATTTGGATGGAAAGGAAGTCCAGGGTCACTATACAGAGGCATCCAATGGTAAGTCACCTCTGGACATCTCTTGCCTTGAAAGTCCTATGGGTTCACCATAAGCCAGTTATGACTCAACAGCAAAAAAAAAAGGACTTTGTTAAAATAATCAAGGCACCTGAGTCTGTTCGTTGCAGTTTTATTAATGTCACTCATTGTTCCTTCAATGTCTTCTTAACCATGCCTTTCATTCTCTGTTAAGTTTATGTTTTTAATTATAAAAGCTGTTAAGTCTTTGAAACAACAATAGGCACACCTTGCAGAAGTTGTGGAAAGCTATGGAAGTAGGGCTGAGACCTTCCAGTTGCACCTGGAAATCTCCTGCTATTACAACTGCCAGTCAGTCAAAAATTTATTAGCCATTGGCCGTTACAAAACAAAACAGAAACCGAACAACAAAGTTTCAAATTAACACCTTAAAAGTTCCCCAGAAAGGCCAACCTTAAGAAGTTATAGCATTTGAAATTACTTTGCTCTTATCTTCTTAGCTGTAAGGGCAAACAAAGAGACTCTACAGGACACGTCAGATAACAGAAATATAATCTTTTCCGTTTCTGAACATGCTTTTAAGGAGGTTAGTACTCCAGACAGAAATTTAATTGAACAGGATCTAATTAACTCTTTCACACCCCTCCCATCTATGGAACAACTTGCAATCACAACTAAACTCAAAGTGTTGAGGGACGAACTTTTGAGAACAAAAAGTGGTCACACGCAACAAATATCTAATCTGCTTATGATGCCCAACACTCTTGAGAATGGTTCAGCTTTATCAACCCCTCTAACTCCTCTTATTTCTATGGAGGCAGACCAAAGGAAAACAGGAGTAAACCACTCACCCTCCCAACAAGTGAATCCTGAAGAGAAGGTATCTAACACTCCCCAGACTTTCAGCTATTACGACTGATATCCAGACAATCATGATCCACTCCCCCCTGAAGAAAATGATGCTCTGGAGGATGGATTCTATGGCATCGTATCCTACTGAGGTCCTTCCCCAGGCTCCACTCCCCAAAACTCCAGGTGTTTCCCAATCCAGAGTTGGCAACTATATATAGAAGTCTTCAAATGCTAGACCACAGAGCACTAAGAACCCAAAACAACAGCAAGTGCAAAGGAATCGTACTTACAAGGATAGGGAAAGCGGAACCATGGAGCGATTGACATGATTTCTCCTCTAGAATCTGTTCTGGCCTTGTATCCATGAGCATTTGGATCACGAGGAAATACATCAGTCACTGTCAGAATGTAACACAGCAGCCAGACCATCAAAATGGCAAGAATGATCTGGAGAGAAGAGATGCAGATAGTCCAAACTACCACTGAAATATTATTGTCAATAAAGTATCTGAAATAGAGGAGCAACTGTAGGAAGAAAGAATCCACAAGGCTAAATCATCACTAAAAAGTAGCTTGACATGACCACACTCGAAAGCTCCTGCCATCCCATGGAGCCATTTAGTAATTCAAATGAGACATAGCAATAGCATCCGTCCACTCAAATAGTAATCTCCATCTACTTTTGATCTTTCATTTTGAAATAGTTTGCATATCTAGAATTGTAGCACTATGGAGAAGACAATGTTCTGCAAGCTGAAGAGATCTTCCAAGTTTAAAAGACTCTTCCCCCCCCCCCCCAATCATTGTTGTGTAATAAATACTGACAACTGTTGCTCATTCAGAGCACACAAGCTACCCAGCTTCTTTTGAAATATAGTGCAGTGGTTAGACCAGGATCAAATCCTCATAGAACCACAGAAATTCACTGAGTGATCTCACAAGTTTGTTGTGTAGATAAAATGAGGAAACAGAACCATGTATCTTACCCTTCCATTCTTTGAAAGAAGGCTGTTCTTCTGTGTCAAGTGTTTTCTTAACATTCAATCCACAATAATTTGTGACTGAGAAAAATTACATTCTTTCTCCAGAAGTTCTAGGGTTTTCCCACATTTTTATTTTCCTCGCTTGTGTATTCCTGTGGCTTTGGGGGCAGGGTCTGTTCCACAGGTGTTTTTCTTCCTCTTGTGGTCAATGAAATGCTACATTGCTTTATATCCAGCATATCTCCCTGCAGAATTAGACTGCAGGTTTTTATGATGGACAAAAAGCAATGTAGTATTGAATCAACCACTAGAGGGAGAAAAATACATGAGGAACAGAAAAAAAATTTGATGCAAGAGGGACACATTAGCGAGGAAAATGAGAATGTGGAAAAGCCCTATAGAACATCACTGCTGTTAGCTGCAAAAATTCACAAGCCCTGAATGCCATAGTAACTAGTGATAAAAGAACACCATCTCCATGCTCCCAAGCTACACCCAATGTCAGTGCTTTCTTTTAATTTGTATTGAGTTAAATGGGGAGAGGCTGTGTCTCGCACAGCTGTAGCAAGATGCAACATGAAAGAAATAGAACAAGACAATTGACAACAGTGTGAAATCAGCTTCTGTACCATGGAAAACTGTCCCCATTAACAAATGGAATATTACTTACTGGGAACATCTTGAAGATTTGTATCCGGAACAGAATGCATCCTTCCCCACATTTGTAACCAGGGAGGAGAAAAGAGACTTTTCTCAGGTACTGAGCAAATAAAATAATTAAAAAAATTGACCTGTTTCAAAGAGAAAAGAAGTGCTGAAAGGCAGAAATCCAAAGCAATCTAGGAACACAATCAACACAGTAATTAGGACTAATTCACACAACTGGCAACTGGATTTATTTTACCATCATTAAGGTCCTGTAAATGCAATGCTTGCAGGCCAACTTCTACATTTAAAAAAATCAGCCTGAGCATGAAGAGATCCTCAGTCTACAAAAACAGGTTTTTTCTTACTGGGTTGGACAGAAACATTCAACAGCGCTTGAAAGGGAAGTGCTCCAGTTTTCTAAAATGATTTGAGTAATTTCCATCTGTACAGTGGAGTGTTTAGTTGTTTTCTTTCTTTCCTCCATAGCTTCCAAACAGCTACAATTCACAGACAACAGGATGCAGGCCATTTGTGTCTGAGTGAGGGCCAAACAACGTGACACTGGGGCTGTGTGACTGGATGCCTGCCTTTTTCACTGCCAGGGCTAAAGGCAATCCAGGCAGGGAACAGCAGCCTTAATCAAGAAAACATCACAAAAGATCCCACTTTCCCCAGTGTCACAACCCCTCTTCAAGTAATGTCTTCACAACATGACTTTGTTTTCAGTCTGCATTGGGGTTTCAGTCACAAGTTCTCAATGTAAATGTAGTTTAGCCCTCATTCTGCCTCTAATGTGTGACATCCAGGGTAAGTTGCATCCACTGGACTCTTAAATGCTTCAGCCTCACTGATTTCACTGGTATTTAACTACATCTATTTTTTTTCTGTACCTGTTTTAAATTGATCTTTATTACATTAGCAAAAAAAAAAAAGCCATAGCAACAATACAAAGCAAAATTCAACAGTCATTTCCAGGCTGGATTACTGTAACTCTCTCTACATGGGGCTGCCCTTGGCTCTGACCCAAAAACTCCAGCTGCTGCTGAACACACCTGCACAAATGTTGACCTCATTGCCTATGCAGACACGGATCCATCCTGTGCTGCACAAACTACAATGGCTGCCAGACCTGTTTCAAGGTGCTGGTTCTCACCCTTAAAGCCCTATATAGCCAGGAGGCAGCAGCATTTCCTTTGGGACTACCTCTCCCCATATGAGCCTCATCGATCTTTGAGATCAACAACTCAACATCTCCTGGTGGTCCCTGGCCCCAGAGATGACCAACTTGCCTTAACTGGGGCCAGGGCTTTTTTGGCCTTTCCCACTGCCTGGTAGAATGAGCTTTCCTTGGAGATCAGGGCCCTGCAGGACCTGTAGCAGTTCTCCAGGGCCTGCAAAACAGAGCTCTTCTACCATGCCTTCAGTTGAGGCCTCCCCACCCCACACCGGCCATCTTGGGATCCAATGGACTTCTGGACAGGATTGGTCATGACAGTAGAGGGAGAGTTTTTATGCTTTTAAGTTTGTGTTTTAGCTGTTTTATATTGTAATTTTAATCTTGTTTTAATTGTTTAATCTTTAGATGGAACCTGTCCTGAGCTTGCTTTGCAGGAAGGGCGGGATATAAATAAAATAAATAATGCCAACCCCCACATGAAGACAAGAGATCTCCCAGTTTTACAACTGATCTCCAGACAACAGAGATCCATTTCCTGGAGAAAATGACTGTTTTGGAAGGTGGACTGTGAACTCCCTGCTGAACTCCCCTCCCCTCCCCTCCCCCCACCTTCCAGAGGCTCCACCTCCCAAAATCTCCAGGTATTTCCCAGTCCAAAGTTGGCAACCCAGTCAGCTGTATTTGGATGACTGGCCAGTTTCTGTATAGAATCACAGAGTTGGAAAGGGCCATACAGGAAATCTAGTCCAGCTCCCGGCTCGATGCAAGATCAGCCTAGAGTATCCCCAACTAGTGTCTGTCCAGCCACTGCTTAAAGATTGTCAGTGAAGGGGAGCTCACTGCCTTCCTAGGTAGCTGATTCCACTGTTGAACAACTCTTACTATAAAAAGGTTTCCCCTAACATCCAGAGGGTACCTTCGCACCCTTAACTTAAACCCATTATTGCAAGTCCTATTCTGTACTGTCAACAGGAACAACTCCCTGCCCTTCTGTAAGTGACAGCCCTTACTTGATCAGGGAAATGGTGTAGACATAGGGCGTTTTCGCACTTACTTTAAGCCGGAGCGACGCCCCTCTTCACCGCGCAGCGTCTGCACGGTTTTCGCACTAGTTGCTGCGGAGCACCTGGAAGAGCCGCAAAGTCCCGCGGCTTTTGCGGCGCAAATGTAAGCCGGTTTTTAGCGGTTTACATTTGCGCCGCAAAAGCCGCGGGACTTTGCGGCTCTTCCAGGTGCTCCGCAGCAATTAGTGCGAAAACCGTGCAGACGCTGCGCGGTGAAGAGGGACGTCGCTCCGGCTTAAGGTAAGTGCGAAAACGCCCATAGTTTATCTTGATTTGAGTAAGGCTTTTGATAAGGTTCTACATCCATATAATATTCTGATTGACAAATGGGTAAAATATGGCTTGGACCCTATTACTGTTAAGTGGTCTGTAACTGATTGACAGATTGCACCCAAAGAGTGACAAGTGGATTGCCTCAAGGATCTGTCCTGGGACCTGTTTTGTTTAATATCTTTATAAATGATTTGGATGAAGGAATAGAGGGAATGCTTATTAAATTTGCAGATGATACTAAATTGGAAGGGGTAGCAAATACAGTAGAAGACAGGATACATGATGATCTTGACAGGTTGGAAAACTAGGCTGAAACCAATAATATTAATTTTAACAGGGATAAATATTTAGGTAGGAAAAATCCAGTGCATAATTATAGAATGGGGGAGACTTGTCTTGGTGGTATTCTTTGCAAAAAGGATCTAGGGGTCTTAGTGGACTATACACTGAACATGAGTCAGCAGTGTGATGCAGTAGCTAAAAAGGCACATGCGATTTGGGGTTGTATCAACAGACATCCAATATCCATGCAAAGTGCATGCTTTGCTCTGCTCTGGTTAGACCTCACCAGAAGTATTGTGTTCAGTTTTGGGCACCATAATTTAAGAAGGATATAGGCAAGCTGAAATGGGTCCAGAGGAGGGCAACAAAGATGGGGAAGGGTCTGGAGATCAAGACCTATGGGGAAAGGCTGAAGGAACTAGGTTCATTTAGCTTGGAGGGGAGATGACTGGGAGGTGATATGATCACCATCTTCAGGTACTTGAAGGGCTGTCATCTAGAGGATGGTGTGGAATTATTTTCTGTGGCCCCAGAAAGTAGGACCAGAACCAATGGGTTGAATTAAATCAAAAGAGTTTCCGGCTCAACATTAGGAAGAACTTCCTGCCCATTAGAGTGGTTCCTCAGTGGAACAGGCTTCCTCGGGAGGTGGTGGGCTCTCCTTCCTTGGAGGTTTTTAAACAGAGGCTAGATGGCCATCTTACAGCAAAGAAGATCCTGTGAATTAGGCACATCATGAGAAGGAGGGTAGGAAGGGTTGCATCAGTGCTTAGTTCTTGTGGCCCAGGGAAATGCTGATTTGCCACTTTGGGGTCAGGCAGCAATTTTTCTCCAGGCCAATTTGGCCAGGAAGCCTGTTTTGTTTCTCCATCTTCTGGGCTTAGAGCAGGGGTCACTGTGTGTTTGTGTGTGTGTGTGAGAGAGAGTTATTTGTGATTTTCCTGCATTGTGCAGGAAGTTGGACTAGAGGACCCTGGAGGTCCCTTCCAACTCTATGATTTTAAATACTTAAAGAGAGCAATTATGTCTCCCCTCAATTTCCTCTCCTCCAGACTGAACATTGCCAAGTCTCTCAGCCTTTCCACATAGAAATTTCCTCATAGGCCCCTCACCCATGATCATCCTCATTGCTCTCCTCTGCACCTGCTCCATCTGCAATTTGTTTCTCTGTGACTTTAGTTCTAGTTGGTGGGAAGTTTCCACACGCATACCTCACATCAGTTTTATAGTACAGAAATTAGAACACAGAAATGGAGCAGTATAGAAAAACAAGTGGCCTACAGTACTGCGATGCCCCAGTGCGATCCCGCTCTGTCCCCCGCAGCTTGAAACACGGAGAGTCCTATTAAGGAGACAGTGGGTGTGACTGTGAGAGGCCCAATGTAGCTGAGTAGTGCCCCCGGAAGGCCCACCAGTCCAATTATCACTTCCACCAAGCTAGAAACGATGATTGCTCCTTGGATCTATGGAAGAATGGAATGACAGGGACAGAAAATGGGAAGTTAAACATACCTAATCATGCTCCACTTCACAGGAGGAAATAATTGTCACCAGAAACACTAGATTCTGGGTTTGCTCCTAAACTGCTGCTCTGCTGATGGAACAGCCATTATACTGGAACAAAAGCACTTACGTTGGTGCAGGAAGGAGGCATGATTTCTACCAATCTCCCCTCCCACTGGTAGACCCCTCTTTGCCTCCCATTCTGTTAGAGCTGCCAACTCTTGGTTGGGAACTTTCTTTGGATTTGGGGGTGGAGCCTGGGGGGTGTGGGATTTAGGCAGGGGAGGGACCTCAGTGAGGTATAATGCCATAGAGTCCACCCTGCAAAGCAGCCACTTTCTCCAGGGGAAATTATCTCTGTAATCTGGAAATCAGCTATAATTCCAGGAAATCTCTAGGCTCCACCTGAAGGTTGGCAACCATGCAGAAGAAGTAAAAGAATTGCAGATTTATACCCAGCCCTTCTCTCTGAATCAGAGACTCAGAGCGGTTTACAATCTCCTTTTATCTTCTCCCTCCACAACAGACACCCTGTGAGGTAGGTGGGGCTGAGAGAGCATTCACAGCAGCTGCCCTTTCAAGGACAACTCTGCAAGTGCTATGGCTGACCCAAGGCCATTCCAGCAGGTACAAGTGGCAGAGTGTGGAACCAAACCCGGTTCTGCCAGATAGGAGTCCATGCCATTAACCACTACACCAAACTGGCTCTCTATTCCTTACGAGTCCATTGAATTCCCAAGGAGCAGAATTTCACAGGGTGGGAAGCAGGGAAGACCTGTTACATCAGCTTCCCTAATCTAGCAGTGCTTTTGAATCCTATCTTCTGTATTATGCAAAACTGTTTGCATGGATGTACTTAATTTGGTTTGACCTGGATTATCCAGGTTAGCCCATTCTTGTCAGATCTTGGAAACTAAGCAAGGCTGGCCCTGTTTAGTATCTGAATGGGACACTACCAAGGAAGTCTGGGGTTGCTACACAAAGGCAAGCAATGGCAAACCACCTCTGAATATCTTTTGCCTTGAAAACCCTATGGGGTCACCATAAATTGACTGCAGCTTCACAGCACTTTCCATCACCAATTTAACAAATGGGATTTCAATTCTTCTTATACTTTTTTTCTCCTTCCCAATGCAGGGGTTTTGGAACTGTTGGGCTTGTGTGTAGGAAAGTTGTGTGTGATGCAGAAGGTAGAAAATAATTATATAGAACAAGGAGGACAGCAAGTTATGTTGTCTGTAGTGCCAAAGAGTGTCACTAGACACCCCCAGGCCCTTAGCAAAAATTTCTTGCATCCTGTTTAGATTTTTTTTGCCCTGCAACAATGATTATGAGAAATAGGGATGGGCACAAACCAGCACATGATCTAAAGTCTGTCAAAAATTTGGGCCGGTTCATAGTTTGTAAAGCAATGTTCATGAACTAAAGAGCTGCCACAAACTTCCATGAATTTTAAGGCAATTCATGGCCATTTGTGGTGGTGCATGAAGAGCAGAAAGCAAGGGTTTAAATGTCTCTGTGGGTCATGAAGTGATACAAGCCAATTTGGTTTGTAAACCAATGTATCGGTTCTGGCTCCGTTTGATAAATATTATCAATATTTATTTATTTATTTATGGTGAATACAATGGCAAAGATAAAACAAATGGTCTGGAAACTTGTGGAAACTGTCCAGACTCCTGAGTACATCGTCCAGCCTGCCTAAACTCCTGCAAAAATGAGAAGTTCTGGATATATAATCTGCAGACATTAACATCTATGGGATTAAATGAAGAAGCTGAATGGATCTGTTGTTTTTAATAATAAATGCCTGACAGTACTGATCCTCAGGCTCTTCCCCTATCTTTTCTCTGTTGTCTCTCCTTCCCCCACCCCCCTTCTTACTTTTCCCTCCCTCTTCCGGGAATTGTATTATGCACTGCATGGGTTAGATTGCATCATCCTTTAACTCCTGCATATAACAGATTGTTGTCAGGGCCAGCCCTAGACTGTCTGGCACCCTAGGCAAGGCTAACTTCTGGTGCCCCCTCCCCCTGCACTGATAACATCACTGAGTCACATGGGGGCACCCAATATGGTGCACCCAGAAGGCTGGCACCCTAGGCAATCACCTAGTTTGCCTAGTGGCAGGGCCAGCCCTGATTGTTGTGTGACACTTTTTTGAAATTCTTAATTGATGACACACATGTCCAGAAACCAAAGAAATGTCCTAATAGGTGGGTTTGTGAATTCAATTATTTTTAGATTTAAATGTTTATTTGCATACTCATCTATTCTAGCTGACATATAATTTTTGTTTGTTGATTATTAGATCATTGAAGATTTTGTTGTGCATGTACAGTCACCATGAGAAGTTATCCATGGCCTACTTCATAAATTTTCAGCATCTCCACAAAAATTCTATAGTTATTTGTGACTTATATTTATAATAATTTTGCCTTCTTTTCTTTTTTTTGTACATTTTCAGAAAGCAGCGCCAGGCTTCAATTTTGGATGCGTGTTTCTTTCTAATGGTATTACTGATCACAAAGGAAGGCCTTTGTGGCTGAGATGCGTATGATCCTATAGGTTATTTGATATTTTCATCAACTGTCAATGTGAAATCAACTCTGGATGTAAAATGATTATAGCTGGTGTCTAGCTCATGTTGATGTTCTATATAGTCTGATCTTCAGACTGTTTTTAATCTTTTAATCTTTCTCTGATTCCTCAGCCCTCCTATGAAGGAGCAGGCTATAAGAGGAGGGGGAACTTATACCCCAAGCAAAGCTGGCAGTGCCAACCATCTGTCTGTGGGTGCATGCCAGTTCCCAGTCCAACAAGAGTCTCCTCCACCACTCTAAATATATAAAGCTGAATTATAATGTTCGGAAATATTTCAGAGTACATTTTCCTAGATGTTTAAAGCACCATTTGATTGACAGAGAAAAAAAAAAAATGAAGTAGTCCTTTCTTGAGTCATTTCCTCAAAATGTCTGGGTTTTCAAGGAGCAAGACATATGGAAATTTTACTTGGGAAAGGAACAGGAAACTTCAACAGGGAAGATCTCCAACAGGTATACAGAATTCCTGCCAGCTACCATCCAAAGAATTTCCCTGTCAAATGTATTCGGATTTTCTGTGCAAATACCGCAATGGGATTAATTCCAAAGCAGTTCTGTAGAATAAAAGTATTATACTAAGGGCTAAACTAGCCATAACTTTTTTTCCTGGGATGAGTCTGGGTTCCCCCAATCTGACCCCTATTTCCCCTAGTCAGACATCAGTTTCTTCACCCTCCACCTCATAGACACACACACTGTTTCTCCAACCTAAAATCACTCTGGAAAGTGGAGTTATTTGCCGGGGGGGGGGGGAGTGTGAGCGAATAATGAGTCCCCTCCCCTCCCCAGTCCATTTCAGGAGGAAGTCTGAAGTCCCTTCTCCCCTCACTTTGTAGTTACAATCCAAACTAGGTTCCTGAGGCATTTGAGAAATTAGTTCCCATAAGCTGACATCTGATAGACAGAAATGAAAATCTGCTGATTGAGGGAACCCAAACCAAACCTTGAGAAAAACACAACTTCTGACTTGACCCTTTGAGTAGATGAGCTCCCTTCCTGACAAAGATTGCTGGATTGGACTTGGATCATACCTTGGCAGGCTAGAGTTTTGGTATAACTTACCTCTCTCATCCTTGGTTGCCAGATGTGAGAGGTCTGGAGGGGTAATGTCCAATTTCCATAGACCTCCTCTGCATAATGAAGCAAGAAAGGTCAATATATACCGGAGCAGAAACCATGGGGGAATAGCATTGAGCAACTTGCTTGATAGGGGAACAGAGAGAATTCTTCAAGAATCTGAAGTATGAGGGAAGGGGCCAAGAAAGTGTTGATAAGCTTCGATAACAATTCCTCTATTTCTTGGTAACTAGATTTCACAAGCCAAGAAGGACAAGGATCCAGTTTGCAAATGGTTTGCCTCAGAGCTGGTGTCAGGATTTCTGGCGCCCCAGGCTGGCCCCCCACCTGTGCCTGCCCCCCACCCCCCTGCCTGTGCTTGCCCCACCACTGCCCCCCATGGGGAGGCAGCAGGGGAGGGCTGGGCAGGCTCTGGGCTGTAGGCTCCAGGCTGGGCAGGCTCTTAGGGCAATCTCAAAGTGCCTCTGAGAGCAAACTGTGCACAAATGGTTCACCTGCAGCCACTGCTCAGCCTTCTCAGGCAGACCCGCGAAGGCTGAGCAGGAGCTGTGGGTGACCCATGCGTGTGCTCCCAGCGGCACTCCAAGACTACCCTAAGAAGAATGACAGTCTCCAAGCATCTCTGGGAATGCACACACCACCCCTGCTCAGCCTTCTAGCAGAAGCACAGACCCAGGAAGTCTGAGTAGGGGCAGCAGGCGGACAGTGTGTGCATTTGGAAGTGCTCACAGACTGCCCTCCTTTGCCATGGAAGCCTTCCACGGCAAGGGAGAGCAGCCTCCAAGTGCCTCCGAGTGCCCCTCTAGCCAGATGGCCCCCTAGGCAGCTGCCTACCCGGCCTACTCAGACGCTCCTGCCTTGGGTGGCCCAGGCCTCCAGTGCTGTAACAGTGCAGAGAATTTTGGCCTTATTCTGCTTCCCTGAATATCTAATTAGGTGCAGACGTTGGCAAAATTCTTCTCAATGGATAGTGAACCTTTAAGGATGATCGGCCTTGTATGTGGTTGCATATACAACGTCCAAAAGAAAGAAGAAGGAGGAAACAAACATACAAAAGTACAGAATGATGTAACATATATGCACAAAAAACCTTGCACAAATAACCACTTCGAGCCCACTATAAACATATTCAAATATTATATAAAATAGAGGGTTGCAGGCTCTGAGCTTTATATTCAAATAACATATAAAATAAAGATCTCCTGGAATTTCTACTGATCTCCACGTGACAGGGATCAGTTCACCTGAAGAAAATAGCTGCTATGGAGGGTGGCCTCTGTGGCATTGGATCCTGCTGAGGTCCAAAAGCAATTAGTAGGGTTGTGAGTTCTACGTTGGGGAACACCTGGAGATTTGGGGGAGGGCCTGAGGAAGGTGGGGTTTGGGGAGAGGAGGGACTTCAGTGAGGTTTGATGCCTTAGTGCCCACCTTCCAAAACATCCATTTTCTCCAAGGGAGTGAGTCTCTGTTGCCTAGAGATCAGTTGTAATCCCAGGAGATCTCCATGTACCACCTGGAGGTTGCCAACCCTAGCAAGGAGACACCACCATTGAAAATGCCCTATCTCTGGTCACAGTCTGCCTCACACAGGTGACAGCAGTCAGCAGGGTCTGAGAAGAGGGTGGTGTTGCATCAGCCACCCTCCTGCAGGATAAGCACATCCAAATTACCTTCTGGAGGACAGTTCCATTTTTCAAGGGCCAGGATAGATTTGGCAGGCACCAGGAATGCTAATGCACTGGCTTGAAACAGAGGAAGTCTGGATGGCCAAAAGAGAAAGAGCTTTATTAACTACCTGTCAGAACTTGTATGTATCATGTATGCTGAGCTTGGTAATGTTAGCCTAACTGACTCCATTTTGTAACTGTATACTAATCTTATATCCTTGTAGCTAGGGCCACTAACTAAATGCTTTGCATTTCAAACAAACTGTAACCACTGAAGGGTGACAGATAGCCTCTGGAAAACATCTGCAGGTGTCCTTTGAAGCTGGCCGACCAGAGCCTCGCAGCAGGACTCCTTCCTCCTTTCCCAGAGATAAGGGACCCTGGGAACAGACAACTGTCTCCCAAAGTGTGAGAAATGGTTTTATTGTTTCGGTAACAACTGCATTAAAAATGTATCAATCGCTGAGTCTGTTATCAGAGTCAACTTGTGCCTTCCCTGAACACAGTTCTCAATAAACGTCTTATACTTTTGCAACAAAGTAATGGGCCTCGTTTGAAGTTCTTCAAGTTCTGACACTACCATTCACTATTAAAGTGATCTTCAGTCCCTGGGTTGGGACATCCAAGTGGGTCATAAAGATCCATCTACTGGGCCATGACCTGCTATAGAGCCACCATTTCCCACCCATCCCTGCTTTTTTGAAGGTCCTGCTGCTACTACACAGTGTGAGAGAGAAGATGTGTTCTATGCCTCCTGCCACTGCACATGCGCTGAGAGGAACAGGAGCACAGCAAAGTTAGGTCCTTCAGCAGTGGAGAAGATTCCTCCATGGCTGTGCTCATTGGCTTCTTCCACAATATGGTACACTTTCTAGTGCTCATCTTGTGTTTCCTTTCCCTCACTCTTGCAATGTAATCCCCAGCAGAGTGACACCCTTTTAAGTTCACAGAAGTCAATGGGGTTCCTATACTACCACCTGAGGGGGGTTAAAAGTGAGCCCTGGGTCTGGAAAGGTTGAAGACAACCATGCTATTATTCCTTGCCCCCTTTAAGATCACAGAGGCAATAGGTTACCTGATTCCTACTGTGGTTTGGATTAGAGTTGTGATTCCCACGCAGCTGAAGATGGTGCCAATGAGCTGACTGATGGTATACTGGTCCTTTCCTACACACAAAGACTCTGCCAGGAGGAAGGGAACTGCTATGGTGCCGCTGAAACAGGTCAAATAATGCTGGAGAAACAATTGGATGGTGGGGACAAAACAGCACATTATTAGGTGCATTCCCTTCACTGAAATCACACAATTATGTGAGCAAATAATGCAGATAAGTCATTCCTCCACAAAATGAGGTGTAGACATTCTAATGCCCTGACCTGGACAGCCCAGGCTAGGCTGATCCCATTCGATCTTGGAAGCTAAGTAGAGCCAACCCTGGTTAGTATTTAGATGGGAGACCACCAAGGAATACCAGGGTTGTGACACAGAGGCAGGAAATAGCAAACCACCTCTGAATGTCTTTTGCCTTGAAAATCCTACAGGAAAAGAAAAGGAAAGGTCCCCTGTGCAAGCACCAGTCGTTTCCAACTCTGGGGTGACGTTGCTTTCACAACGTTTTCACGGCAGACTTTTTAACAGGTGGTTTGCCATTGCCTTCCCCAGTCTTTTGCACTCCCACCCCCCACCACAGCAAGCTGGGTACTCATTTTACTGACCTCGGAAGGATGGAAGGCTGAGTCAACCTTGGGCCGGCTACCTGAATCCAGCTTCCGCCGGAATTGAACTCAAATCGTGAGCAGAGAGTTCAGATCACAGTACTGCAGTACTGCTGCTTTACCACTCCGCACCACAGGGGCACTAGAAAACCCTACAGGTGAGCCATAAATCAGCTGTGATTTGATGACACTTTCTACCACCATACACAATAACACACAGTGGAACATGTCCATGTTTTCCCTTATTTGTACTGAACATAGCCAATTTTCCAGATGAACATAATGTGTGTCTGCAAAATACTAGTCAAAAGCATTTCCACATTGTGGCATTAATTCTGGACTTTGTAGACATAGTTTTATATTCATATACCTGCCTTACAATCCCATCCCCTTCTTAAAAATAAGAATTGCATGTGTTTTATACTTGCTACTTTTCTGTCATATTGCAAAATGTGTAAAACATTAATGTTTTTTTTTTTTTTTAAAGAACAGTAGTAGAATGGAGCAACCCAGGAACACTCCTCTACAATGGAATAGGACTGTAGTCCACTGTAATTATTACTGCAGGGAACATCCGCATTTACTGTATTTTCTTACACATACAAACAACCTGTATTCTTTACAGTATACTTTGATTTATATCATTTGTTGTTCACATTGTTCTCTAATCCTGTAATCTTAATCCTACTGCATTGTTCACTGGTTGTTTTATGTCATCTGTCAGCACTGTTTGATATTCTGTAACCTCCAGGGCTTTTTTTTGTAGCAGAAACTCCTTTGCATATTAGGCCACACACCCCTGATGTAGCCAATCCTCCTGGAGCCTTTGTAGGATTGGCTACATCAGGGGTGTGTGGCCTAATATGCAAAGGAGTTTCTGCTAAAAAAAAAAAAAAAGCCCTGATGACCTCAACGAGAAAGGAAAGGAAAGGTCCCCTGTGCAAGCACCAGTTGTTTCCGACTCTGGGGTGATGTGGCTTCATGACATTTTCATGGCAGACTTTTTACGGAGTGGTTTGCCATTGCCTTCCCCAGTCATCTACATTTCCCCCCCAGCAAACTGGGTACTCATTTTACTGACCTCGGAAGGTTGGAAGGCTGAGTCAACCTTGAGCCAGCTACCTGAATCCAGCTTTTGCCGGAATCGAACTCAGGTCGTGAGCAGAGAGTTCAGACTGCAGTACTGCAGCTTTACCACTCTGCCACAGGGCCACTCTCAATGAGAAAGGCAGAGTATAAATAAAGCAAATAATTCTGCCCCCCAAGCTGAAGTTTGGGGGTACAAACCTGATGCTGTGTAGGTTTACCAGTTCTATGATGCAAATGGTTCTCCCACCATGGGTTTGGTGTAAAGCAACTGATCTGATGGTGGCCAGGGTCTATGCCAAAAGAACTGAAATGTTTCATAGTGGATGCTGATGCTTAGGACCCCGATACCTGTGTCCACTATGAAGTGTTGGGCAGGGAAAGTTTATAACACTGAATTTGGGACTACAGATGCTTAATGGGATATTTATTTGTTACAAAAACATAGTTGTGCCTTTCCGTCTTTACACACATACACACGGGCAGTTTACATGTTCTGATTCAAACAACCAGTTGTACGACAAATAACAATAAATACAAACAAGGAAGGAACAAAGAGAATAGCATTGTGGCTATTTCAGTATACCAGAGTTGTCTTTTTAATGCAATTGAAATTTTAAAAAATTAAAGCCCAGGGAGTAATGATGCCAGCCTCCAGGTGGGACCTAGAGATCTCCTGTAATTACAGCTCATCCCCAGATTACAATGAACAATGTACATTGTATTGCTCATTGTGCTGTACATTGTGCTGCACTGTGCTGTACAGTCCACCCTCCAAAGCATCCATTTTCTCCTGAGGAACTGGATGCTTTGGAGGGTGGACTGTACAGCACAATGTACAGCACAATGAACAATGAAACAGGATTACGATTACGCGATCAGTTCCTCAGGAGAAAATGGATGCTTTGGAGGTGGACTGTACAGCACTTTACCCAACGTTCCTGTCCTCTCCAGGCTCCACTCCCAAATCACCAGGAGTTTCCCAATCTGAAGCTGGCAACCTTACTCCCCACCTCCACCCCTTGCCAGTTGCCAGGGAGGACCTGGCAACCCTAACAAGGGCAAAGTCAATAGCATGAGCCAGGCAGCTATGATTACAGTGCAGTCCTATGCAGTTAATCCATTCTAAACCCTGCATAAGATTGCACTGCCAGTTATCATCAATCAGCAAACCAGATCATTTTATCACTGTAAGCAGTACAATGTATACAATAGCAGTATAGATGCCATTTTCCAGTAAAGGCACTCCCTATCCTTTTTTAACAATAAGGCTGTTAGGAGAAATGTCAGGCAATGAAACCTGAACACTTGCAAAGAGTGCCTCTTGTCACAGTAGTTACAGAAACAAGAAACACGAAGATTAGTTCAGCTGATCGCACAGAGAAGTTCACAGGAATGACTGAATTGCTTGAGCCTAATCCCAAAAACCTAGATACAGACGGAGTTCAATCAGTTTGTTACCTGAAACCCCAGCAGGACACAGAGATACCACGGTGGCACATCTTCAATCCAATAGATCATATCAAAACCCTTCTGTTCCTGGGATGAGGCTGGCCCTGCATGATTCCCATCTGCTGCCTTTTGCTGAAAACAGAGAAAGATGTTAGCACTGAAGAGTGGGAAAAGCTTGTGGTATAGGTTAAATAGGGTTACCAACCCTGAGTTGGGAAATTCCTGCAGATTTGGGGGTGTAGCCTAGACAGGGTGAAGTTTTGGCAGGGGAAGGACCTCCGTGTGGTATACTGGCACAGAGTTCATCCCCCCAAAGCAGCCATTTCCTCCAGGACAACTGATCTCTGTAGTCTGGACATCAGGATCTACCTGGAAATTGGCAACCCTACGGTAAAGGCAGGTGTCACAGTTCCATATGGGCTACCCATGAGGTAGGTGGGCAGAATGTCTTGATATGAGCCACATTCTACTCTACCTGTGAGCAGCAGCCTCAAGGAAAGCAGAGTCCCCTTTAGCCTTTTTGTTTCTCCAGGTTGGCAAATGGGAGTGAAGCCTGGGGATGTTGAGGTCTGGGGAGGGAAGGAGCCTCAGAGGGGTGTAGTGCCATACAGCCCACCCTCCAAAGCAGTCATTCCCTCCAGGGAAACTGATCTCTGAAGTCTGGAAATCTCCCAGACATAATTCTAGGAGATCTCCAGGCCCCACTTGGAGATTGGCAACCATAACTGCCTGCAGGCCTGAAAAAAATTCCCTGTCCCTTTGACAGAGGTTTGATGGGTGCTTTTTACTAGATGAAGTTATTTCATTTTTGACTTCCCATTGCCACACATTAAAGGTGGGTGATTCTTCTCCAGACCTACTACAGAACTGGGTTGTCAGTTACCTGGAGAAAAACTGTTCTTCTATTTCCATGACCTGTTTGTTATGAGGAAAAGGAGGAGAAAGAAGAGAAGGAGGAGACTGGATTTATACCCCGCCCTTCACTCGGAGTCTCAGAGCAGTTTACAATCTCCTTTCCCTTCCCACAACAGACACCCTGTGAGGTAGGTGAAGCTGAAAGAGTTCTGAGAGAACTGCTTTTGAGAGGAACAGCTCTGAGACCGTTATGACTGACCCAAGATTAGCAGGTGCATGCGGAGGAGTGGGGAATCAAATCCAGCTCTCCCAGATTAGCGTCTACACACTTAACCACTACACCAAACTGGCTCTCTGATTACGAAATCATTGAGAGCTCTGATTACCAAGCCTCAAGAAGAAATAAATACAGTGGAAACCAAAAGGGAAGAAAACTGTGGTTGAATATAGGAGTCAGGTTTCAAATAGACAAGATACCCAATTCCAAATAACAGCTAATCTTCCCGCAGGATCAGGGCAGGTTTTTTTTTTGCTTCCTCCCTCTTCTGCATCTTGTTACAGCAAGAATTTTAGAAGAATTTGCTGTAGAAACAATAGATTCCTGTGGTTCCTTGAAGACTAACACATTTATTGTGGCAAAAGCTTAGCCTGTGGGAATCATTGCCACAGAACATTGGGAAGGATGATAATGATAATTGGATGGTAATGATAATCCTGTCATTCTCTAATAGCTCCTGATGTTATCTTTAATTTACTTGATATAAGACAAGGGAGTGAAGGTAATCTACGTTTCAATTTAAATTATAGTACTTCTAAGGGCAGCAGCACTAATAAACCAGCATATGCTGGTTTGTCCCCAGGGTGGACAGAAAGTTGAATTTCTGTTGGGTAAAAATACATATTAAAAGGTAATGGTGAGACAGGACTACATCTAAGAAACCATACAGGCATAAGAACACTCTGAGCAGAGGAGCAAATTGCTTCCCTCACAATTCTTAACCTGTACTGACATATATAATAGTGATCTCAGCTAGTATTTATAGAACAGTGAAGATCTGCATACAGATTATGACCATGGCTAAATTCCCTGGTCTAATGGATTGTTAGCAAAGCAGGACAGAAAACAATTCTAATTTTAAATTCTGGTGTCAGTATATTTCTGAATTTCATAAGAGCTCAGATAGCATTTGGTGCTTGCATTCAAAAGCATGATGCCATATTTTTTACAGCATGGGCCATGTCTCTGTGGTGATTGTTTTTGTTTAGAGAAGACTTGAGATGTCAGCAGAAATGGAGGACGCAGGGTTGGGATTTCAACTCCCAGCTCTTGACAGCTGTGTCATCCAGCAGGAGCTTGGGGGATGCCTCCCTTTCAATGGAGGTTTTGGTCATGAATGTAGTTAAATGGGCGTTTAACATGGTTCCCTCCCTGTCTCCCTCTGATTTAGCCCCAGTGAAGCATATAAGTCATTTCCAGGTTGTACTACTGCAACTCGCTCTCTGCAGGTCTTCCCTTGAGACTGACCCAGAAATTGGAACTGGTCCAGAATGCAGCTGTTCAGGAATATCTTTCAGAGCGCATGTACAACCAGTGCTCTACCAGCTACCAGATTACAGACCGGATCAGGTTCAAGGTTTTGGTGTTGACTTTTAAAACCCTAAATGGTCTGGAGCCAGCGTATCTTCAGGACTGCCTTTCCTGGTACTTCCCTCAAAGAACATTACACTCTGCTGGTGATCCCTGGCCCAAAAATCTGCTGGTGATCCCTGACCCAAAGAGTATTCAGCTGTCCTCAACCAGGGTCAGGGCCTTTTCAACTCTGGTTCCAACCTGGTGTAACACTCTCCCTGGAGAGATCAGGGCCCTGAGGGACGTGTTACAGTTCCACAGGGCCTGCAAAACTGAGTTGCTCCACCAGGTGTATGGTTGGGGAAAGCGACGGGATCTATCTTAGTTTCCAACATGAATTGGCCTTCTCCCTTTCTTCCTCTCTCCCCTCTCCCTTGCTTTCTCATCCGACAACTATACCTTATCGCCCATAGATGTTACACCATCTTTTAGCTGTATAGTGGGATGTATCTATTTATTATGTATTTCATGGTATTTATTGTGACTGGGGTATTGAATGTGTAAACTGAATGTTTTTACAAATGATGTTACCTGCTCTGAGCCTGGTCTCTGGAGAGAGTGGGTTATAAATAACAACAACAATAAATATGTCAAGCTTTTTACAGATCTCTATGAAGTTGCCATCTCTACGAAGCTGCCCTGAGCCTGCTTCGGCGGGGAGGGCGAGATATAAATCCAATAAAATAAATAAATAAATAAATTATTTTGAGGCTCCCTTCAGGTGTACAGGCTAACCACTTGGCCAATGCCTGCCTTCTCAATTGAGAGTCTTATTTCCTCTCATGGCCTTAGAACCCAAGGAAAAGAGCCCTCCTTCCTACTCCAAGGAGTTTTTATCACCCCTCTTTTCTTCACCCACTGACCAGATCATGCCAGGTCAAAGAAGTGTTTCCGGGGCTTCTTCCTGGAGATTATATCTGGATCCATTCTAGACTATAGTCCTCCAAATCTTTGTTCCCTGCTTGGAGAAAGGGAACAGCTTGACCTACCCATTATCTCTCCTACTGGGAAATGAAGTCTGAGGTAGGCCTGCAGTAGCCACCCCTGCCACCAGATGACTCTATAGGTGGCTGCCTACCTTGTTGACTCCATTGCACTGGCCCTGGATTTGCCTACAAGTTATTCCTAATGAAGGCAACTGAGCTAAAGCAAACATGGGTTTTGTTTGGCAGATCGGTCCTCCTACAAGTGATGCATTAAACTCCCACTTGGAGGTTGCTTCCACATAGACATTTTTGCACCCGAAGTGGAGTGCTGGTTTTGAAGAGCATCCACTTGATATGGTCCTCTGATCATCTACTTTCCTGGTTTTCCCTGTCCTTGGCATGCTCTTTCTGGAAGAATAAGTACATTATGATGAATTGTGATTTTAAATATATATTCATATATCTATATAGAGGCTTAAGATCTCTGGTCAAAAGAACTCATTGCTAATAAAAGAAAGATAATGCCATCTGGATTGGAAAATGCACATTTTCAAAGTTCCCTTCCATATCAACATTGTTCTCTCCCTCAGCCCCTCTCCTCTTCATAGCCACCAGTGGAAATTAAGAAAATTTGGAAGATATTTGCATTATATTTGAATGGATTTTGATACTTGGCGGATATCTAACTATAGGATGGAAGAAAGTGGGCAGACCACTCCAGTGTGGATGCTCTGTTGCCAAAGCAAATGACTTATGTGCAGTGGCAATCAGTGCAAAACAGAGAATCCTTGCCAAGTTGAAGCAGTGAATGGGGTGGTGGTAAGCAACCTGTAGCACTGCAAACCTACTTGCATAAGAGAAAATTGACTGGACAAAATGCTCCAAAGTACTTTACTATCTTCCATAGCTGATGCTTGCAACAAACTCATCACACGTGGATGCCTTGCTGGATATGGATCAAAGAAACATAGTCCCCAAGAAAGCAGATCAGGAGTGCAGTACAGTATGCAAATACAGAACTAATTAGGTACTTGCATGAATGAGTAACATGATCACCTTTGATATTAAAATGATTTCGACTGTGTTTTGGTAGCAAGAAGTGCTCACAGTATGAAGCAAGAAGCCCACCCTCCCCATTACACCTTCTTGCTACACTTACTTAACAATGACTAGATAACCTATAAAAAAGAATTCTGTTCCATAAGCAATAGAGATTTATGTTGCAAAATTGAGAAGGTAGTGCTTTTGAATATTGTTTTGTTTGCTACAAAAAATCACATTACAATTATGACAAAATAATTGAACTCAACTCTTAAAAACAACTCTTCTGAAGTAGGCAGATTTAAACTAAGTAGAAAATAAGTTACTCACTTTCTATCCCCAGATACCTCCAATATTCTTTCAGGAAATTTGTCAGCTGAGGCATTGCCTTGCATAATAAAATGAGAGGGTGGAAACTGGAGCTTCGTAAACAGCCTTTTTGAATTCAGCACATTAAAATTAGGTAGGAAAAGCATGCTAACTCACTCTTCACCCAAAATGTTTCCTACGTTCTTTCAGAAGTTTTTCCAGACTACTACTGAGGAAGCGGAGGAGATGGTGGCATGGCACAGCCTGGGGAAGGGGAACTAAATCTAACTCAGGGTGGCCAAACTTGCTTAACATAAGAACCACATAGAATTAACATCAGATGTTTAAGAACTGCAAGACATGAACATCAGATGTTGGAGGGAGGGAGAAAGGGAGGAAGGAAATAGATAGGGGAGGGAGGGAGAGGTGGAAAGAAAGCAACTTTAACTTCAAATGCTTTCTCTAAGCCACCGGCTTGGATAAGTGATTTAAAGAGAGAAATGTCTTCTCCAAGCCAGCTGATGGGGGCAGTGGGGGCTTCAAGAGCCACATGTAGCTCGAGTCACAGTTTGGCCATCGCTGTTCTAACAAGTAGTGATAGTCCCCCTCCCCATTTCACAATATGACTGCCCCAACTAATTTGCTCCTGATAGTGTCCAATAGAATTTGGGGTGAAAGTAGGTTGCTACCATCTGGTAGAGAGCTTGGTAAGAAAAGGGTAATGTGGATCTTCCCGTGTTCAGTTTCAGCTTCTCCCCGAAGACACCGCAGATAAGAAATATAAGTTGCTTTTTCAACCATGAATAGAAGCCAGTATTGTTTTCTTCTGCATCTGTTCCTGCAAAGTTTATCAGTCAGGGAGTCCCCACAGCTGATATATCCATTTGGATATGTCCATGATGGGCCACACAAGGGAATGAAACACACTCCATTTCTCAAAGGTGTACTGTTAATCTGGTTCTCCTAAAACCCATTATATTTTTTCTTCAGCTTGCCCTCAGTGCATTTGTCCTCAGCGCAGCACCCCTCTGGGTGAAGAGGTCTGTCCTGTGACCAAAGAGTTCCCTGGAGAAAAGAAGCTGCTGGTACTAGCCGGCAGTTAAATGAAGATGCAGGGAGATGAGCTGAAGGGGACAGGGCAAAATGAAAGTGCACAGGGCATGAATAATAAACCCTGGAGTTAGCAGAGTTAAGCCTTTGGCTGGTCACTTGGATTGGAATGCATTGGAAGTACCCTGACCTGGATGCTTCAGGCTAGCCTGGTTCCCTTGGAAACTCAGCAGGGTCAGCCCTGGTTGGTATTTGGATGGGAGACTACCAAGGAAGTCCAGGGCTGCTACACAGAAGCAGGCAGAGGTTGCACTTCAAATAGGCTGTATATTTTGAATGACACAGAACAGCAGTCTGGGTCACATCACATGTCTGATATCAGATCAATCTGCCCCAAAGAAGCATTAGAAATTATGTTAAGTTGCCCTCTCCTAATTCTTCAGTTTTTTTCTTCCTTCTTCATTCCCCCTCCTTCTTCTCACCTTTGCCCTCACTTGAACATTCCTGCTTATTTGTTTTCTGTGTGGAGGTTTGAGTGGCAGTTTAATAAAGAAAAATGTTATTTTAAAAAAACAACCAACCAACTCATAGTCTTTACTTAGGAAGATCTTGTGTGGCGAATTCAAAACAAGAAGGGCTGTGTTTAAAAGGGAAATGAAATGTATTTGTTTGTTGGTTTCAGACTAATAGCTTAAAAACAGCTGCTGTCTGGGAAGACACCCATTACATGCACTCCTTTCTAAAACAGGATAATAGCAGTATAAGCAAATCCAAGTGACTGCAGCCAGCCAGAGGCTAACTCAGGTAACTATTATTTATGCTCCAGGCTCTCTTTTACGCTCGTACTCATTTAAGGACATAGGAACATTTTTAAAAATGTTCAATAAAGGATCTGGGAAACCCCACTTGCCTTGAAACTCACTGGGTGGCTTTGGGTCACGCAGTTTCTCTTGGCCTCATAGCTGGGCAGCTGTTAGGTGAAAACAGAGGATGGGGAAACCAAGTAGACATCCTCCTTGGAGGATGGGCAGGGTAAAAATATGCAGGAAGTCATATAAGACAGGGATATAATAAAATGATTCTAATAAATAATATTAATGAAATGATAAATAATACAATACTATAAATAAACAGTGATATAACTACAGTAATACAGTGCAGAAGCTAAATAAATAAGAATATGCAGAAAGATGCCCACTTAAAACTTTTCAGACATGAAGTCAGAGCAAAGCCAAGTTTCCAGGTTTCCAAGGGATGTCCTTTATTTTAAGGAAGAGTTTCTCATTCTGAGAAGCTCTTGTGTTCTGGGAAATTGCAGAGGCAGAAAACATCATGAGAACTCTATGAAACACACTCCATTTCTCAAAGGTGTACTTTATTGTTAATCTGGTTCTCCTAAACCCCATTTTTTTCTTCAGCTTTTTTTCTTTTACTCTCTGCTATTTTTTTCTTTACCAGCTGGCACAAATATCCTCCCACCACTTTTGTCTTAAGCAAGAAAACTGATGCAGATATAGGTCATAAATAATTAGAAATAGGACATTTACCTTGAACTGAGCAGAAGCTTCTGAGCTGCTTCCCATTCCTGTGCTTTTTAGGGAAAGGGGAAATTATTTGACAGCAGGCCTACTTATCATCTTGGCAAGGACTTTAATCAACAAGCCAAAGATGGTTTGTCAATCTATAACCAGTGGCTGCTGACTGGGAAATGAATTATCTGGTTTGGAAAGTTCACACATTAATCCTTATTCATTAAGACTTATTATATGGGTGAAGCTCTTCCTACCCCCTCACTTCCCATCATGCCAGTTTTTACAGCTGTCTGGATAAACATTACTAGAGCATGAGTTATTGTGTAACTGACTGGCTAGGTGATAGTTTAAACAATAATTCAACTCAGTGATGTATAAGGGCAGCTCAAACATGTATCGGCATGTTGGAATCCGCACTGATGAAAATATATTGGCAAACGCAGCTCTGATTGAGAGGTGGCAAAAATCCAATCTGACTCACTCTTCATACTTTTCCTTAGTGCTCCTGCTGCACAAAGGGATCATAGCCAGCTTTCCTCCAGGAGGCAGTGTTTGCAGGATCAACTGCGCCAGATTGGGAAATTCCTGGAAATTTGGGAGCAGAGCCTGAGGAGTGCTGAGTCTGGGGAATGGTAGCAGCTTAACAGGGATGTGATGCCATAGTTTTTACCCTCTAAAGCTGCCATAGTCTTCAGGGGAAATGATTTCTGCAGTCTGGAGATTAGTTGTAATTCCAGCAGATCTCCAGGCCTCATCAGGAGGTTGGCAACCTTACTTTCTGGGAGTTGCTGCAAACAAACAGAATGTTACTGATAGTCTCATAATCAACAGGAATTTCTCTAACCTTCTCATCAAGTCCAAGTGTTTCTGAGCTGTTGTCATAAAAATATAATTTGAAATTTATTTTTAAAAGCAGAAGCTTCTACCAACCTGTACTTAAGTCATAATAATGGCATGATCACAGCTCAAGGGTGTAAGCCCCAAAGCCCCCTCCTCCATCTTTAATGGACTGTGTTCGCTCTGGCCCAGAGCCAGAACGATAGGACTTTCAGTATGGTGGATTTATGTTATGGACTTGTGTCACTCCAGACCACTAACACACTGCTTCTATGAACGTTCAATGCCAAGAAGAAAGCAGTGGGTATAATAATGGCACAAATAAGGACCTTGTACTAAGATAGCAAACTCTCCAGCTTAGCCCTGCTGTGCTCAATGACTAGGACTGCATGCCTTCTTCTTGAAAGGAAGGACTCCAGATTGTGCTTTACTGAGGAACTGCCAAAGCCCTGCAGAACTTCAACAGCATTCCTGTCATGAAGTAGAGAGAGTGCATAGAGCAGTCATCCTCCAGAAGCCATCTTGCTGGAAGATCCTTCAACAACAACTCTTGTTCCAGCCTACCTCCATGAAGGCTAAGCGAGACTATCACGTTCTCCTGCTGTGCTCATGGAAATGTAACAGGCAAGAAGGAAGTTCCTACCACACCCGCACTCTTAACAATGGAATGATCCTGTTGGCTATTCAGGAAACTGCTGAATCCAATGAAGTAGCTCCAGAGAGACAACATTGCCAAAGACTTCATCCTGTCATGTAGACCTTCCCCATTGTGTGTGCTATGATGTTACAAATAGGAATCAATTTGAATCCAAATTACCCACCTAGATTTCTTTATTTTAGCCAAGGTAAACAATAAGTAAGCCCATCAAGCCCCATTAATCCTTTTCCCAAACATTTGGGAGCCTGCCCCCTAGTGATGTCAGGAATCACAAGTCTCTATGTCACAGGTCACATGTAATAGTGTCATAAGTCACCTGATGTCATAGCCTGGGGTCAAGAATTTGGATCTATCTAGACTGGCTTTGAGCCAGCCTGGTATGTCTCTTACAGTAAGTACCCTTAGCTTGCTGTTTGGGCCACCCCCAAAAACCTAATCACTTTTTGGGGCCCTTTAATTGGCAAATTGCGCTGGTTGTTGTTTGCTTCTTCCTTTCCCTTTCCCCCACTCGCTACTGGAATCATCACTTCTGAAGACTATGAGAGGTAGAGTATTGCTTTGTCTGTGTTTTACCTTTGTGTTTCCCTATCCAATTATTCACCACTATATTTCTTAGGAACTGTGTGTTTGCTGTGTGCATTTTTATTCTTGTATGAGTGAACTATTTTTCCAATAAATATCCATTTTAGTATATTATCTCCTCATTATTTGGTTTGGGCGTTTGGGAAGAACCACTCTGGTATACAAAGGTTGTTGCCCCCGATAAGTTAGCCATCCTTGCCCACCTAAATAAATTCCTCTACCTCATTTAAGGGCAATTTGGCTTACAAGGGGAAACACTGACGTACACATACAATTAGGGATCTTTGTTATATTTGTTAATTTTTATATATTTACTTCATTTATACCGCACCTTACTCTCCAATGGGAACCCAAAACAGCTTAAATTGTTCTCCTCCATTTTATCTTCACAACAACCGTGTGAGAGATAGGTTAGGCTTCATTCAAATTATATCCTACTTTCCCCTACTTTCAGCTATTAGATGTTATGTTTTCAACTGGATGGTTCCTTCCTTCCTTGTTTCCTTCCCTTTCCTTGTTTCCTTGGCAAGGGGGCATTTGGACACCAGCCACACCCTGTACTCACGGAAGTCAGGCCAAGCACTTTGCACAAGATGCTGACAAGAAGGCCTTTAATATCATGGACTTTTTTGTTTTGCTTTTTTTTTTACCCTTAGTCTGATGAAGGGTTCTGGCAAACTCAAAAGCTTGTGAAATGGGTTGTGTCATTTTGGTTGGTTTTAATTACAGGGCTTTTGTTGTTTTTGTTTTGTTTTGGGTTTTCCCCCACATGAGGAGCTCAAGGTGAATTATATAAGATATCCTATCAGGCTTTTGAATAACAACAATGCATTTTAAAGCAAATGAAAAACAGACCAGCAGCATACTGAAACTTTACACCAAAGACAGGTTTAAAACTGCATTCCATGCCAGCCTCTGCATATTGGGTCCCACCAAAAACCTTTCTCAAATAACACAGTCTTGTAAGTTGCAAGGGAAGATCATATGAACTTTTACAGTCAACCATTATGAAGAACAGGGCTAAGGCTGTTGTGCTGGGTGAACCATTTGGGAGAGGGCCACAATGTTTCCCTCTCGCACCCAGGTCTCAGTCATTCAAGCCAGGTCAACGTCCTGCTTGAGCAGAAACTCTCGGAGGACTGAGTTCTTATTATTTATGGACCTGGCATTGCATAACACCAATGATGGAGGCGAGTAATTCAACCTGGCCCCACTACCTGTCACCGTTGGGATGGGACACAGATTGGAAGGTGGCGGAGCACCACCTTGTCTCGGCCTCCTTCCCTTATATCGATGTCTGTTCCCACCGTCATACCTTCCCCTCCCCAGGAGTACTGGAATCCCCAGGCCTGTCATCTCCCACTGGTCTCTACTTCAGCCTCAACCAATGTAGAAAGCACAACTCACACCCTGCAATTAATTAACTCCCCAATCCTCTCCATCCTTGCCAATCCAATTCCCCTTAATTTACCAGGGAGCCGATGAACGGACTGTGCTATTGAACTGATCGCTGGGCAAACCCTGCCCAAGGCAAAGCTGTACTCAATGGGGTCAGCTGAAAAAGTGGAACTGAGGAAGTTCCTAGATAAGAACCTGAAGAGAGGCTTCATACGACCCGCCACGGCCCCCCCACACAGCCCCCATCCTCTTTAGGAAAAAGAAGGATGGCTCGCTTATGTCAGAACTTGAAGAACTTCAAACGAGGCCCATGACTCTGGTTAAAGTCTAAGCATTTATTGAGAACAGTACAGGTAGAAGACGAGTTGATTCTGATGATGAGCTCAGCAGCAGTTACATTCTTTAAGTTATTCTAGTTGCAATAACAAACTGGTTCCCTCCCCTCAAGAGGCCCTGCTTGGTTTCCAAGGCTTCTTATCGATGAGAGAGGAGAGGGGGAGGCAGCTTCAAAGGTTACTGGCAGATGTTTCCCAAGGCCTCCCCGTCACCCTCCAGTTGGCTTGGAATGCGAAGCATTTGTGCACACTATTGGATGCAGGGCTAGCTATTTCCTAACAGTTACAATATAGATTCAGCTAAGCTAAGCAGGCATTACAATCATAGAGTTCAATAATTACAAGTTCTGACATACTGCCCCCCCTAGGCCCCCCGCCCGGGGCTTGTGCGGGTACAGTTGGTGGAATCTCTTAAGCAGTTGTGGGGCAGACACGTCACAGGCTTTGACCCACTCATCGCAGCTCGGGGGGAAGTGTTTCCACCGTATCAGATAGTGCAACACTCCACGTTGGACCCTGGAGTCTAGGATTTCCTGCACCTCATGGTGGCTCTGGCCCCTCACGCGAGTAGGGGGCGGTTCGGGGGGGCGCGGGTGCCAGGGCGTGGCCCCCGGGTCTTTACGAAGAAGGCTGCAATGAAACACCGGGTGGATCTTACTAAACATTTTGGGCAACTCTAGTTCCACGGTGACCTTATTGATCACGCGTTTTATTTTGAAGGGACCAAGGTACTTGCAAGTCAGTTTCCGACACTTTTGGGAAAGGGGAAGGTTCTTGGTGGAGAGAGATACTGAGTCCCCTTCCTTGAACTCCCATTGGGGGGAGTGCTTCCGGTCGAAATGCTTTTTATAATCTTCTTTAGCTCTCTCCAGGTTCTCCTGTATCACCTTCCAGCCCCTCTGGATCCCCTCCCACCATTGTTGACAAGAGGTGGGCTCAGTGGCGTTTTCGGTCGGGGAAAGGAGAGGGACGGGCTTTCCTTCGTAGCCATTGACGACCTGGAAGGGGGAAGTTTTGGTGGAACTGTGTAAGCTGTTGTTGTACCCGTATTCTGCAAATGGCAATAGCTCCACCCAATTGGTCTGCTGGTAGTTGATGTAGCACCTAAGGTACTGTTCCAGCAGGCCGTTCACCCTCTCCATCTGTCCGTCTGTCTGGGGGTGGTAGGCAGAGCTTAGCCCCTGCTCTATGCCTGTGAGTTTGCAAAACTCCTGCCAGAAGTTGGCAACGAACTGCGGCCCGCGGTCGCTAATTACCTTATCTGGGAATGAGTGGAGGCGGACCACGTGATTAAAGAAAAGGTGCGCCAATTTCTTAGCAGTTGGGAGCTGCTTGCATGGGATGAAATGGGCTTGTTTGGAAAAAGTATCTACCACCACCAGTATCACTGTTTTCCCTTGAGAGGGGGGTAGCTCGACTATGAAATCCATCGAGACCACCGCCCATGGTCGCGTGGCGGTCGGTAGGGGAATAAGGTGGCCGGGTGGTTTCCCCCCCCTCCGTTTCGCCATGATGCATGTGGGGCATGAACTCACGAATTCTGACACATCTCTTTTCAATTGGGGCCACCAGAACTGTCTCGTGACTAGGTTCAGGGTTTTCACGTAACCAAAGTGCCCTGCTAGCCTGCCTGAGTGGCAGTTTTCCAGTACTTCCTTTCGCAGGGTTCTGGGCACGTAGATCTTCCCATTGTAATACCAAAGCCCCCCTTCTCCCTTTTCTACCCGTTCGGGCCGATCCCCTCCCTCTGCTTCCGTCTCGGCCACGAACCGGTCTTTCCCCTTCAGTTCCGGGACTCCAGTTGTTTTCCCTGATCGAGTGGTGACTCCTCCCGCTACTTGGTCTGGGGGGATCAGGGAATCTATCCCCTCCTCTCTTTGACTGTCGTGCTGGGGCATACGCGAGAGCGCGTCGGCCAAAAAGTTCTTGGTGCCGGGGATATGTTTTAGCACGAAGTCGAATTTAGCAAAGAATCCCGCCCACCGGATTTGTTTTGCAGTCAGTTTGCGACGGCCGGTGAGGGCCTCTAGGTTTTTGTGATCGGTCCAAATTTCGAAAGGGACTCGGGCTCCCTCCAACCAGGATCTCCATGTTTTCAGAGCAAACATCACTGCAAACGCCTCCTTGTCCCAGACCGACCAGTTCCTTTGTTCATTTGAAAATTTGTGAGAGATGTAGGCGCAGGGACGAAGTTCCCCTTCCTCGTTCCTCTGCATCAATATGGCTCCTACGGCGACATCGGAGGCGTCGCATTGCACCACAAAGAGTTTTAATTCATTGGGGTGAGCCAATATTGGTTCAGAGGTGAAGAGTTGTTTGAGCTCTTTGAAAGCTCTGTGGCACTCCGGCGTCCACATTAGGCGCGCGCCGGGTTTTTTCACCTCATCCCCTTTTCCCTTAGTTTTGAGGAGTTCCGTGAGGGGGAGCATTACCCGGGCGAACCCCTTAATGAACCCGCGGTAAAAATTTGCGAACCCGGGAAATGATTGTAGCTGCCGTCGGGTTCGGGGTGGTTCCCAATCTAGAACCGCTTGAATTTTGGCGGGGTCCATTGCTAGTCCCTCCCCCGACACTCGGAATCCCAGGTAGTCTAGTTCCGTCTTGTGGAACTCACATTTAGACAGTTTAGCATACAGTTTGTTCTTGCACAAGGTAGACAACACTTTTCTCACCAGGGGTACATGCGATTCAAGATCTTTCGAATAGATAATGATGTCATCAAGGTACACCACCACCCCCTTATACAAGAATTCCCTCAGCACTTCATTTATAAAGTTCATGAAAACCCCTGGTGCCCCTTGAAGCCCGAAGGGCATCACCAAATATTCAAATTGTCCCATGGGGGTATTGAACGCCGTTTTCCACTCGTCTCCTTCTTTAATCCGCACGCGGAAATACGCGTCTCGGAGATCGAGCTTGGTGAAGATTTTTCCCTCGGCCACAGTGTTCAATAAGTCTCTTATCAGCGGGATCGGATAAGCATTGGACATGGAAATCCCGTTTATCCCGCGAAAATCTGTGCAAAGTCTAAGCCCCCTGTCCTTTTTCTTGCGGAATAGAACAGGGGCTGCATGGGGGGCCGTGGCCGGCCGAATGAAACCCCGCTTCAAATTTTTGTCAATGAATTTTCTCAGTTCAGCTTTTTCTGCCACCCCATTGAATACAGTTTCGCCTTCGGTAATGTCTGCCCTGGGATTAGTTCGATAGCACAGTCCGTAGGGCGGTGGGGAGGGAGCTCGTCAGCCTCCCGCTCACTGAAGGCTTTCCTTAAGTCCCTGTATTCCTTGGGGATCGACCCTATTTCCTCAAGGGTGAGGCAGAGTCTCTCGTTCTGAGGAGGGGCCTTCGGACCCCACTCGGTGTTCCAATGGTGGTGCTCACATCGCCAGTTCGGGAATCGTACGATTTGTTCGGCCCACCGAATGTCCGGTTGGTGTCTAGCCAGCCACCCTGCTCCCACCACTACATCAAAAGAGGAGGACGGGGCTATGACGAAAGTCTCTATTCCCCAGTGTTCCTCCGTCCCCACGGGGGTAGCTTGGGTTTCTAGGGTGCAAGGTTCCCCTCTCATGGTTGACCCGTCCATCTGTTCGAATTGGATGGGATGGGGGAGGGGGGACGTGGCTAGTCCCAGCGCTTCCACTAGGCGCGGGGTGATAATGTCTCGGGTGCACCCGGAATCGATTAGGGCACGGGCGTGCATAAACCGCTTGAGGTTGGGGTTCAGGAGGGTGACCGCCATGAACAATAACCCCCCGGTAACTCTCACCGTCAGTAGTGCCGGCGTTTTCTGGACCTGCTTTGCGGCACCGATTAAAGCAGGTCGCTGTCGTTTCCCGCCGGCTCCTGGTCCCAGGACTCCTCTATGGTGGTAACATCCTCGTCAATCGCCAAGGAGGTGGCGACGGCGCCCCGGCTGGGCTCCTTGGAGCGGCTGCCTTTCTTCTTCTGCACGGTGGGTGCCGGCTTGGGCTGAGTAGGGGTCGGCGTTTGCCTCGCTGGGCAGTTGGCGGCTAGGTGATTCGGGTCTCCACACTTGAAGCACTTGCAAGCCGCGGTGGTGGGGGTCGAGGTCGCGGGGGCCCGCTTCCCTTCGGGCTTGCCGGATGCGGGGCTCTGCTTCCCCCCCTTCTTGCCTTGCTGCCGACGCCGCATCTCCACATGTTGGAGGTCGGTTTCCACCTCCCCCGCCAGCTGAATCCATCCCACCAAGGTATCGGGCCTCCCTTGGTGGTAGAACCGATCTAGAATGTTCGCGTTCAGGCCGTTCTTGAACGCGGTATACTTCATCACTTCGTTCCAACCCCTGGCCGCCGCACAGTGGTCCATGAACTCGGTAGCGTACTCACGCGTTGTACGGTTCCCTTGCTCTATTCTTTGTAGAGCCGCAATGGCCTTCTCCTCCCGCAGGGGATCTCCGTACTGTCGGAGCATCGCCTGCAGGAACTCTGCTACGGTGGCCAGTTCGGGCTTCCGTCCCGTGTAAAGCCCCACGTACCATTTCTGAGCCGGTCCCCTCAGTCGGGAGGCGATGTGGGCTATGCGGCTTGCTTCCGTGGGGTAGCCCGCTCCCCAGTGTGTGAAGAACGTGTCGCACTGGATCGTGAAGTACTCTACCGCGTCTCCGTCTCAGTCGAAGGTGATTTTTAATTCTCGGCCCCCCCCTGTCCCGTTCCCGCCGGGGCGACCGGCACTGCTGGTGGCGGTCCCGCGGGGGCTGGGGCTGCTGGGGCGGCCGGCACCGCGGGGGGTCCCGGTGCTGCGGGGCCGGCGGGTGGTGGCGGCGCCGGCGGGGGTAGCGGGGCCGGCGCGCCCCGTGGTCCCTCTTGGGCTCCGGTCTGCCTCCGGATCGCGTCCAGCTGTTCCCGGATTTCTCGGGTGATTCGGACATGGCTGGCCTGGATCTCTTCCATCAGGGCCCAGAGATCCGCCTCCATGGGTTTGTTGGTGGGCTCTCCGTTACCTGGTGCCCTTTTAGCCATCTAGCCAAGGTTCCCAGTTCGGATAAGCTCAAAAATAGGATCAGAATCAAAATGTCAGAACTTGAAGAACTTCAAACGAGGCCCATGACTCTGGTTAAAGTCTAAGCATTTATTGAGAACAGTACAGGTAGAAGACGAGTTGATTCTGATGACGAGCTCAGCAGCAGTTACATTCTTTAAGTTATTCTAGTTGCAATAACAAACTGGTTCCCACCCCTCAAGAGGCCCTGCTTGGTTTCCAAGGCTTCTTATCGATGAGAGAGGAGAGGGGGAGGCAGCTTCAAAGGTTACTGGCAGATGTTTCCCAAGGCCTCCCCGTCACCCTCCAGTTGGCTTGGAATGCGAAGCATTTGTGCACACTATTGGATGCAGGGCTAGCTATTTCCTAACAGTTACAATATAGATTCAGCTAAGCTAAGCAGGCATTACAATCATAGAGTTCAATAATTACAAGTTCTGACAGCTTAGACTTTGTACTGATTTTCGCGGGATCAATGGGATTTCCACTTCTAATGCATATCCAATACCCCTCATCAAGGACTTACTCAGTACAGTGTCGGAGGGGAAGATCTTTACTAAATTGGACTTGAGAGATGCGTACTTCAGGGTGTGCATCAAAGAGGGGGATGAGTGGAAAACGGCGTTCAATACACCAATGGGACAATTTGAGTACCTAGTGATGCCATTTGGGTTGCAAGGAGCACCGGGAGTGTTTATGAACTTTATCAATGAAGTGCTGAGAGAATATTTGTTGAAGGTGGTGGTAGTGTACGTGGATGACATAATTATCTGTTCTCAAGACCTCCAATCACATGTGAAGCTAGTGAGGGAAGTTCTCAGCACACTGCTAAAGCACAAATTGTATGCTAAGTTGTCCAAATGCGAGTTCCACAAAACCGAACTCGATTACTTGGGTTTCAGGGTGTCTGGGCAGGGACTTGCCATGGACCCGAGTAAGGTTCAGGCGGTACTAGATTGGGCTCCCCCAAGGACACATAGACAGCTCCAGTCGTTCCTTGGGTTTGCAAATTTCTACTGTAACTTCATACCGGGGTTCGCTCAAATAATGTTGCCCCTCACTGAATTATTGAAGACAAAGGGGAAGGGTCCAGACTCCAAAAAACTGGGATCAAAGCTAAATTGGATGCCTAAATGTCAAGAAGCGTTCAATAAGCTTAAAAGATTGTTCACAAGGGGGGTTTCCGGTTTCCGGCGGAGTGGTGCGGTCGCGTCTCGAGATTCTCCTCTCGGAGACGAGCCGAATAGCGACCTTTTGGGGGGACCTAAGGTCCGCACAAACTCCGGTGGTGGGGTTAAAGTGCGTAGAAGGGGCAAAGGGGTGGAGGGAGACCAAACAGGCCTCCCCTATCTTTACTCCTCTTACCTTTACCCCAGGGTCGAATAGCGTCTTCGGATGGGCTAGCTCCGGCCACCGGAACACAGAGGTAGTGCATGGAGGGCGTTGAAGGGTAAACGCCAGCGGTCTTTTTTCCTTCAGTTTTGTTTGGGTACAGTTATAAGGATACTTTTCTATTTTTTTTCTTTTGGAGACTCGCATCCCCCGCCAGGAGGGCGGATGCCTCGGCTCTGACTCATTCAAACTGATTGTTTCTCCTGCTGTTGGGGTGCGCGTTGCCGAGCCTGCCGAGGCTTTTCGACTTTTGCTTTATTTGGAAGTCTTCGGGGTTCTGATCTGTATGAACTAAGGAGGCGAGGCGTATGACACAAGAGGAAAGAGCTAAGAAGAAAAGCGGATATACGGAGAAGGAGAAGGCTTGTGGAGAGCGGTACAAAGAAAGACGGCGCTTAAACAGTTAACTCCTGCAGTAGCAGCTGTAACAGCTGATTCATCGGTCGAAGGGTTGGGCGAGCGTGGAAGATGGGAGAAGGACGACGTCACGACGTTGCACCCCCCCCCGCCCGTTTTGTTTGCTGTGCTTGCTGTGTTTGCTCTGTTAGTTACGTCTCCTGCGTTTGAAGGCTCATATCAAGAGAGAAGACTGATGGAATGAAGCAGGATGGAAGGCGGAGCGTCAGTAAAGAGTATTTCTGTGAGCCGTTTGTGGTTAATAGTATTATTGGTCTAATTGGAGAATGCTTCTACATCTTGTGTTTTGAACTTTAAATGTAATTATTTTAGGTGGCTGGAAGGCGATTCTAGAGGTTACAAGGAGGGCAGGGAAGGAAAGATACCTTTAAAGACTGAAGGTGTTCTATTTTTAAGATTGCGTGTTGGAGTGCTGGAGTGAATCAACCTTATATATATTATCGACTATTTGAACTCAAGAAAAAGTAATCTGTGATAATTTGTTATCTGGCTTTTCCTAATTTGTTTATTTTTTGCTGTGCATTTCCTTATAGTTTACTAGCATAAAATTACGGGAAGATTATTTTTAACAGCTATAAACAATGTCCCAACAAGCTAAGACTAAATTCTCTCCAGGCCAACCAAAAGCTGTGGGAGCATCTATACCTCAGGATACCCTCAAAGAGATTCAGCAAAACTTTTTAGAAGCCTTAAATCAGATGCAAACCACCTTGTCTAGACAGATGGAGGGTTTATCAGAAAAACTGGAAAGTCTAGATAATAAATCTAAAGATACTAAAAAAGATATTATGGAGGTGGTAAAAATAACCAAATCTATAGAAGACAAACTTAAGCTAACAGAAAATAAGGTGGGAGAATTAGAATCTAAACAGATGGAAGTTAATGATAAAATAGCCCAAATGGAGATGGCCCAGGCAGGTTATGTCCTCAGATTTTTAAACATACCTGAGGAGAAGAATGAGAACTTAGTCAAATTAATGGGCGAAGCCTTGACAGATATTTTGGAGATGGAAAGGGCTGAAATTCAGAAAGAAATCGATTCTGTCTACAGAGTCAATACTTTATATGCAAAAAAAATGCTCTTACTAAGGAAGTACATTTAAAATTTCTCCATACTGTCATAAAAGAGAAAGTCTGGAGAGAAGCCAGGGAACAGCAGCTGATAATTAGGGGGACAAGAATAAAAATAATGAAAGAGATCCCATGGTCGATTAGGCGTAGGAGGAAAGATTATATGAAATTGGCTCTGATGCTTCAGGAAAAACAGATTATGTATAGATGGTTAGTTCCAGAAGGAATGCTATTTACATACATGAATACGCGATACAAGATTGATTCGGTCCTCAAATTAGAGGAGTTCATCAGAAATTATACTAGGACCTGGCAAAAAGGATCTAGAGACAAGGGCTTAAAGGAGTTAGAAGATCAGTTAGCTCAGAAAGAACCAACCCACTTAGCTGATCTGTTACAGTTAGACGGACAAGAGGAAGGAGAAGTTCCTCAAACAGAAGAACTCACTCCAAGGGAGACAAGATTACAGAAAAAGAAAAAAGAAAAGAAGCTAATAGATTAAGGGTTGGAATCTTAATACAGAATTATGGCAAATAATCTCAGAATCATATCCCTGAATGTTAATGGCTTAAACTCCCCTCAAAAAAGAAAACGAGTTTTTCTTCAACTTAAAAAATTAAATGCAGATATTATTTGTTTACAAGAGACACACATAAAAAGAAAGGATGAATTTTTGTTATATAATAGGAGACTTGGGAAGGCAATTATAACTTCTGAGCCAGAGAAGAAAAAAAAGGGATTGGTGACTTACATTAAAGAAGACCTTCAAGCTGAAGTAATTTTTGAAGCTAAAAATGCCAGATTCCATGGAATTGAGATAATAAAAGAGCAACAGAAATTTCTTCTTGTAAACATTTATGCACCTAATGACAAGTAGGCAGTCTTTTACACGGATTTATACCATAATGTGGTTAAGTCTAAGTATGAAAATTTCTGTATTGTTGGTGACTTTAATGCGGTCAGTGATGCTAAAATTGACAGATCACCTAGAAATAAAAATAAGAAACAAAAACGGTCAGGAAGTAATATTCTTCCGGAAGTTTTTTTTAAGATGGCCAAAGAACTTACCTTAATTGATTTATGGCGAACACTAAACCCGAGTAAGAGAGATTACACATTCTTTTCCAATAGGCATAGTTCCTGGTCAAGGATTGATATGATGTGGGTCTCAATAGGTTTAATGTATTTAATCGAAAACGTAGAAATTTTGCCCTCTACTATAGCTGATCACTGTCCTATTAGGTTATTAATGAGGGCTAATAGAAGGATACCAAGATGGAGAATGAATGTAAGTTTGGTGAAAGACAAGAAATTTCTTGAATACGTAAACGATGAGATGAAATTTTTTTCCCAAACAAATTCACAGAAGGAAACCTCCCACACAATAGTTTAGGAAATCTGTAAAGCCTTTTTTAGGGGCTTAGTCATAAATTTTAACGCAAATAAACGAAAAGAGGAGGGTAGGTCGTTGAGAAACCTGACGGACTTAATTAAACAAAAGGGAAGACAACTAAAGGTTATGCCGTCTTTACAGGAAGTCAGGAATGAAATTAGACATTTGCAGCATAAAATTCATCTACTCTATTTAGAAGAGATGGAGAGGAAAATATTATATACAAGGCAGCAATTTTTCGAAAATGCAAACAAACCAGGAAAATGGTTAGCATAAAAAATTAGAAAAGAAAGAGAAAGGAAATTGATAAGGGTATTGAAAGATAAAGAAGGCATACATAAATCGCTTCAAGAGGAAATGAAAACAATAGTTAGAGACTTTTATGTGAATTTATATAGTGAAGGAATGGTTAATAAGGGAAAACAAGAAAAATATCTATCAAATAAATCACTGACAAAGTTGACAGAAGAACAGAAGAATATACTGAATAGCCCAATAACAATGTGTGAATTAGAAGAGGTTTGGGCTAAACTGAAAAGAAATAAAGCACCTGGCCCCGATGGTATACCCCCTGAGTTTTACATATCCTTTAAAGATGTTATTATAGATCAATTTAAATATTTGGTGGATGAAATCTGGCTCACTTCTAATCTCCCGGAATCCTGGAGATACAGTAATGTTACTCTTATTCCTAAATCAGAAAGAGAACTCGATGATATTAGGAATTACCGCCCAATTTCTCTATTAAATGTAGACTATAAGCTATATACTTCAATACTGGCTAATAGATTAAAGAGGATTTTAAATACTCTAATTCATTCTGACCAAACAGGCTTCTTACCAAAGAGATATATGAGAACAAATATCCGAATGCTTTTAAATGTACTAGAATATTTTGAGTTAAATTCGGATAAGCAGGTGGCGCTTCTCTTTCTCGACGCGGAAAAAGCATTCGATAATTTGGATTGGAACTTTTTGTTTGAGCTGTTATTTAAAATGGACTTTGGAGATAATTTTATAAGAAATATTCAAGCAATTTACGACAAACAATTGGCTAAAATAATAGTTAATGGGGACTTAACTGAGGAGATAACACTTACTAAGGGCACAAGACAAGGCTGTCCTCTGTCCCCTCTTTTATTTATTTTGTCCTTGGAAGTTTTAAATAAGGTTATACGAAGTAATGTCAAAATTCAAGGATTAAAGGTCAAAGGCCAAGAGTATAAAGTCTCATCTTATGCTGACGATATGGCCCTAATTCTCCAAAACCCTTTAGAATCGGCGGAGGAATTGTTAAAAGATTTAGTAGAATATGGAGAGGCGGCTGGTCTTAAAGTGAACAAACAGAAATCAAAAATGCTAACTAAAAATATGACATTAAAGGAAGTCTCTGAATTAGAAGAGACTTCTAATTCAAAAATGCTAACTAAAATATGACATTAAAGGAAGTCTCTGAATTAGAAGAAAAAACTGGTTTCAAGATGGAAAAGAAATTAAAGTACTTAGGAATAGTAATAACAAATAAATGCAGCACCATATATGAAAACAATTACTTACCTCTGTTAAAGGAGGTAGAGTTCAATTTAAAAAAATGGAGTAATTTAAGTTTATCTTTTATGGGTAGAGCGGCAATACTCAAAATGAATATACTTCCAAAAGTCTTATTTTTACTTCAAATGGTTAATTTTGCAGTTAGAAAACCCTTCTTTGTTAAACTAGATCACCTGATGAGATCCTTTATATGGCAGGGAAAGAAACCCAGGTTGAGATGGAAGATCTTAATGGATAAAAAAGAAAACGGAGGGTTAGGACTCCCGGATTGTCAAACTTATCACACAGCATGTACAGTCTTATGGTTAAAAGACTGGATAACCCTGGAAGATAAATGGTTACTAGCACTAGAAGGTTTTGATCTGCATGCCGGATGGCATGCAAATTTATGGTATATTGAAAAGCCTCAAAAATATTTCAAAAATAATCTAATACGAAAGTCTCTTTACGAGGTCTGGATAAAAATTAAGAGGTTAATATACGATAAAACACCTAGGTGGCTCTCTCCAGTAGAGGCCGCGGTTAAGCCGCAGTTATGTGATTCTAAAAGGGTGATTAGATACTCTGTTCTATTAGATGAAAATGGAAAGCTGAGAAAGAAGGAAGATCTAGAAGCTATCGGGATTAATATTGACTGGTGGGCTATGACACAAATTGTTTCAAAATACAAGATTATAAAACCTGTCAATTTTAGAGAAAACTTTTTAAAGCTTTTCCACAGATGGTATATTACTCCAGTCCAGTTAAATAAAATTGATAAATCTGTATCCCCTAAGTGCTGGAAATGTGAAAATATGTCAGGTTCGTTTTACCATCTATGGTGGACCTGTAACCTGGCGAAAAGATTCTGGGTGGATATCCATAAAATGTTAAAAGATATATTTAAGTCAAATATATCATTCAAACCAGAAACGATGTTACTTTCGTTAGTCAGAGATGAAGTCCCTCGTGAGGATGAATATATTATAGTTTATATTTTGACAGTGGCTAGAATACTTTTTGCCAAATGTTGGAGACAGAAATCTATCCCCCAAAGGGATGATGTAGTTCAGAAAATTCTTCAAGTAGCAGAAATGGATATTCTATCTAATTTACTTAAAGGGATGCCAAAAATTGATGCAGTTAAAAAATGGGAAAAATTCTATTTTTGGTTGGAAAAGAAGTGATCTTCCTTTTATACCATTGTTTTATGTGTTTGATATAATTATTTAACTGGAACAAGAAGAAGGTCTAAAATCTCAGTCATCTAACCATAACCCATCTCTTTTAATATAAAAATAAGTCTTTGTTCAGATGTACAGGATGATGTTAATCCTGTACGGTTTGCTTTCTTTTTTTCATGTCTGTCGTTATGTATGTTTATAATGACTGAATAGTAATAAAATCAAAATTTCTGTTAAAAAAAAAAAGATTGTTCACAAGCGAGCCAGTCTTGAGTCACCTCAATGAATTAAAGCCTTTCATTGTGTAATGTGATGTTTCCGACGTCGCTGTCGGAGCCATCCTCATGCAAAGGGACGAGGAGGGGAGGCTGAAACCCTGTGCCTATATTTCTAAGACATTTTCTCAGGAGCAGAGAAATTAGTCGTGTGGGATAAAGAGGCTTTTGCGGTGACCTGTGCTTTAAAAACCTGGAGGTCCTGGCTAGAAGGCGCCAAGCTGCCATTTGAAATTTGGACCGACCACAAAAATTTGGAGGTGCTCACCGGCCGCCGTAAACTCACAGAGAAGCAAATTAGGTGGGCGGGGTTTCCTCTCTAAATTCGATTTCGTACTGAAGCACATCCCGGGAACAAAAAAATTCTTGGCAGATGCCCTTTCGCGCCTCCCTCAGCACAGTAGCCAGAAAGAGGAGGTAGTGGACTCCCTGATCTCCCCCTCCCAAGTAGCCGCCATGGTGACCACACGGTCCAAATCAAGGCAGAATCTGCAGACAGAGAAGTGTGTGTGTGTGTGTGTGGGGGGGAAATGGCTGGCCACCGAGAGCGAAAAGGAAGGGGAAGACCGGCCAGGTGAAGTGCAAAAGAGAGAGGATGGGTTTTGGCAAACTCTATGTCCCTAAGAACCTCCGCTCAGAGGTCCTGCAATTTTGCCATTCCAACAAGTTGGCCGGGCACTTTGGGTATGTGAAGACACTGCACCTAATTAACAGGTAGTTCTGGTGGCCCTCTATGAAAAAGGACATTTCTGAGTTTGTGGCTTCTTGCCCTATTTCCTTAATGGCTAAGAAAAGAGGGGGAAAGCCCCCTGGGTTGTTGAAGCCTCTAGAAACAGCTACACATCCTTGGTCCGTAGTATCAATGGATTTCATAGTCAAACTACCAGTCTTGCAGGGGAAGACTGTAATTCTGGTAGTAGTAGACACCTTTTCCAAAGAGGCGCACTTCATTCCTTGTGCGCAATTGCCAACCGCTAAGAGGCTAGCTTATTTGTTCTTCCACCATATTGTGAAACTCCACTCATTCCTCGATAAGATCATTAATGACAGAGGCCCACAGTTCGTTGCCAACTTCTGGCGGGAGTTTTGCAAACCAATGGGTATAGAACAGGGGTTGAGCTCAGTGTACCATCCCCAGACGGATGGACAAACGGAACGGATGAACACGCTTTTAGAACAGTATTTACGGTGTTATGTGAACCACCAACAATCTAATTGGGTGGACCTCTTGCGGTTTGCCAAATATGGTTACAACAACAGTGTGCATAGCTCAACCAAAGCTTCCCCATTTCAGATTGTGAATGGATACGAAGGCAAGCCTGTCCCATTGTTGCCGGGGGGAGAGCGGGCCCGAGACTCCACCTCTTTCGAAAAATGGTGGGGCAAATTGGAGGAAAGCTGGAAGGGAATCCAAGAGAATCTAGAACTGGCCAAGGAAGCTTATAAAAAACAATATGATAAATCCCATGTGCCTGTATAGGATTTCAAAGTGGGTGATTCTGTGTTTGTGTCAACAAAAAACCTTCCACTGAATCAGCCTTCAAAGAAGTTGGTTTATAGATTTCTGGGTCCATTCAAAATAAAAAGGGTAATCAATAAAGTGACAGTAGAACTGGAGTTACCCAATATGTTTAGTAAATTACACCCTGTCTTTCATTGCAGTCTTTTGCAAAGTGTCCCGGGTGGTACTGTCAAGTCGGCTGAATTCAATAACGAGACTTTGGTTGAAACAAAGTTACTAGTTTATTGGAGACAGAACCATAGACCATGATAGAGATTGAAGGACTGGGGTACATAGACATTAACCAAGCATTTAAGGTATAGATCAAAAGGATTCTTGAGGGAGGGGCATTCTATGCAGTGTATATTCACATCAGGATGTTACTACTTCGTTCCCAAGCTGAGGCCTTGGCGCCTTCACACTCCCACAGACACTCTGCCTGAGAAGGCTCTACTATCTTGTTCCCATATCACCATTTCAAAGCAGGCTGCACAACAAAGGGACGGTGAGGGGGTGAGGAAAGTTAGCTAGCAGCATTCGGTGTTCAGTGTGGCTTTACCCAGAACCCCTTACTTCTGAACCAATGTTAAGATGCAGCTTGACCAAAATACAGCAGACTTGACAGGTACTCCTTGACACCCTCGACCACCACCTCCACAACCTATCCAGATTGGGAATCAGAGTCATCATGAAGTAGAAGAAATTTTAGATGCTAAAGTGAAACGTGGAGTGTTGTACTATCTGATTAAATGGAAACATTTCCCTGCCAACCAGAATGAATGGGTAGCAGAACAAAATGTCTTAGCCCCTGATTTAGTAAACAAGTTCTATAAAGCATTCCCTCAAAAACCCCGACGTTGAGGTTAAGGGGGGCAGTATGTCAAGCATGGTAGAATTCCATTGGTAATTGATTGTTTTAGTGTCCTCCAAAAAGCTGGCCTGTGAAATATCATGGAGGACCAAGGTCTATTAACTCTGTTATTTTTCCCCCTCCCCATTCTTACTTTATTGCTTGCAAAGTAGAAGTAGAGAGAAATGAAACTAACTTGAGAATGAGTAATCAGCACCTTCCCATACATTCCTGATAGGGAGTGTGGCACATCTGGGAAAAGCAAGGACGGAGAATGTAGACATTTATGATAGTTTATGTGTGAGAGCGCATCCCTCGCCCCCACCTTTTGGAATCCTTTTGAAGTATGCCTTAAAAGTATTGTATCAATGTATCTTTAGCATCACTCTCAAGAATCTGTTACACTGAAAGTATCGGTCTATCAATAAACGTAGTTTTGTATCAAACCTGACTCGTCACTGAAATCGCATGCTTGACAATTACTAATTATAGAAACCCTCCCCAACAATACACACCCTTAATTAATTTGCCAAAAATATATATTCTATTTGAAAGCCAATCAACAACAATAAATTCATCTATAAATTGGTTAACCAAAACAATTCATCCATTAGCAGGCCCAACTCGCCAAAATGGTAGGCGATGTTTTTTTGTCTCTCTGGGAAGTTGGGGCCTACCAAGTTCTTAAACTTTCACCCCGCACCTTCCCCTAGCAACATATTACTAGGTCCACCATTTGAAGCAACTGTTGCAGGCGTGTGCTAGGCGTAGTAGTTTCAGTTTCAGGAGCCCTAGCACCAGAGCTCCTGCCTCATTGCCATGAATGAAGGATAGGGGCACCTCCAGTCCAATATTTTTTGAAACTTGGGAGGTGTTATGATGTTATGCTGAACATATGATGTTATGGTGCCTCTACCTCAAAAAACAGCCCCCCTAGAGCCCCAAATACCCACGGATCAATTAGCTATTATACCCTATGGGAATCTGTCTCCATAGGGTATAATGGAGTGCCCAAAAGACATTTCCCTCCCCGTCTTCCTGGCTTTCTGATGATCCTGAAGCAGGAGGAGGACCTCCAAACTGGAGGCATCCCCTGCCCCAACTGGATTGGCAATGCTAAGACAGAAGCAGAAGTAGGCAGCTCTAGCCAGAGGTTACAAATTGCAGAGCCTATTTGCAAAAAAAAGGGGAAAAAAGATGAGTCTGTGCTTCAGATGAGGTGGGGTATTTACTGGCCCTGTCCTAGCTAAACCCTTCTCTCATGTACAGCTTTCTCCATTCTTGCCCCTCACAAAATTACCAACCAACCATCTTTCCCTTTCCCCTGAAAACCCATCACACTCTTGGAATCATAAAATCATAGAGTCATCTAGTTCAACCCCCTGCACAGTGCAGGAACTTCAGAAGTACCTCCCCACTAGGGCTGCCAAGTCCCCACTGGCTGCTGGTGGGGGACTTTTTGTGTGTGTGCGCACAGCGCATGTGGCACAATGACACCACCCGGAAGTGATGTTTCATGCCAGGCAAGTTGCTCTAGGAAATAGCGGAAAACTCTATGGTTTCATGTGGGGATGCTCTAGCAATTTTGGGGGGACTCTATGAGTTTCCCCCAAATTGTTAGAGCATCCCCATGCAAAACCATAGAGTTTTCCACAAACTGGATCGAGGCGGTGTGGCAGTGCTGATGTTATTAGATCTGTCGGCTGCATTCGACACAATCGACCATCAGCTGCTGATCCACCGCCTCGCCGACATAGGGGTTAGGGGGTTGGCCTTACAATGGCTTTCCTCCTTCCTCATGGGCCGGGGACAAAGGGTGGCAATTGGGGGTGAACGATCCCAGAGGCGCACACTAGATTGTGGGGTGCCTCAGGGAGCAGTTCTCTCCCCGATGTTATTTAACATCTATATGCGCCCCCTTGCCCAGATTGTCCGGAGGTTTGGGTTGGGTTGCCATCAATATGCAGATGACACCCAGCTCTATCTGCTAATGGACGGCCGGCCCGCCTCTGCCCCGGGGAGCCTAGATCAGGCCCTACAGGCTGTTGCTGAGTGGGCTGAGTGGGCTGAGTGGGCTGAAGCTGAACCCAGCGAAGACAGAGGTTCTCTGTGTGGGTCGTGGCGCTCTGGGGAAGGAAATATCTCTCCCGACCTTTGACGGTGCGCCGCTGAAGGCGGCGCAGCGGGTAAAGAGCTTGGGTGTTTTACTGGAGCCTTCATTATCAATGGAGGCCCAGATAACAGCCACTGCCAAGTCAGCATTTTTTCATCTGAAGCGGGCGAGGCAGTTGGCCCCTTTCCTAGAGCGCCGGGACCTAGCAACGGTGATCCATGCGACGGTCACCTCAAGATTGGACTACTGTAACGCCCTCTACATGGGGCTGCCTCTGTGCTGGACCCGGAGATTGCAGCTAGTGCAGAACGCGGCGGCCAGGCTGCTGCTTGGCCTCCCAAGATGGGAGCATATACGGCCGGGGCTACGCGAACTGCACTGGCTGCCGATTGTATACCGGGTCCAGTACAAAGTGCTGGTGATTACCTTTAAAGCCCTATATGGCCGAGGACCGACCTACCTGAGGGACCGTCTCTCCCCGTATGAGCCCCAGAGAGCACTGAGGTCAGTAGGTAAAAACAGATTGACCACCCCTGGGCCAAAAGAAGTTAAACTTCGGACTACCTATGCACGGGCCTTCTCTACCGTGGCCCCATGTTTGTGGAATCAACTCCCAGAGGAGGTGCGGGCCCTGCGGAACCTTGATCAGTTCCGCAGGGCCTGCAAGACCACCCTTTTCAAACAGGCATTCATGAACGGCTGACCAAGTCCACAAAGAAACATCAAAATGGTCCAGTCTGGAGATCCGCCATCATTACACAAATTGACAGGCATAGCATCGATTAATAACGGTACTGTCAGATTTAACTTAATGTTTTTAGACTTAGTAACTGTTTTAACTAATGTATTAATCGGTTTGGGGTTAATTTAATGTTTTGTTAAATGTATTGTTATTTTGCTGTTGTTAGCCGCCCTGAGCCTGCTTGGCGGGGGAGGGCGGGATATAAATAAAATTTTACTTACTTTTTACTTACTTACAATTTTCTAGAGCATCCATGCACAGCATGCTTGGCATGATATGTCACTTCTGGGACTCTTTGGGGGGCAGGGATTCCCCAGCAGCCTCCTCCCTGCCAATGGGTTGGGGCCCGCTAAACCAGGAGACCCCTGCCCCCACATCCATAGTGACCCCTGTACCATGATCAGAAAATGGCAGAAACCTCCAGAATCCCTTGCCAAAATGGCCTGGAGAAAAAATACTGACTGATCCCAAAGTGGCAATCAGCATTTCCCTGGTCATCTAAGAAAGGCCACAAGAACATCTGCTTTAGATGTCTTCAAAAGAGGATTAAACAGATTCATGGATTATTAATAGAACCATCAGTATCTTCTAGCCAGATGGCAAAGGGTCATCTAGATGACTCTATGATTTTATGATAGATGACCCCACCCGGAGTCAAATATCTGAATAACAAGCCTGGGAAGCAACATCAGGGAGGAAGCCTTGCCTTGTTTGTTGGACATCCTGCATTGTTCCTGTAATGTTTGCATATTGTGCCTTTGTGGTCTGGATGAAAATTGTGGTTCTGTAGCATGCTGGAGTCTGGATATGCCCCCATGGAAAAGGTGCTACTAAAGAGTACATCACTGTACAATCCACTTTAATGAGAGACAGACAGAACATAGAGACGTATTACTTTAAACAGTGCAAGAGTATCAATACTACTTTAGGCAATGTACAGATGTAACTAGAGATTGAACCTAGATGTAACTAGAGATCACAGAATTGTAATGGTTGTTGGACCTGAAATATGCAGGAGAGCTTCTGCCTTGAAAGCCAGCATGGCAGAGTGTAGGATCTCAGGAAACCAAATTCAAATTCTCACTCTGCCATGGAAGCTTGCTGGGTGACCTTCAGGCAGCCACCCCCTAGTTGCAATCAGATCAGCAGTTTACCCCAATAGAGTTGCTTTTTCCTAACAGATTAAACAGGCTCGGTCACACAGCTACATCTGGCAGCCATTCCCCAGTCACACTCACCCCATTGTAAGATGAGTTGGAGATGGAGTAAATAGACAGTTGTGGAATTCCACTGCTAACGGATTCTTGCTCATTCATCCTGCATTTCCTGTTGTCTGAACTCCCCTGGTGCATGCTCAAACCGGTTTGGAAGTGTGAAACTTTAGTTCCAGGTTCACTGTTAAAATGGTAGGGCATTTTTTTCATAAAAAGGGTCAAAGTTGGGATTTAAAAAAAAAAAAAAAAAAGACCAGACCATGTACTCCATGGTTGATGTGCAGCACTGATCTACATGGTCAACCGAGGAAGAAGGGCTCAGTGCAGCCAAATCAGGGTGGGAGTCTGCTCAAAAAAATCTCCATCACAAAATATGACAGAGTACTTAGTGCCACCTCCAAAGGGCCCCAAGATTGCAGTCCCTGTCAGCATAAACTACCTCACAGGGGGGGTATTGTAAAGATAAAACAAGGAAGGGGAGAACGTACTAATGCATTTTTGGACCTCTACTGGGAAGAAAAGTGGAGAATAAATCAAGGAAATAAAAAATACACAGACTTTCTGTCTGTGTAAGAACTTCACATGTGCCATTTGCCCATACCTGCAAAGGCATTCACGAACAGTACCTTCTTAATTGATAGCACTGCCAATGGGGTCAGGCAACCTGAGCATTCCTCTGCGGTGGTTCTCCTCTTGTAGAACAGCCTACCCAATGAGGTCGGGAAAGCTCCTACGTTCCTGTCATTTCACAAAATATGTAAAACGGAATGGTTCAGGAGGTTGTTATAACAAACGGAACAGGAATGCTGCAAAATGCAATTGTGCAAGACATATATTGCCCCAAGGGTTGTCCGTAAAAATCTGTAATCTGATTCCCTCATGCATCCCCCACAGCATTGGATTATACTGTTTTTATTTCATTATTCTCTAATGGTGTAATTCAGCTTTACCACATCATTTTATTGCCTAATAGTGTGATCCAGTTTTGTCACATTGTTTATTTACTTGTCTTTATGTCAGGTTCCCAACACCAAGTAGGGAGATTTCTAGAGATCTGGGGGTTGATCCTGGGGGTGGCAGGGTTTGGGGAGGTGAGGAACCTCAGCAGGGTATAAGGCCATAGAGTCTTCCCCCCAAAGCAGCCAGTTTCTCCAGGGGAGCTGATCTGTGTGATCCGGAGGCTAGCTGTAATTCCAGATCTCAACGTCCCATCAAGAGACTGACAACCATGTTGCATTCTGGGCCACTGCCTACCAGCTATGTATGGCTCTGCTCAGCTATGTAAGGCTTTGCTCACTGTGCTGGATTCCTCATCTGATGAAGTGTGCTTAAGAGCACACGAAAGCATACGTTCTAAATAAAAATGGGTTGGTCTTAAAGGTGCACTTGACTCCTGCTTTGTTCAACTGCTTCAGACCAACATGGCTGCCCGCCTGGATCAACCTTATCTTTATTACATTTTAAAAAATAATTCTGTAATTCACCTTGAGTCTCAATAAGAAAAGTGGATGATGAGATGAACGGCATAAATAAACGGCAGAAATGCTTTTTATCCTCTTTAGAGTTGGTAGCATTTGTCTGAATAAACTGGCATCATGGGAATGGTGGTGTCAGGGCTGGCCCTGCCACTAGGCAAATTGGCAGCTGCCTAGGGTGCTGGCCTTCTGGGGGCACCAAATTGGGCGCCCCCATGTGACTCGGCGATGTTATCAGTGCAGGGTGTGTGTGTGCCAGAAGTCAGCCTTGCCTAGGGTGCCAGACTGTCACCCTAGACTGTTTCCTTCCATTTAATGTGTTCCACATTAATGAATGGGTGCCTTGGATCCCAACCTATGTTATTAAACCACATTCTTGGCTGATCCCACTAGAGGTTCTCTAAGGCAAGCATCTCCAACATGGCACCTGTTGACACATTTTCTGGTGCTCACAATGGTCTTTAGAAACTGGGCATAGCCAGTTGAGGCATTTGCCAAGCAAGGTTTCAGAGAGCCAATTTGGTGTAGTGGTTAAGTGTGCTGACTCTAATCTGGAGAACTAGGTTTGATTCCCCACTCCTTCACATGCATCTGCTGAGAGACCTTGGGTCAGTCACAGTTCTTGAAAGAGCTGCTTTCTTGAGCAGTTCTCTCAGCCCCACCTACCTCACAGGGTATCTGTTGTGGGGAGAGGAAAGGAAGGAGACTGTAAACTGCTCTGAGACTCTAACTGAAGGGTGGGGTATAAATCTAATCTCCTCCTCCTCTTCCTCCTTCACTATATAGATTTTTTGAAATGTTGCATTGGCAGCAGCTGCCAGTACAGTACAAGGATCACTGTGTGACTAAAGGTAAGTTGTGGCAACCATTCTGTGGCTGGTTGTGCCTCCAGCAATAGCCATTTTGTTGTGGTGTGCACCTTGTGGTGTCAGAATTCCGAAGGTGCCCACAAGCTCAAAATGGATGGGGACCCCCTGTTCTAAGGCATCTCCTACTTTTCAAACATGATTTTCCCCCCTCTTTATGTAGCCACAAGATCATGTCAGGATACATATTGTGTCTTCTGTCACAACTTTGAGATTATTTCAGGTTTAGTGTTGTATTGTCTGAATTCTGCAATGTTACATATCATGTCCTTAGGGAATGGTTGGGGAGAGACATGAAAGCATTCTTTTCTGAATTACACTGGGCCTGGGATTGCCTGAGCATGGGAACATGATCTCATGAATTACTCCTCTGTGTGGCATCTGAAGAAAAGGAGAGGCGCATCCTTCCAGATAACACCTTGTAACTTCCTTGAGTTATATCCAGCTTTGTTTCCACTACAGAGCAACCTCTTTTTGACTGTTGTGTTGATGCTATCTGAGGAGGAGGAAGAAGACTATAGATTTATACCATGCCTTCTCTCTGAATCAGAGTCTCAGAGTGGTTTACAATCTCCTTTATCTTCTTCCCCCACAACAGACACTCTGTGAGGTGGGTGGAACTGAGAGAGCTCTCCCAGAAGCTGCCCTTTCAAGGACAGCTCTGCAAGAGCTATGGCTAACTCAAGGCCATTCCAGCAGGTGCAAGTGGAGTGGGGAATCATACCCGGTTTTCCTAGATAAGAGTCCACACAACCACTACACCAAAATTGGCTCTCTGGGAGGAGGGAGTTGGGAACTGGGATTTTTTAGAACTGTTTGTATAAATTACTTTCGTTCCTAACAATGCCTTTGAAATGAGAAGGGTTATGTACTATAGCAAATCAGTAAAGCTTTACCTATATTTTTATAGAGGAAGTCTATCTGATTGTTACCTGACAAACCTCACTGATCACTGCCCAGAATATTAGTGTCTCAGGCTGTCTGGAAGAGGTTTTCCTTTGAGTTCATGCAAGTGGGCTTTGTGAGGTCACCTCTGGGAGCACCGAAGGAAAGCAGAGATGTGAAGAAGTCCTAGTTTAGGATCTGGCGAAAGATGGAATGTCTGCAGGTGTGTATGGGGGGAAGGGCATCAGTAACAAGTGGCAGGGCAGGAAGTTGGGGTGGAGGGTCTTACCTATGGTGCCATAAAGCCTGCCAGCGGCCCTGGCTGCCTTCCTGGGTTTGTGCTTCTGCTGGCTCCACCACCACACTGCTCGTCATCACAGGTAGGCAGCAAGGTGGAGGAGGGCAGCGGAGAGGTGGGTGGCTACAGCAAGTGTGGTGGCAGTAGAAAAGGGGCACTGGGGGTGGTGGGGTGTGTGCAGGGAGAGAGAGGGGGTGCTCACCAGCCATCCCTGAGGCAAGGTAGCGCCCTAGACAGCTACCAACCTGGCCTACTGGGATGTGCCAGCCCTGCATGCAGCTTTGGGAGGGACATACATGGAGTGGTGAGGGAGGTAGGGAACACTTGCCTAGCCAGCCAGATCAGCAAAATCAACTCTGGCCATCAATGGGATGACAGATGTTGCAGCCAGATTGCCCTCACATCCATGGGATGTTAGCAAGATTGCAGGTAGGAGCCCTTTGCAATTCTTCCTTGGTAGCTGGCCTAAGATATCTGGATAATGTCTCTTCATGCATGTGCAGGTCAAAGTCCGTCTCAGCAATTCTTAACTAGTGGTCGATGGTTATAAAATAGGCTTGCAATGAAATTAAGAATTAACCATTTTGTTATGCTACAAAGAATGTTCACCATTGTACTGAGGAGCAAGTGTTTCTAACTGACACCCTGGGTCATAACTAACCTCAGGCCATGCTTCATCAAGGAAGAGTCCCTCCGTGGTAGGTTGTCAGCCTCTGGGTAGTAGCTGAAGATCTCCTGGGAATTGGGATTACAACTGATCTCCAGATGACAGAGATCAGTTCACCTGGAGAAAACAGCAGCTTTGGAAGGTGGACTCTATGACATCATACCCTATTAAAGCCCCTTCCCTCCTCAGGCTCCACCCTCAAAATCTTCAGGAATTTCCCTATCCAGAGCTGGCAAAATATGCTTCAATACCTGCAAGCTATTTGTACAACATTTTTCTCAAGGGAAAATGGCAGATGGGATGCAATAAATTCAGTGCAAGCCACTGGCACAGCCTTCGTAGCATATTTCCGCTTGTGCAAGGGCTCGAGTGTACATGGAAACCTTCCTCTGGATCTCACCGACAGCCAGCTTCTGGTAAATAATGGGAATGAGACCACAGAGCAGTTGTAATCGTAGCGCAACTGTGAATGGAAAGACATCCTCAAATGGATTATTCAACTCACAGACCTGTGAGGTCCATAATTTTGCTTTACCTATCTATGATCAAGGGGCTGGTGCTGTCAGTGGTTTTATGCAGCTGCTGAACATCAACATCATCTAAATTCTACCTATTAAATGAACATTTAATTAATGTCTATTCTGCATTAAATGGCTAATGTGGAAGCCAGCTGCTCCTCCTGCCCCTTGTGTTGGAATGCTTCCATTGACTTTTTGAAGCAGTAACCCAGGGATGTCAAACTCATTTGTTATGAGGGCTGGATCTAACTGTCAAGCATTTTGTTTATTTGTTGTGTCTTTATTACTATGCCTGTATTAATGACTGTTATTGTAATGTAGTGCACATCAAAGCCATGTAACCTTCCTTTAGTTCTCACTAGCAGCAAATGCAGGAATGTCCGCTTTGAAGATAAGGTCTCCGGGAATATTTTCTCAGGCTCATGTTGGGAGTCTGAAACCCAGGATGTAGCAAACTGCAATGGTAGATAAAATAGCAAGCGTGTGAATTTCACAAGCTAGGGTAGAAATTCCTAAGGTATCTTTGATGTGCCCCTTAAAGCTAGTATGCTGGAGTTACCTTGTATCACTTCCAATCTTGTGCCTATTCGAGCAACATGAATTATCAATAAACCAATACTTTGTTTCAAAAGGACTGGTTATTTTGAGATCTAATGCTTGACATTTCGGAAGTGATCCTTTAAAAGTTCAACTGACCTGGCAACTTTCAAGCCGAATGGATGAAGGAGCACCAGCTAACAGTGAACCGATTAACCCGTTGGAGAAGATAGAGGTGCGGACCCTCCCTTGGCATATCATCAATGCAAGGTGAGTCGTGGGGCGCGGGTCCCTTCTACACGTACAACGGTTGTTCATCACCCCCCAGAAGTGGGAACCACAAACATCCACCGCCCTGATGGACGAGGCTCCAGCCCGCAGGGAAATCATCCTAAGGAGACCATCCTGAGGGGGCCGTGGTGGCGGAGTCCCAGGAGGAGGCCGTGAGGGTTGCCCCCCAGAAGAGGGAGATGGACGTAAAGAACCCCGGCTCGAGGACGGCGGCGGAGCACCACCGGGGTCCAACTCCAAAGGGGAGGATGGAGGAAAAGGACCGGGGGAGCCAGACATCCTGGAGACGGTGAGAGAGGAGATGATAACGATGGTGAGGGGGCTGAGAGACGAGATCCAAGCCAATGCCGTATTCATGGCACGGGAGATGCAGAGGCAGATTGACCGCCTGCTGAGACCGGATCTGAGGGGAATACTGGGGATCCCAGTAAGGGCACTGCCGGTGGCACCGCCTGCTCCACCTGCGGTGCCTTCAGCTCTGCCAGCGGGGCCACCTCCAGTCCCAGGGCAACCAGCGGCCCCGGCACCCCAGCCGATGACCCCAGGTCCAAGAGACTATGGGACAGGGAGAGACTTGGATGCCACCTTCGATGGCGACCCAGAGGAAGTGGAGTACTTCTCGATCCAAGCCAATAGCTAATGCACTATTGGGGGAACACTTTTCCCGATGAATTTAGCAGAGTGGACTACCTCGGGTCCAAACTAAAGGGAGCAGCCCGAAGATGGTACGTGAGCCTGTATGAAACCAGAGGTCCTGAGCTAGACACGGTGGCAGAGTTCCTGCAAGCATTGCTCATGCAATCTGAAGACCACCTGCAAGAAATCCGAGCTATCACTGCGCTACAGGAGATGCAGCAAGGGGTGAAGTCAGTGCATGAGTATGCGGCTGATTTTAGAGCCAACTCGGCCAAGGTCCGAGACTGTAGTGAGCTGATGAAGATAGAACAGTTCCAGAGGGGCCTGAATGCGAGTTTGCTGGATCGCGCCCTGCAGGAGGTGTGCCCTACCACAGTGGTAGAGTGGGTACAACTGGCAGGGAAAGTGGAAATCAACATGAAGCAGGTGGCCCTACAACATCAACTGCAGCAAGGGAGTAAGGGGGGCATAAGTCTCGGTCAGGGGTGAAGCCGGATGGGAAAAAGGGTCCGCAGGCGGGAGGAACCACCAAAACTCCCCCCGAACGCAAATGCTATCGATGTGGAGACCTGAACCATCTGGTGGCAGACTGCCCAGAGAAACCTCAAGGCCCCCCTTGCTCCGAAGCCGCCAACAGCAACACCCAAGAAAGCATTGGTCCAATCCAAAGAATCAGCGAGGGGGAGCACCGCAGCTTTGGCCATTCCTGATGAGGAAACCATCATCCTCGATGATCTGAGCGAGATGTCCTGGGAGACGGAGATGGAGGGAAATGAGGATGACCTGCACTGAAGGGTGCCAAGCAGCAGGCCGTGGATCTAACGGCACCACTGAGGGTGAGAATAACGGGGTCTTTGTTTTTGTCCCATTGACTTTACTAAACCCGAAACTTAAGAGGTTTATACACGCCCGGCCCTAATTGACTCGGGGTGTACGAGGGAGATAATTACTCCTAAGTTGGTGGAGGCCCTTGGACTCATACGAACCCCACTGCCCCATCCCATTCAATTCAAACAGATGGATGGGACTGTAATGAGGGGTGAACCATGTGTGGAGCAAACCCAAAGGGTGCCTGTGGGCATAGAGGACCATTGGGACACGGAACTATTTGTAATTGCCCCCTTGGCTTCCTTTGATATAGTCTTGGGTGTAGGCTGGCTAGCTAAACACGAGCCGGACATTAAATGGGAAGAGCAAACCATTGACTTTACAGACAACAAGTGCAAACACCACCAATGGGTGGGATCGTGGGGACCCGAAACCCCCCCCCCCCCCCCAGGAATGAGAAGATGTGTGTGGCGGTGGAGGAGGTCTGAGCCATCCCCAGGGAATACAGAGACTTAAGGAAAGTATTCAGTGAGGAGGAAGCTAACGAACTCCCTCCTCACCGGAGCACGGACTGTGCAATTGAACTCATTCCCGGGCAAGAACTGCCCTAGGCGAAACTATACTCCATGGGGTGGGCGGAAAAAGCAGAATGAGAAAGTTCATAGAGAAAAATCTCAAAAGGGGATTCATCCACCCCACAACCGCCCCACAAGCAGCGCCCATGCTTTTTCGGAAAAAGAAGGACGGGAGTCTTAGACTTTGCACGGATTTTCGGGGGATAAACGGGATTTCGACCTCCAATGCCTACCCCATTCCCCTGATCCAAGACCTATTAAGTACAGTCTCCGAAGGGACAATATTTGCCAAACTGGACTTGAGAGATGCGTATTTCAGAGTGCGGATTGAGAAGGGAGACGAGTGGAAAACAGCGTTTAACACCCCGATGGGCCAATTTGAGTACTTGGTGATGCCATTTGGGTTACAAGGGGCGCCCGGGGTGTTTATGAACTTCATCAATGAGGTCTTGAGGGAGTACCTATATCAAGGGGTGGTGGTGTACCTGGATGACATCATTATTTATTCAAATGATATGCAGTCACATGTGAAACTAGTGAGAAAAATTCTTTCTACTCTGTACGAACATAAACTGTATGCTAAACTGTTGAAATGTGAGTTCTACAAAACCGAGTTGGACTACCTGGGGTTTACAATGTCGGGGAAGGGACTGGCTATGGATCCAGTCAAAATACAAGCAGTGCCAGATTGGGCACCCCCGAGATCACGTAGACAGTTACAATCATTTATCGGATTCGCAATTTTTTATCAGACCTTCATTCAGGGGTTCGCCCAAGTCATGTTGCCCCTGATGGATCTCTTAAAGACCAAGGGGATGGAGCCAGAAGTGAAAAAAAACGGGGGCCAAACTAAAATGGAGTCCCGCATGCCAGCAAGTGTTCGATAAACTGAAGCGATTGTTCACGAGTGAACCCGTGCTGAGCCACCCCGATGAGCTCCGGCCCTTTGTGGTACAATGTGACACTTCCGATGTGGCCGTAGGAGCAATACTTATGCAAGCTGACAAAGAGGGAAGATTACACCCCTGCGCTTACATCTCTAAAAATTTCTCTCAAAAGCAGCGAAACCCGTCTGTGTGGGACAAAGAGGCGTTCGCAGTGACTTTTGTTTTAAAAACATGGTGATCCTGGCTGGAAGGGGCGAGGGTACCATTTGAAATTTGGACTGATCACAAAAACTTAGAAGCGCTAACAGGGCACCGAAAACTAACTGAGAAACAGATCCGGTGGGCCAAATTCGATTTCACTCTCAAGCACATCCCGGGCTCAAAAAACTTTTTAGCGGACGCCCTGTCCCGGCTGCCCCAGCATGACAGCCAAAAAGAGGAGGTGGTAGACTCGATAATCTCCCCCAATCACATAGTCGGAGTAGTCACCACTCGCTCGAGGAAGAAAAAGGAGCCAGCAGAGCCTTGGGGGGGGGGGAACCGACTAATAGAGGCGACCGAATTGGAAGGAGGAGAGAGACCAGAAGGGATTAGTAAAGGACCAGGTGGTTTCTGGTACCACGAAGGGAAGCTCTACGTGCCTAAGAGTCTCAGAAGGGAAGTGCTACAGCACTGCCACAATAGCAAACTCTCAGGCCATTTTGGGTATGTGAAAACCCTGCACTTGGTTAATAGGCAATTCTGGTGGCCACAAATGAAAAAAGACATTTCTGAATATGTTTCTGCATGCCCCGTGTGTATCATGGCTAAGAGAAGGGGGGGGACCTCCTGGGCTGCTGCAACCAACTGAAACCGCGGAGCGCCCCTGGTCCGTTGTCTCCATGGATTTTATTGTAGAGTTACCCGCTTCCCAAGGCAAAACAGTGATCCTGGTAATCGTGGACACTTTTTCAAAGCAGGCTCACTTCATCCAATGTAAAAAATTACCCAATGCAAAGAAATTGGCGTATTTATTTTTCCAACACGTGGTTAAGGTACACTAATTCCCTGACAAGGTCATTAGTGACAGGGGCCCACAGTTCGTTGCCAACTTCTGGCGGGAGTTCTGTAAATTATCTGGTATAGAACAGGGGTTGAGCTCTGCCTACCATCCTCAAACGGACGGACAGATGGAACGTGTGAACGCTTTGTTGGAACAGTATTTACGGTGCTATGTAAACTACCAGCAAACGAACTGGGTAGAGCTGTTACTTTTTGCAGAATATGGTACAATAATAGCAGTCCAACTGGGTGGATCTTTTGCCATTTGCAGAGCATGGTTACAACAACAGCATGCACAGCTCAACCAAGGCTTCCCCTTTTCAGATCGTGAATGGATATGAGGGGAAGCCTGTTCCTCTCCTGCCAAGGGGCGAACGAACCCGCGACCCTACATCATTTGAACAATGATGGGGAAAGCTAGGGAGTGGCTGGAAAGTGATCCAAGAGAATCTGGAGGTGGTGAAGGCAGCGTATAAAAGCAGTATGACAAGTCTCATGTACCGGTGTGGAATTTTAAGGTGGGGGATTCTGTATTTGTGTCAACCAAAAACCTCCCCTTGAACCAACCATCAAAGAAATTGGCCTATAGATTCTTGGGTCCTTTCAAGATCAAACGGGACCAGGGCTTGAACTCCGCCTACCATCCGCAGACGGACGGGCAGACGGAAAGGGTTAATGCGCTTCTAGAACAGTATTTACGGTGGTATGTAAACTACCAGCAAACGAACTGGGTAGAGCTGTTACTTTTCGCAGAATATGGTACAATAATAGCATTCACAGTTCCACTAAAACCTTCCTGTTCAAGGTCATGAATGGGTATGAAGGGAAGCCCTTTCCGCTACTATCGGGGGGGCAGTAACAATCTAACCCCTTCCTCGTTTGAACAATGGTGGGGGGCTTTGGGAAAAGAGTGGAAAGTGATTCAAGAGAATCTAGAAACTGCCAAAGAGGAATACAACAAAACAGTATGATAAAAAGCATGTGCCAGAGTGGGACTTCAAAGTAGGAGAGACTGTTTTCCTGTCAACAAAAAACTTGCCATTACCGCAAACCTCGGGAAAACTGGCATTCAAATATTTGAGACCTTTTAAAATAAAGAGAGTAATAAACAAGGTGACTGTGGAACTGAAACTACCCAAACTATTTAGTAAAATACATCCTGTTTTCCATTGCAGCCTTCTACAGCGAGATCCGGGGGCTACGAGCTGGCACCCCCGCCCGCTGGCGCCCAGTCCGATTCAAGTGAATGGTCAGAGTCACCATGAGGTGCAAGAGATATTGGATGCTAAAATAAAGAGAGGATTGCTTTACTTTCTGGTATAGTGGAAATACTTTCCCCCGAGCTGTGATGAGTGGGTGGAAGCAACCAATGTCCAGGCCCGGATATTGGTGAAAAGATTTTACCTACTGCACCCAGACAAACCCTGGGAAAGAACTTAGGGGGGGGGCAGTATGTCAAGCATTTTGTTTCTTTGTTGCGTCTTTATTACTATGCCTGTATTAATGACTGTTATTGTAATGTAGTGCACATCAAAGCCATGTAACCTTCCTTTAGTTCTCACTAGCAGCAAATGCAGGAATGTCCACTTTGAAGATAAGGCCTCCGGGAATACTTTCTCAGGCTCATGTTGGGAGTCTGAAACCCAGGATGTAGCAAACTGCAATGGTAGATAAAGTAGCAATTCCTAAGGTATCTTTGATGTGCCCCTTAAAGCTAGTATTCTGGAGTTACCTTGTATCACTTCCAATCTTGTGCCTATTCGAGCAACATGGATTATCAATAAACCAATACTTTGTTTCAAAATCAAGGACTGGTTATTTTGAAATCTAATGCTTGACACTAACATTAATGAGACCTTGTTGAGGCGGGCTATGTTGGGCTGGGCCATGTAAGATTAGGTAGCAGAGATATAAACTTTATAAAGGACACAGACAAACACAATTTAAAAAAAACATTAAAATAAAGCTGTGCAATTGAGAGAGCATGGCGAAGCAAGCTCTGCCCCCCTTCCTCTCCAAGGAAGGAGCCTCAGCCAATAGAGAAAATAAAGACTTTGCTCTGTAGCTGCTATGCTGTTGAGCAAACCTGGAAGGCAAGCTGTGATGGAGAAGGAAGCAAGAGAGAGGGAGAAGGAAGTAGATGACAGTGAGTTGCTCAGGGGCCTGATAGGAGCCCTCTGGGGGCCTGATTTGGCCCCCAGGCCATATGTTTGACACCCCTGCTGTAACATCTTCAACACGAATTACTTTTGAGCATTTGTGCATGAGTGAAGTAGAAATCTATTACAGGGAAGGGACAAGGATGCTGTGACGCTGTCTGAGAACCCATTCTCTTTCATCAGGCTGCAAAAGTATAGAGTAAGCAATGTGTATATCTAAAAATACAGACAAATCTGTATCAGAGTCTTGGGTCATATTTAAAAGAATAAATTATATCCTGTAAATGTTACAGTAAATGGCTCCTTCCAGATACCATAAGAGGGCACAAATGAATTTTGAATCTGTATAAAGTAAGGGGTCCCCTGCTGATGCCTTTGCTGGTGCCTGCCAACTGTTTTTGGAAAATTGGTGAGGACACGTTGGATTTTTGCTCAGCAAGGGTTCTGATAGCCATTGGAGATTAGCTTGGCTGTGCAGATTTGCTTTTTTCTTTTTTTTAATGTTGCTTTGGTAGCCATTCCACCAAAGCCTAAGGATCTTCACTATGTTACTGAAAGTAAACTGGAACAGCCATTTTGTGGCTGGACCCACCCCCCCCATGCCAAAAGAGTCCACAGGCTCAACAAAAGTTGGGAAACCTGCTACAAAGCAACAGTATTGTACCTTTATATGGACCAAGTAAAATGTCACTTCTATATCTAGAAGAAAGGCAAGGTTTTGCTCACAAATGTGCTGTCAGTGAAGGGGATGTCTTACATTTGTATACAAGTTACCAGTTACAATAATTTTAAAAAGCTTTTGGTATGTAACTTTTTAAAGGGGAAATCATCTTACATTCAGTTATCCTCTTATACAATGTTGTGTCTTGCATTTCAGTCCTGAAATTACAACACAGCAGACACTACGGAGGTGACCAGTGGAAGTCCACTGGTCCCCGGATGCAGCTCTGCAAATATGCTCCACCAATCAAGATCTGTGGCGAGAAGTTTAACTGGCAGGATTGGGCCTGAGGGTTGTTCCGGGGTATGTATATAATCAGGACCCGGGCCACGTTGCCTCACCTTGTGATGTACTCACTAATAAAGCATGTTGCCTTCAACACGTCTCATCACTCAGTACATTACAGTAGCGACGAAGGTGGGATTCTAGCCAGGTAACTCCCCAAGCGGGACTTCGCTGACCTGGCCGGAGACAAGGAAGGCACGCATTTGAGGGAGATGGAAGCACCCGCTGCCGCCATGGCTAACCCAAGTGGGACGACAGGCCACATTGCAGAGTTCGACCTCGCCAACCCTGATAGGTGGGAGACCTACACGGAGCGGGTCAACTGCTACCTACAAGCGAACATGATTACAGACGATAGCAGTAAGAGAGACATGCTCCTGAGTGTCTGTGGGGAGGCCACATTTGAGATCGCAAAGGGTCTCTCGGCTCCTGCAAAGATCACGGAGAAAATGTACGAGGAGATAGTGAGACTCCTGACCAGGCACTTCTTGCCCCAGCTTTCCATCATCGCCCGCCGATTCCTCTTCCACGAGGGATCAAGGGGCAGGAGAGACAGCCGCCGTCTACCTGGCCGCCCTCCGCCAAATTGCAGAGAACTGCAGCTTCGACAAGCTAGATGAAGCCCTGAGGGATTGCTTCGTCTGGGGCCTCCGAGATGAAAGACTGCAGCTAAAACTCTTCGCAAAGGAAGAGCTCACCCTCCTCACCTTCAACGAAGCCACCGTGTTCAAGAGAGAAACCAAAGCTTACAACAGCCCATGAGCGGAAGCCGTCCACCGGGAGAAGATGGCACTGAGCAACCCAAAGGAGGAGGAGGCAAACCAGCTACGTCGCCAACCAGGAATGGGGCCAAGAGCGCCCACGTGGCCACGAGCAACAGAGAGACCAGCCAACACCAAGTGCGCCAGCTGTGGGGATCCACACGAGCGCCGGGACTGCCCCTACTGCAATGTGATTGCAGGAACTGCGGAAGAGTGGGCCACATAGCGCAGGCTTGCCGGGCCAAGGCCACCCACATACGCCAGTGTCAGAACTTGTAACTTTCCTATACGCTGTTAGTCTAACCGACTCCATATTGAGAAGATTCCAGAACAGCAACAGGCAACGGACAGCCCATACCATACCAAACCTTTAACAACGGACAGCCCTTTTCCAGCGTCACCCCACCACGAGGAACCAGCCACCCCGCCAGCCACGGCGGCCGCTCCAACTCCCCAAATAACCCAGAGGGAACGCAGGGCACCAACCTACTTGAAAGGCTTCATGTCTTGAACTAGGGGGGGGGAGGAGTGTTGTGTCTTGCATTTCAGTCCCAAATTACAACACAGCGGACGCCCCAGATGTAGCTCTGCAAATACGCTCCGCCAATCAAGATCTGTGGCGGGAAGTTTAACTGGCCAGGATTGGACCTGGCCAGACTGAGGGTTGTTCTGGGGTATGTATATAATCGGGACCCGGCCTGAGTTGCCTCGCCTTGTGATGTACTCGCTAATAAAGCATGTTGCCTTCAACACGTCTTGTCACTCAGTACATTACATACAATAAGTTGCATATTGTAGAATTTTTCAGGCTGTTTAACAAAATAAGACAGATATTATGGATGGGGTTGCCAGCTTCTAGGTGGTGGCTGAAGATCTCCCACTGCAACAGAGATCAGTTCCCCTGGAGAAAATGGCTGTTTTGGAAGATTGATTCTATGGCATTATACCCCACTGAAGTCCCTCCCCTCCCCAAACCCTGCCCTCCTCTCACTCCATCCCCAAAGTCTCCAGGTATTGGCCAACCTGTACCCAAGGCTGGCCCCAGGGCACATGGTGGCCCAGGCAGACTTACTGCCCATGTGCCCCCAGGCTGCCCCCTCTCCCCTCTTCTCCGCACCACTCTGCCTGCCCCGCTGGCATGCTCCGCTCTGCCCCCCGTGCTCTTAGGAGAGTAATGCCAGCTTCAGTGGGCATCAGTAGAGCGCTCTCTTTTAATAGAGAGCAGAACGAGGCTTCGTTCCCCCCTCCCTTCCTGTTCCGGAAAGGAGGGGTGAGCAAAGCCTCTTCCTGCTCTCTATTAAGAGAAGGGTCTATTGCGATGCCCGCTGAAGTGGGTAAGGACAAGACTAGCATCACTCCTCTGAGTGCGCTGGGGGAAGGGCAGAAGGTGGCCCACTGCCCCCTCTCCCCAGCGCACTCAGAAGAGCGACACTAGTCTCGTCCTTGCCCACTTTGGTGGGCATCGCAATAAACCCTTCTCTTAATAGAGAGCAGGAAGAGGCTTCGCCCACCCCTCCCTTCCAGAGCAGGAAGGAGAGGGGGAGCGAAGCCTCGTTCTGCTCTCTATTCGTTCCCCCCTCCGTTCCTGAGACCTCCCTGCTGCACGCAGACCACAGCTGGAGGCTTCTGTTGCCAGGCAGCTGAAACCACCTGAGAATGGAAGCTAGCCCTGGGATCTATGTGCAGCAGGGAGATCTCTCCCTACTGTACATAGACCCCAGCTGGAGGCTTCTGTTACCGGTTGGCTGAAACTGCCTGACAACAGACGCTGGCCCTGGGCTTTGTGCACAGCAGGGAGGTTTCTCCCCACTGAATGCTGAGTGGCTGAATGGGGAGGGCAGAAGTCAGGAGGGCTGAGTGAGGAGGCAGGGGCGGGTGCTGCAGGTTTAGGAACTGTGCTCTGGGGTGCTCCTGCTCAATCTGACCCCTGGTCACTACTACCCAGGGTGCCCACTGCTTTTACCTCATTAACCAGTTCTTCTCTGTTGGTGAGAATTAAGTCCAAGATAGCAGATTCACTTATTTTCCTCTGCACTTTCTGGGAAATGAAATTGTCAGCAAGACAAGTCAGGAATTTGTTTGATTTTTCATTGTTTGCAGAATTGGACTTCCAACTGCTATCTGGGTAATTCAAGTCTCCCGTGATCATCATGTTCTGTCTCTTTGTAATCTGTTCTAGGAGTCTCATCAAGTCCTCTGCCTGGCTTGGTGGTCTATAGCAGAACCCCACCATAATGTCACTATTATTTCTTACTCCTTATATTTTTACTCAGAGACTCTCGACTGAACCTCCACACTCAGATTCATGTAGTCATGTAATGTGACTCCTCTGCTCTTTAGGGTTGCCAGGTCCAACTCAGGAATTGTATGGAGACATTGGGGGTGGAACTGAAAGACTTTCCCATTCCCTAAAAATAAATAAATACATAAATAAAAATACAACAATGCAGTTCCCCTGAATACAGTCTTCATTTCCTCCTCCTCTTGTTTGTATTCAATGCGTTCCACAGCAGCTGCACTTCAACTAAAATGAAAGTGAACTCACACACACACTCACAAAATAGCCAAAATAAACAGTTTGCATGCCCACATTTTTGTGATCTCCCTGGGCAATGGCATAGACAGGGCTTTTTTGAGCAGGAACACCTAGGAATGCAGTTCCGACTGGCTTGGTGTCTGGGAGTGTGGCCTAATATGCAAATGAGTCCCTGTTGGGCTTTTTCTACAAAAAGCCCTGTGTGAAACAATGGTGATGCCAGGGGTGTGTGGCCTAATCTGCAAATGAGTTTCTGTTGGGCATAGATATCTACTCTTTACTTACCAGAATTGCAGAATGTAACAATCTTCTGTATTTCAACCAATTTACAGAAAGAGAGGCCTAGAGGGTGGAGATTATCCCACACAGGTTCTAGTTAACTCTTTGCTATCCCTTTTACTACACAAACAGCTTCTAAAAGGAATGTAAACCAAACAGTGGGATCTCTCTCTCTCTCTCATATGTGGCTCTTTCTGCTCACTGCTCCCGCAACTTCAGTCTCGCCATGATTCAAATGTACACACACACCCTCCAAAATAGAAGCCGCTGCAACTTTCTGAACCCACCTGAGATCTAACAGCACTTCCTGGCTGTTGGGGCAGGGTTTCCCCCTTCCAGCCACCTGGCTGGCAGCAGGGTGGAGCCTGCAACACCATGGAAATTCCCCTCCGAAACCTGGGGACTGGCAAGTCTACTGCCCTTCCTTATTTGTCTGTCCCTTTTAAATAAGCTATATCCCTCAATCCTAATATTCCAATTGTGAGTGCCATCCCACCAAGTTTCAGTAATACCTATAGTCCCCTTCCTTTATTAGGACTTCCACCATGAGCCTTGAGCAAAGCAACATGAATTGGGTTGCCAGAAGAGGAGCATTCTTAACAAAGAGCAAAGTGGTAACAGACTGGGCGGGCCTGAGATGTGGTGTCTTCTTATTTCCTCCCCATAAACTATAATTAAGTACCATGATGACCCATCTGCCTTCTCTGTCTCTCGGTACCTCCTCTTTTATCTGATCTGGCTGACTGGTGAGCTTGACAAATGTAGGCTTGGGCCCAGCTTGGGTGGGAGGAATGAGGAATAAGAGAAACTTGGCAGGTAAAGCCAAAGGTGGGGCTTTCAGCACCAAAACTACTGCAGGTATGTAATAAGTGAAGATGGGCACAGTAGACAGAGGAAAAAAGAGTCATAGGCTGCATTTCTGAGCATACTGACTTGGGAGCAAACATGGACTACTGGCAATAGAAAGGAGGTGCTTGTGGAATTACTTGCTGCAATTTCAGCAGTGGATTTACAGCAGCTTGCCTAAACCAGGGACATTAGAATTTCAAATAGTGGGGAAACCCACTTGAAGTAACATGTATTTAACCATCCTTCTCTGTGTGAACTGGGAGGGTGTGGAGGAGCATGTGTGAACCCAACAACAAGCCAAGTTTGTGCATTTTTTTTAAAGCTTGGTTGCATGTGATGTCTGAATGCAGCCACAGCCCTCCTATTTGGTTTTTAGTTGTCTTGGGAAATGCAGTTGTAATTCTAATTTATTTTCATTTTTTTTTCATTTCCATTTTATTTAGTTTATATCCCGCCCTTCCCACCAAAGCAGCTCAGGGCGGCTCACAACACAAACGTTTTAACATAGGATTAAGTTTTAAAATACATCAATTTACAACATTTAAACAATAAACCAGTAAAACCAGTAAAACAGTAAAACAAAGTGGTGGTCCCCCCCCCCCCCCAATCTTTAGTGGAAGAAGCTGGAAGATACAAAGAGTGACAGACAGGCAGCAGCGTGAGGCCATGGGAGAGATGTGAGATCTCAGTCCATCCATCCATCACTGGAGAAGAGCCTTGATCACCTGATTGTCAGTCGCTTCCAAGGCAGTGAGTCCGTCTGGTCCTCTCACCGTCTTATCCGCACCCTTTGAGAGGAGTAGCTTCACACAAGACATGTGGTCTTCTCGACTTGGCTGCGGCCTGTGATGAGGGCGGCGGTCACAATGTCGGACAAAGAGTTCATGTGGGCCCTCAAGAACGGCGACCTGGATGAGGTGAAGGACTACGTGGCCAAGGGTGAAGACGTGAATCGAACTCTGGAAAATGGGTGGAAGCCTCTTCACTACATGGCGGATTGCAGGCAGCTTGAGATCCTGGAGTTCCTTCTGCTAAAAGGAGCAGATGTTAATGCTAGAAGGTAGCCCTGACCTGGAGCTGATGTTAATGTTAGAAGGTAGCTCTGACCTGGATGGCCCATCTCATCAGATCTTGAAAGCTAAGCAGTGTCTACCCTGGTTGGTATTTGGATGGGAGACCACCAAGGAATACCAGGGTTGTGATATGGACAGCAGCATACCACCTCTGAATGTCTCTTGCTGAAAACCCTATAGGTTTGCCGTTAATCGGTTGTGTCTTGACTTGATGGCACTTCCCACCACCACCTCCAATTTAACAGTTTCCTACTCGAGTGTTCCATTAATGTTCTTTTGGGAAGAATGGTGGTGATTAGGTCAGCAGCAGAGTGATCTGAGAGACTGCATATTCTCCCACTGATTTCTAAATATTGCCCCCTTTTTTTAGTTGTTTTTTCCTGACTTATCTGTTTGTCCTGTTTAGGTGCAGAAGGGCACTGTTTGTTTATTTTATGTTACTGAGCATATTTGTTGGTCACTTTTCCATTCCAAAGTACAGAAGCGGGTTTAGCACAGTATATTTACATTATAAAATTAATACAGAATAATATAAAATCACCATTCCAATATCGGTCTCATGAAAAGAAAGATCTTAACTTTAATCCAGAAAAACCTCAGGGTTGGTGCCAATCTCACCCGCAGGGTAGCCTCCCAATTTGGAGGGCCCGTATCATCTAGCAAGTGACTCCCCTGCTCCCCCTCCCCATTTGTCCTGTAAGGTAGAATGAGGTGAGTTACAGTGCCTTTCTACCCACACATGGGTACGTGGCAGACCCAGATGGTAATCTTTACAACACCCCTGGTAGGTGGTTTTCTTTTATTATCCAATGTGAAATGGACTCAGGCTCATTGGGGAAATCCATACATACATTCTTATGGGCTTTCCAACAGACCAAATAATGCCACCCAGGACCAGTTCATTCTCTTTGGGCTAAGTATTCTGTCCTCTACATCCCATGGGCTCTTGTACTGGATTTTATTCTAGGGTTGCCTGAATTGCCTGGATACACTGTCGAGGGTTGCCTGGATACACTTTCCAGGATTGCCTGGATACACTTTTAGTGCAACCAGAGTCAGAGGTGAATGCTAGAGTGCCATCCTGGAGTGATTATGTCGTTTCTGGATTATACTGGAAGTGACATCATGGCACCAGGACACTTCTAATCGCCCCAGCCCCATTTCTCCCCATGTTTTCCCCTCACAGAAGAAGCGAGAACAACCTGCAGGGGACAAGAGGACTCCCATTTGTTGCCCCCCACTCCCCTCCCCTCCCTATCAACTCATAGTAGAATACAGGAACTGGAAGAATGCTTGCATTGACAGAGATATAAAAGAATTACTTTTGTTTCCAGGCAGAACTAAAAGAGGCACAATGCTCAAGCAGGGATTTCTGTTTAGCAAGTGTTTGTGTTGGCTTAGAGACATGGTGTTTTGGAATTTTCAGTCTGAAGGAATAAAGGAATGGGAAGTCTTGGGGGAGGGGTCACAAAGAGAGAGAGAACATTAAATTTTAACCACTCTTTCAACAGAGACTTTAGAAAATCAATAGTGTATGTCCTGAGCCTTCACTGTCTGTCTCACTCAATTTCATTGCAAATGGCTGCGGTTATGAAGTTTTTCCTTGTAATCGGTATCATATCCATCTTCATTCAAAGGCAGTATGTCTCCGCTTTTGAAAGGTAGGCACTTATTTTCTTGGGGGGGGAAAGCTTTTCACTGCATGAATGTGTCCTCCCAAACGGCATCTGAACCAAACATAATACTGCTATATCCAAGTAAACTTACTGCTTTCAAACTAGATGTACACTCACTAATCTAAAAGATGTGGGGGACCTGCTGCTATGTAGATTAAAAATACCTTGGGGGTGGGGTCAGAAATAAAATGTACGTTTCTGCAAACCTGGGGGGGGGGGGTTTGTGAGCATGGGAGGGGAAATATGGAAACTTCATGTAAGCTTTGTTCAAACATTAAATATTTTTAAAGAAAAATTTGCACGAACCTGGCTGGTTGCTGGGGTCAGGCACACACTGTGTTCCTTCCCCTTTTCTACTTGCTTGCTTCTTTCCTTAAAAAAAAAGGTTAAATACTAACCCTTTTCCCATGATGTACAAATGCAGGTATGTGGTTAGCCAGAGGTTTTTCCCTCCCAATAATTGGGGTGCTAAATAAGTGTTTAATCCAAGCTTTAAATTCCAGCAAGTGGAAGGGGACTGACTAACTGCAATTAACCTACAGTTTTGCGTTTGTACATGACAGGTAACTGGGCAAGCATTTAACCACAGTTCTCAAACCCTGCTTACGTGAACACATGGACATTGTGCATGTTTGTAAGAAAGTGTCAGGCATAGGTTCATTGAAGCTCACAAGTAAGCAGACTTTGGTATTTTGAAACAAAGTTGTCTTTATTGGATACTTCAGAGTTACTCCAGCATGGCAGTTATTGGAACTGATGGAGATCAGCTCGAACTATTGGCATTTAATCTTCTACATCAAAGAAATGGTTTCTACCCCCTGATTACCAAAACAAAAGGTTGCTTTGCATGTGAGACTTTTCCCAACGCTTCCCCCCCCCTTATCTTGTCCGTTGGTGGTTACAATTCTCAGAGGCAATGTCCTTGGGCCTCCGGAGAGGAGGTGAGAATTTGGCACATACTGTATGCTTCAAAGGGATCTTGGCAACCTTTGATATTCATGGGAAGCGGCCTCTACTCTTCCCCCCTCCCTCCTGGTTGTTCCCAGCTTCTATTTTAGTTAGCATTTCTATGCAGCATTGAATATGGTTAGTAACAGCATTTCTTAATATCATAAATGAACAGAGCCTGACAGAAAGAGGCAACATGTGTTAACTTGACATATGAGACCGGGGACCAATACCAAGATAAATGTATGATTTCAATCACACATCCCCTGTACAGGCATTTCACTTAACATGAGAATTACTCAACACATGTGAAAGGAAAAATCAAGCATGCACTGTACATGGATTGTGCATGGGTTCACCGTAACTTGTGAACTGGGCTTCAAGGTAAGAGGGAAAAGTATGCCTGCAACTGGAGGCTGAACGCACGTTTCTTGAATCAGGGCTGTGTGTATTATTTGAATGTAGCCATAATGCATAACTTGGCCAGATTTAGATGAGATAGTACATCTCAGACCACTAATATATCTGTTACAACTGAATGCTCACCATGCCTACTACTGAAGCTGCAGGTTTCAAGTTCTTTGTGTGTATCTGTGTGTTTGTGTGTGTGTGTTTAGATCAAAAATATTAACCCAATCATCAGTTTTCTCAGCAACCTGGGCATTTATGTAATAGTAGTAGTAGTAGTTGTTGTTGTTTTAAAAACTTAATTGGTTAAGAGTAGGGAAGAAAACTCCAAATTCATAGTTTCTTGGGAAATGTAATTACATTGCTCTTGCAGCAATTCTCTATCATTGCTGCTATTCCAATATTAAGAGTGTTCATACCCTTCAAGGGAAAAGTGCCATCATCACAGGCAACTTATGCCAACCTCATAGGGTTTTTAAGGCAATATACAAACAGAGATGCATTTCTCCTCAAAAGTGAAATAAAGTAATTTGTTAATTTTGAATTATTATTATTATTTATTTATTATTCTCATTCTCTTGTACACTATTAACAGACAAGGACAAAAGGATTTTAGTCAGTTCCCTAGACTGGGTCAGCATATATCTATATACATTTAAACAACTGGGTGGGACAGGCAAAGGTCGTTTGACCACAGCCTTCATGGTGTAAGGTTTTGCCCAGAATCTATCACAAGACTTGAGAAAATGCAGAAGAAGCTTTAATGTGGAAACATATAGCAAATACTTGTACCATATATACGCAAGGCTACTGCCTTGCCAGACTGATATAAAACAAAACTTACAATCCAAATACAGGTTAACAGCCCATCACACCTCTCACCTAATTCTCCCACTTAAAAGTCTCTGAATTATTTCTAAAGCTGCAGTGTTACTTTCTCCAAGGTCACATTCCAGCTTACAGACATCTTCCATTGGTACCTATCTTTCATTACTAGGGAGACGAGATTAGGCTGTGGTTTACCCTACACAGTGGCCTCCCTTGTTACCATACTATTCTACATCAAACCTTAAAAGAATACAAGGAGTATCTCTCTATCAGTGAATACTGATATTCTAATACATGAGTTAGTACATATATGTTGTATATATACATGTAGTTATGCATATATAACTGCAAACAATACAGTTGTGGATATATGTATGAGTATACTTTGAATAAATTGCTCTTCATCGGCAGTTAGGAAAATCAGCAACCACAAGCTTGAAACAAATCCTTTTCAGGGACTTGTACCTGACACATGGGGAGGAATGGGGAACCAAACTCGGTTCCCCAAATTAGAGTCTGCTACTCTTAACCATTATACCATGCTGGTAAGTAATACTAAAAGGGTAGCAAAATAAAGACGAAGTCCAGTGGCACATTAAGGACTAATGAAGGAACCATTTTCTCCGGGGGGAACTGATCTTTGTAACCTGGAGACCAGTTGTAATGCCGGGAAATCTCTAGGTCCCACCTAGAGACTGGCAACCCCATTCTGAAGTCTGCAAAGATGTTAGACTTTCCCGCCTTTCTTCTTCAATCAGCGGCCATTTCTTTTTTATTCTCTTTTTTAAAAAATTAAACTTTTAAAAACGATATACGTGCGGTGAAATATTCACAAAATACTTAACCCTTGAAATCGCCCCTCCCCCCCAGACAAAAACCTATTAACAACACACCTATACCATTATCCTAGAATCCGAAGTTCAAGAGGTAGATACAACAACAGGTGAAGTTCAAGAGGTAGATACAACAACAAGACAATATGATCAGAATAAAAAGCTGCATAATAAACTCGCTATACGGAGCATGCACACTGGCAGAGTTTAAAAGAGCTCCGCTTATAGAATGCACTGGCCCTGGGAAAGAAGCTGGTGACATTATCACAGCTGAGCAGAGCTACAGTGAAAGTATTTTCTACCCTTGCCCTCATGGCCGGCCCTAGACTATCTGGCACCCCAGGCAAGGCTACCTTCTGGCACACACACACACCCCTCCTGCACTGATAACCAGTTTTCAAAAACAGATGAATTGTGGGAGAAACAAAAAGCACAAAACTTGAAACTGCTCCCTGACCTGGATAGCCCAGGCAAGCCTGACCTTGTCAGATCTCGGAAGTTGAGCAGGGCCAACTCTGGCAAGTATTTGGGTGGGAGACTTCCTTAAAATAACAAAGTTGGGAGGGCAGGCATTTAAAGGAATACAGAAGTTGTTAACAAAAAGCACATACAGATGAATTGTCCAGCTTCATGTCTGTCTGTTCCTATTGCATTAAACAAGCATTCACTTTTGATGCTTAAAGGAGTCACAGAGAGATCATCATCTTCATCAAGTATAATTAGCAAACCTGCAAATCATTAATAGAAGTGCAGAGGTCTTATTGGACTTCAAGCACCAATTGCTCTTCTAGGACCTCACAGAGCATTTTCAAAGGAGCAGCAGTGAAGTGTAGCAAACATGTGACAAATACAGCTATGTTTCCACTCAGCTTATTTCATTGAGCTTGGCACTGAAATAACTGGGATAACCACATATATACTGTCTGTTATAGTTACCAGTATCCATAGGGAGTCACTACAAAAGAAAATATTGTGAGGCTTTTCAATTGAAAAAAATCATAACAGCAGTTACTTGTAGTTAAGTAATTATGTTTCAATAAATCTGCCAAGCTATCCAAGCATCAGGCCACTATTCACAACAAAAGAAACCTCATTAGCACCTGCCAGACCCTCACAGCAAGATGGAGTCTGGCAACTTGCTATTCTTTTAATCTGCTAAAGCAATTTTCACTATTTTGCATACTAGTTCATTGCCCATTCTCTATAAATGTAGGACTGCTAATTCTATCCCATATTGTTGTCTGATGAAGTGGGCTTTTAGCACATGAAAGCTTACATTCTGAACAAAACTTTGTCAGTGCTGCTGGACGCCAACTTTGTTCTATTGCTTCAGACTGACATGGCTGCCCATCTGGATCTATGCCCTTGGAAGTATTTGATCTTTGGCACAGAGCAAATGGCACAAACACACACTCACCTTAGATTGACCCAACAATAGAGGCAAAGGCAAGAACTATGGTGAGATGAAAAAGCGGAGACAGTATCTTACCAGGGACATATCTAAAATAACATGTTCCCAGCATGACGTCTAGGGCTAAAGAGATATCAGCATATAAGGCTGCAATCCCATGAACGCCTCCTAGAACGTAAGCCCTCTTGATCTTGCACTTCCGAACAGGGCAAAAATCTTTAAAGCAATCTGCACCCTTTCTCTTTTTCAGTCTTTCCTTTCTCCCTTTCCTCCTCAGCCTTCCTCCCTCTGTTCTCAGATCTCTTCATCTCCCCTCCCTCGTCCCTCCTTGCTTATTTCTACATGGAGCTGAGGTGTCATGATTCAACACCCCAGCAGAGGATTTACCTGCAAAAGCAGTAAAGGGAAAGGTCTGATTCTGATTGGTCTTAAAGTGCCACTGGACTCTTAAGTTTATTTTATTGCTCCAGACTAACATGGCTTCCTCCCTTGATCTCCTTTTTGTGTGCATGCATGTGTGTGTGTTTGTAAAAGCCAACAGCTACTGACAATATCAAAAGTGAAGTTCCACTTGCTGGGGAGGTGGGGGGGGAGGCAAACATAGAACAACAAGACCCTGCTTCTCCCTTGGAAGATGATCTGCCTGGTAACAACTAACACATGGTAGCAAACCTCCTTGATCTATGCTGTTCAAATTGACAAAGGACCACAAATCATTCCCCCTCCCTCTGGTTTTAAAAGTGCTATTCCCCCTCCTCCCACCTTGAAAATTTCACAGAGGGAAGGTGGACTCTGGAAAGGCAAAGCAATGCCTCTCCAGCATTCTGCCCACTGCACTTCTTGGCCAATGACCAGTGTTGGGTATAGGGATGAGCTTGGCCCACCCTCTGGCAACAGCAGCTGTGGGGGGCAAGCAATCTGGGGGAGGCCTTGGCCTCTTGGGAGGGGAATGCAGCCCTGAGACCTCAAGCCAACCTGGGGAAAGTAGAGCTCCACAGGCCTCTTCCGACTGCCTGCTGCCCCACTGGAGAGTCCTGCTGCTGCTCAGGGCTTGCAGCAGGACTGGGCTCCAGCAGACGGGGAGGGACCAGAATTGCCTACCTCAGCCCCACACCAAGCACATGCGGGAGCTGCCAGCGCTCTCTTCCAAAGCCAGGAGGGAGGGGACACTCTGCTGGCTGAGGGTTGGAGTCTGCCCCCTCGTTAACACAGGCTGGGCGGTCCATTGGCACCTCGTGGTAGAGTCTCCTCCTCATCTCAGAAGAGGCTGGCTCCCTCCCATCCACCCACCACCTGAGCAAGAAGCCATGGGCTAGCTGCCCCCTCTCTCCACCTCCCAGAGATACTTCTCAAGCTGGAGGAGGTGCTGCCGCCATCATCAGAAGGGCCCAACCAGAGACCCACTTGCTTGGCCAATGATGCCCCCACCCCGGATCTTCTAACCCAAGTGGCAGCAGCCCGGCCTCTGCACAGCTGGCCATGGCACCCCTCACGGTGGAAGGCCCCCACCCACCTGTCAGCCAATGTAACTTTGCTGGATGAAATGCTTAGCTGAACTGTAGCCATCTTTAAACTCTGTTACTAACCATGAGAAAAGACCTTGCATATCAAAGTAGAAAATGCAGATGTTACCAATGCTCAGTGTGAACCTTTCTTTCCCTTGATACTAACAAAGGCAGAAATTCCCTTCTTTGAAGATAAGGCACCTCCAGGGACAGCTGCTTGGCTATCCCCAAAAGACTAGCAGCAACAATGAGATAAGAGGAAGAGACCGTGTGAATCTTTGCACCTCACCTCGACAATGTTTAGAATTGTGGCTCTGTATAATTCCCTTTGATGTATCCCAATATAGCCAGCCTCCTAATGCTACAATGTATCAGTCTCAATCTTCCTTCGTTCAGATACTTATGGATTATTGAATAAAGCCTAACTTTGCAACAATTCAAAGACTGGTTGATTTGAGATCCCATCGTCTGACACTTTGAGACTGATCCCTTTGAAGGCTTATCTGAACCGGCCACTTTTAAGTCGGATGGCTGAAAAAGTTCCGGATAACAGAGAACCTGCTGAACCTTTAGGGAAAGTTAAAACTCCCCCATGGCACATCACTGGGGCTCGGGGAACCGGAGGGTCCCCCCTCCACATCCAGATGTTGTTCATCACCCCGCAGAAGTGGCAGCTGAGAACGTCGACCACCCTGATGGATGAGGCCCCAGGGCTCCACGAGAACTTACTGACCAGACCCGGCCAGGGCGGGAACCTGGGGAGCAGAGACAACCCGAACCGCGACAACGGGGAAAAGATCCCCGTCGGGTTGGACGAGGAGCGGGGTAAAGGAACCGACTCGGAGGGGAAAAATGGAAGTCCCCTGAAGGGGGAAGAAATCATGGAGAAAATGAGAAAGGAGATGAGAGCGGTGCAAAGGGACCTCGGGAACGAGATCCACGCGAACACCGCTTTCGTGACCCGGGAGGTGCAGAGGCAGATCGACTGACTGCTGCTCCGCGACTTCGGGCGAGGCAAGCCATGCTGCTCCAGTACGAGGACCCTCTACAGGAGGCTCTGGCCCTCACCGCCCTGCGCGACATGCAACAAGGGTCGAAATCGGTGAGGGAGTACACAGCGGATTTTAGGGCTCACTGCGCAAAAGTAAGGGGCTGGAGCGAGATGATGAAAATTGAGGCTTAGCAGCGGGGCCTGAATGCCAGCCTCCTGGATAGGGCATTCCACCAGGCCCGCCCCACCACACTATTGGGGTGGATGCAGCTGGCAGGAGAGGTCAAGACCAACATGAAGCGCATAGCCCTGCAACGGCAACAGCAGCAAGGGGGGAAGGGGGGGACGTGAGGCTCAGTCAGGCACCAAGACTGAAGTGAAAAAGGCCCCTGCCCAGGGTGGGACCCCCAAAGTCACCACGGGTCAGAAGTGCTTCAGATGCGGCGACCCTGGGCACCTGGTGGCCAACTGCCCGGAAAAACCTTGAGCCCCCCCCCGAACCTGAAACCGACGGTGGTGTGAGGAAAAGCCCCCTACTTTTCATACATGTGAACATCATGATCACCAGCATGGTTGCCAGGGTGCCTGGAGATTTGACTCTCACACCTCTGCTCTAAGAAGTGGACTTTGCTTGCAGTTTCTGGCTTATGTGGATACCATAAGCCTCAGCTTTGCATTCTACGTCTCTGAAGACATGCTCCAGCTGCTCCTTGTGTGCCCAGTCTTGGCCACTGCCGTGGAAGAAGCAAGGCCACCATGTTTCCAGCCTGCCTTCATGAATCTAAGGCTAACAACAAGCAGAATCCATCTTGCTTTCCTGATTCCATCTCAAGCATCTGCTTAAGCTTTTGCATAAGGCAATCAAGCTTGTCCAAGCACACCCTAGCCTGCAAGCAACCCATTAACTCATGAATGGATTAATAGCTCAACTGTTGATCCTAATTGCTCAGCAATACCAGAACAATTACTCTTGCCCAGCAGAAGATGAGAAAAGAGGAAGGACATCTCCTGTCTTCATCAAGTCTTTTGTCTACACCGGGTGGTACCTAGGCCATGTATTTTATTTCCTATTGTCACCCTCCTAGTTAATCCCATTTAAACTTAAGTACCCAGCCATTCCCATTCTCACTCCAGCCTAAGTACCCTGGGGCCAACCCAGGCAATATTGCAGCCTGGAAATTTCCAGGTCCACTGGACTAAGGTGAAGTTCATTGGCCAAAGCAGGCATCCAATTAGGTGTCAGTAAGGAATGTCCAGCCCTCTTGAACCTCCCATCTCTCCTCCCTTGGACCTCCCAGTCCCAAGGGTCTGAGGAAGCCTATTTAACCTCTGACCCAACTCCACTCATGTGTGCTTTCTATTCAGCAACCCCTATTACCCGCTGTCTAGATCCATCCCCAATTCTGGCCACAGTTTTGGGTCCATTTCCCCTGTCCTCTCATGTCGCCATTGGAACCTTCCTGGAAGAACTACGATGGTAAATATTACCCTGTCTGTTTATCCATATATGTTCCCCTATTGATCTATCTATATTTCCTAGACCTGTGTGAATGTGTGAGTGTTTTGTATTTTTACCTTGTATGAAAGAAATATTATTCTAAATAAATTACAATTGATTTTTACTAAATTAGAGTCTCTTATTGAGCATTGACTCTCTGAACGGTTGAGCCTGGTATACAATTGATAACAAAGATTCCGTTGTGGGGCTAGCTGTCTCTCACTCTAATTCCCCAACTTTATTTTGAGAGCAGTTTCCCTAACAGAAATTGGTGGAGAAAGCGTTGGCATTATCCTGTTTGTGTGAACACACGCGTGTCTTCATACAAACAGACGTAAGGTTGCACCGTTCAAACAGTCTTGCTAGGGAGGCTATTGTGTGAGTGATTGAGTGAATGAGTTCTGTGTGAACGGCTCTAGCGAGCATCTCTATATAATTGTGGGTTGGGCTACTCCCATTTCTATCATTCAGCGTTGGACTTCTCAGCCGCCCCGAGGAGGCCAGACACCTCGCAAGAGGACTGAGCCCGATCGAATGCAAGGGGGAAGTCCCGTGAAGCCTGGCCGCCGTCCCGAGGCCTTTCTAAACGCGTCTATCGTGGGAGGGAATGTCAGGATAGGTCAGAGCTGTTAAGATCTGGATAGAGCACCCTTCCCTTCTCCCTGTTCTTTAGAGCGTAGTGCACACACACTACATACACACTCAGACACTTGCACACACACACCCAAGTCCTTACACGAGTCTAGGCCAAGGCTAGTCTAAGGCACCCGACAGTCAAGAAGGCAGGCGGGTCGTAGGACCGCTGCAATCTGACTGCTGGGCAACTTTTTATTTTGTTCGCCCGAAGACGCGATCGTTGGGTCGGCTCGTGGCTCCCTTCTGCCCGAAGACGCGACCGTTGGGTCGGCTCGTGGCTCCCTTCTGCCCGAAGACGCGACCGTTGGGTCGGCTCGTGGCTCCCTTTTGCCCGAAGACGCGACCGTTGGGTCGGCTCGTGGCTCCCTTTTGCCCGAAGACGCGACCGTTGGGTCGGCTCGTGGCTCCCTTTTGCCCGAAGACGCGATCGTTGGGTCGGCCCGTGGCTCCCCTTTTCTGGCCGAGACGCAATCATAGGATTGGCTCGCTGCCCCCTAAACCCAAGCCGAAGTGCAATCAGAGATTGGCAGTAGGCAAAACAAAAAAAGGGAACATAAGTAAAGTTGCCAGCCCAGGTGTAAAATAGCACATAGGAGCCAGGAAGCATCTGGAAATATGCTGCTAGTTCTTACACTTGGCTGTGCCTTTAAGAGAATTTAGTGGAAGGAGCAAGAAGCTCTCCCTGGGGGTTAAAAATTTCTCCCGGGTCTGAGGAGGTAGGAACTCTTCTCAGCCGAAGAATTTCCCTTTTGCTTAGGGCCAACTGAGGAAAAAGTTCAGGCTCTGAGACTTTTAAAACCTTTTGGTGAACTCAGAACTGCCCCACTAAGGAAAGGTGCAGGCCAGTAACTTTTGATTTGTTTGGAGGCAGAGGCTAGAGAAAAGCCCCTCCTGAGGAGCTCAACAATGTGTGCAAGGCCATAAGCCCATGCCACAAACATTTGTTAGTGTTGCAGAGAACTAAGGAAGGTCCTGCAACTCCCTCCTTTACTTGTGAGGCACACAGAGGTGTCCTGCAAGTTCTTTGCTCCCCAATAAGCAGGAAAAGTGCCAGGGAAAGCCCCTGCATCAGTTAATTTTGGTGGCCTGTGGTTAGGCACCTAACAGTGCAGGAAAACCAGCCCTGCAAGTAAAGTTAGAACTTTGAGAGGAACTAAATTGTAAGCTATGGCCTTATTTGCCAAGAAAGAGCAGGAACTAGAACAAACTCTTAAAAACCATGCATCAGTGCTGGAGCAGGAGTTTCAAAGCCATGTGGCAGAGAAGAAACTCGTGCTCCAGGCTCATGCAGCAGAATTGGAGCAACCCCTTCAAAGCCATGTGGCAGAGAAAGAGCAGATCCTCATGAGTCACGAGGCAAAAGTAAAGCAAATGCTAGAGACTCATGAGAAAGAAAGGACAAGATTGAGTGCAGAACATGAAATACATGTCAGGAGGATTATGAAGGAGAATAATAGTCTGAGATGGGAGATCCAAAATTTAAAGGCAAAGGTGGACGATCTTAGAGTGGAGAAGCATGCTCTAGCTTTAGCACAGCAAGACACGCTACCTGCCCTAAAAAAGTCCCAAATGCAAGTAGCCACCTTGGAAAAAGAATTAGAACAAGCAAAAGCCCAGAATAATAAATTGCAAAGTGCCATGGAATACATTTCCGAGAAAACCCGGAAGGAACACGAAGCAGCTAACCATGATTTGTGCCAAAGAAAAATAGCTGCTCTTAAAAAGAAATTAGAAATTAAAAAGACACTGATAGCAACTGTGTCGGCCTCCGCTCTCTGTGACTTCTCCTCAGACGAAGAGAGTGAGGACGAGGCAGTTGGGAAGTTCAGAGCAGAACAGCCAGCCCCAGTCCGTCCTGTGGTCACTAAAAAGACCACAGCCAGAAAACAGAATGGAGCTGAATCTGTAAAGGTGGTGAAGGAAACCAGATCTTGGGAAGCAGAGGACATTAAAATGGCTGCCAGCTTCCTTGGCCCCTATAACATAGACACCTCAGTGTTGTGGATGGCCAGCGCTAGAATTCACTACAAAGAAGCCTCCTTAACTGAATTAAACCATGTGCTGAGATTATGCGCCTCAGGCCCTGAACTAGACAAAGTAAGAAATGTAATGTATTGCCTGAACCCTTCTAGTGCCACCATCTTAGAATGGATGGCTGAGGTACTATCTTACACGTGGGATGGAGAGGATATAAAAGATCTCTACCATCAGACCTTACAAGGTCATGATGAGCATCCAGTGAACTATCTAATAAGGAAGAAATTCCTAGCAGAAGCAGCTAAAGTAGTATTACCCAAAGACAATGGGGAACCAGACTATGAGAATCAAAATTTCATATCTGATGTGATCAGAGGTCTCAATATACCCACCGTGAAGTGCTATGGCATAACAATCATGGCAAAAACCACCTGGAAAGATCTAGAGGCTAATCTCTACAACGTTGGCAAATTTATGGTAAGAGAGAGTAGAATGAAAGCTGACTATGCAAAAAGGGAAATAGTTCATGAAGACTACACAGCTAGATTAAGTGCTCATGAGAAGGAGATAGCAAATTTAACCCACTCTCTCCATGAGGTCAAATGGAGACTGGAGAATGTTTTAAAGCATGCCCAAGTCTCTGAACAAAGAGTGGCTGTTTTAGAAACACAGCTCACTCAGGCACAATATAATCAAGAGCAAGATGGGCATGGAAAAGAAAGCCAGAACTGGAAGTTCCAAAACAATGGCCTTGGTTCCAGCTCTTCTTGCCATCCCCAGCTTGTCCCAAAGGTTCCCCTTCACAAGCAGGCTTATGCTCCTAGGCAGAGACAGTCAGCCCCTGAGCAACCCTGTCCTCCCGCGGCCCAGCGGACCCCTCGAGACAAGGTCAGAATGGCAGCTTGGTCCCAGCTTAGAGCCACTGGAGCAGACATGAAGCAATTTGATAAGAAGCCCACACATGTGCTACTCGCTGCACTTTCAGAAGCCATGAAGCCACCAGGGCACATGGCTCCCAGAGCCACAGAGTGTGCAGAAAATGGAGATAGCTTCCCCAAAGCTACTGCTGTGGAAGATTTCCCTAATAAGGAAAGGGTAGGGAAACTTACAAATCCTACTCATGAAAAGGATTTAGAAATCCAAAAGCTTGCTGAGAAAAATCAGGAACTTCAGCAAAAGTTAGAAGCTAGTAGGAAAGAAAAGGAAACTGCCAGTCTCCTGCAACATGTCCTGGAGTCTTGCAGGGCCACAGAGAGGAGATTGGAAATTCTGGAAGTGCAGGATAAAAGGAAACATGGCAGGGCAAACCCAGCTGTGCAGCCCCAGACTTCTTTCCCCCATGAAAATGAGAAAACAGTCCCTATTTCAGTTCTCTCACCCCAGAATCATGAAGGAGATGTGGTCTCTGAGCCTATGCAGAGTTCCACAATCATGGCACAAGGTATTCATTTTAGCAAGGACTTGCTCCAGACCCTCCTACATGAGCAAGCCTCAGCCCTTTACGCCAGAAATTTTCTGTCTTTAGCTCATCCCATTTGGGGAATTTGAAAGCCAGAATTCTGTGGAACTCAGAGAATGGTAATCCCACATGGGCAGGCAAGGTTCCTTTGTCTCTGAACCTCCCCCCACCCAAAGGAAAATCTAACTCCTAGACTTGAATGTCTCTTAAAACAGAGAGATCTGGCCTTATTTAGGTTTAAAGGTAACAAGGGCACCCTTTCCCTTGACTAAATAAGAAAACATACAAGCAATGACTTGGACTACAATTAGACCAGGCCATTTCTCCAGGTGAGGCCTGGAGATCTCCTGGAATCCCAGCAAGGGTTCCAGCCTGCAGTTAGTTTCTCTGCAGGGTAATGGGAGCTTGATGTAGTATATATATTTAGTTTAACCCTTTAAAGATGCCAGCATCAAGTACCTGAGAAAGAGAGACTGCACTAGTTTTTGTTAATTCAAAACAATCAGAGCAAAATGTAAGAAACTGACTGTTTTAGCTTTCAAATTGGCTGAATGAAAATCTGTGAAACTCCCAAGTTCATCTTCCTCTCTCTTGCTTATAAAGTCAGAAAATATTTATTGCCTCAGTTCTATGAATTTTAAATGGTATAGCCTCTGAGCTTGTACAGAGTGCCTGCAGATTGGCCCGAATAGAGCTGGCTAAAGTATTGCAAATGCTCAGCACTCTTGCTATCAGGAAGAAATGCTAATTGTTCTCCCTCTTGCTCAATGGAAATCTATAGCAGTAAAGATTTGATAAGTAACTAAGGCAAAGGAATAGAGTTTTAAATGCATTGCCCTGAGAAATTAAATTTTTGTTTATCTCAGGTCTTCTTAAGGTACAAGCAACTCAGTGTCTTTGAGAGAAAGCCTCATTTTCTTATAGACCTATAACTAGCCAGTGGCAAGAGGAACCACAGTTTTTGTTTGCCACCATTCTTGTAAAGAACTTTTTGTCCCAGTATCTTCCAGTGGATGGCTGGCTAGGAAAGTTTTCTTGCAGAGCCTCAGAAGAGATCAAATTCAGTGTTTGTAATATAAGAGGTGTTGCCTCTCCTTCTCAAAGGTCACAGCAACACAAGACAGCTAACCTCAAATGGGCAAGTCTGTCATTTAAATTTGAAAGTACAGAAAGGAGAACCTCCAGCAACAACTAATGTAGTACTGATTGGCAAATCTCATGCAGACCCTCTTGAAATAAACTCAGCCAAATTCAGCTTGAGTTAAAGAAACTGGAAAAGAGTTACAATTTTGAGCCCCACCCAGGCAGAAAGCTCATTATTTTCCTCCTCCACCTTTCTTTGTAAAAACTTATCAGGGTCAGATAAGAGAGTACTGGCCAGATCCATTGTGTCTGTTTTAGCCTTTTGTTAAGCTAAACTTCATGCAAGAGGGAAGGAATTTTTGGTTTGTCTGTTAAAACCCTCCCCGCCTTCTTCATCTAGGGGGGGTGGAAATACAGTTGAGGTATTTTTTTTGTGCTGTTTTGAATTCTCATCTCCTGATTTTGGGTCTAAAAAGATATAATTTCAAAAGTTTTTCATTACAAAACCAAACTTTTTTTATATTGCAGTCTCTCACAAAGACAGCCTCTTCCCAGCCAGAGAAATACCTGGATGGAAGATGTGCATACTACTGTGTTTTTGTAAGGTCACCAGTCTCCAGGTGGGACCTGGAGGTCTCTCCCAAAATCATAGCCTTTCCCCCAGTACATTGAGGCTAAGCCTCTGGAGGAAATGAGTGTCCAAGGACATGGACTGCATGCCTTGTGATCTCCAAATTTGACCCAAATTTCTAGAAATCTCCAGCCTGGAGCTGGCATCCCAAAGCTCTGCTTACAGCCAATCGTTCTCTGCTAGAGAAAATCCTCTGCCTGTAAACTGCCCTAATACTAGGAGTTCTCCTAGATTAGAAGCTTTCTTTCTGTTATTTTTGCTGTACCTTTTAGGTCTTAAAATATTTTTTCTAGTGACTGGTACCAATCTCTCCTATACTTAGATTTTGTAGCCTTAATTTTAAGGGAAACACTTTTAGGAAATTGCTCCTCAAAGTCTATTGGGCATTCCCAGTGCTTTGTAGTAAAAGGAAAGTGCTTTGCAATCTATGGGCCCTTTGCTGGGCATTAGAGCTAAGAAAATTTTATCTCACAAATTTTGGTTCCTACAAGAAGTATAGGACATCTGTACACTTCCTTGGGGTAAAATTACCCTCTCCCTGTGCTTTTTCTCTCTTAAGCCTCAAGAACTAATACTCTTGTTTTGGCAGAATTCCTGAAAGTTCTTGGTCTCCATTAGAAATCTGGTCATTTGCTCTCTGAATGTCATTTATAGCTATGTTCCATCTATGATCAATCTTCCCTTTTAGCCATTTGGTGAATCTTGAGTTTTAACTCTAGTTTAATCCAGTCTGCCTGTGGAAAAAGGTATCCGCATGTTCTTAAAAGGCCCCACCTTGTGGGCTCAATATCTGTGTTTGGTCTTAAGCAATATAATGACCAATGGATGGTTCTGCCTCCACCTATAATATATATCTTGTTAGAGCTAGACTTTCTCTGAGCGAAAACCCTTTTCTATTTTCCATGTTCTCAAGGAAATGAGCAATAACCTGTTAGATTCTTAATGTAGATTCCTCAGGGTCCATTTCTGATCATGATTTTCTTCTTGCTACTAAATGTCCTTTGGTGTTATTTTTGCATCTATAACCAGTTGGCTGGGCCTATCAAGGTTTTCCAAATTAAGTCTTGTTGTATTATGCTCAAATTTTGGTCTACTTGGTATTTCTGACAGCATGTTGCCTTCCAGCAACACATTCTTTGCACTCTGTGTATGCACAGAGGAAAATCATTCTCTGGCACAAGCCTTAAACCTGGAGCATTGTGCCATCATCCTAGTTTTGCCTTCTACTCCATAAAAGGTTTCTTAAAGGGATATGCTTTCATGTCTCAAGTTTTTTTTTTTTCTTTTGACTTGTCCTTGCAACAACTCAGCATTTTCTCTTGGTACTACAAATGCCCCATCTTTTCTCTTTCTATGAATTGTTTAATGTGTTTGTCAAGGTGAATTAACCATAATTTGATTTCTAGGATGTTGTAACTGTTTTGTTAAGTTTGCTCATCTTTTCTTTCAATATAGATGTGCAGGGAATCTGGACCTGCAAATCAAGTCTAATGCATGCTCAGTAGTTCTAATTGTTGATAGTCCTGTTAAGAATTGTTTTATGTATGTGTAACCATTATGTTGCTTTTCAGAATTCTTGTTTGTTAAGTTTTTGTTGAAATCTATGCTCACATGTGAGACCCCCTTACCAAGATCGTTTTAGCTGAACTAGCCCAGAGAAAAACTGGATTTAGTGGGACCTGATCAGCTCACTAATGTCCAGGTTTTTAATTTCTCTGCTCTAGCTCACCTGTCATTTTGGGTATGATCCCTCTCATATAAAGCTAGCTAGCATTGTTCTATTGAGGCCTCAGTTTTTGTTTTTGAAGTTTTTATATTGTTTTGACAATTTATTATATTCCAAAGCTATAGCAAAGGTTTTCTTTTGTCTCTTCTTTGTGGAACTATTTTCATCATATGGGGGACGCCCCAAACTATGGTCAGTTTCCTGGAGCGCCAAGCTTGTGCACAATGTTTTGTTTTAAGTTTTATGTTGCAACAAAGTATATTTGGGGTTGTGTTTTCTGAATTGTGTATGTTACTTCCCTTCCTTGACAAGGGAAAAGCCTCCTAAAGTCCTGAATGCTTAGTGTAATAGGCAAACCTGCCCAATGCAGGCCCCTAACATGACATATGTAAGCTTGTGACGTAAAAGCTCACTGGTCACCATACTTTGGACAGGAGGACACTTCACTAATAGCTTTTTAAAACTCCTTTCTTCATGGTTGAATGTATGCATTTTTGATCTGCTTTCACTGCTCCCTACAATGGTACAGAATCATATCCATGTGGTCATGTGTAAATGTTTTTGGTTCCTTTTTGGTTCTTTCCTCAAAGCCCACTGTTGCTCTATGGACCATCAGTGATACAGGCAGAAAAGCACCATTGCCAATTACATGCTGGGTTACAGGAAGACTCCCTTTTAGCAACAATAAAGACAGATTTCGCTGGGTGCTAGGGGGGGTGGGAAGACTCTTTAGTTCACCCTCCACTAGGACTTTCACATACCCAATAGGTACATGGAAGAAGATCCTCTTCAAACCCCAGTATAAGAAGCTTATCAAGGGGGGGGAGAAGAAGAAAAGAAGACTCAAGATTAAGATATGGATTCACTTGTAACCATGAATTCTAATGTACCTGTGTGTTTTTCTAATCAATTATTGTCATGATTGTGTGTGATTTATAGATCAATTCTTGTTATTTACCTGGTTTAAATAGCAGTAATGATTTTATGAACTCAACTTTTATTTCAATGATTGTAACCCTGTGTTTTAATACTGTATGCCCTACAACGTTGCCAATGCCTGTTATCCCTGCATCATAGTATTCAAAGGAAGGAACCTTTGGCCTATTGGAATATTTTTCCAAATTGATTTTTGAGTAGTTTAGATAGTGGCTCCAACCTTTTTAGATAGACGGTACACCCCGGTAGACAATTGAAGCTACGTGGACTCGCCGCCTGTCAACTACAGATATGGACATTGTGTTATTGCAAGACCTCGCCACCAGATGGTGACATAGGTCTTGAGGGGGGGAACTGTGAGGAAAAGCCCCCTACTTTTCATACATGTGAACATCATGATCACCAGCATGGTTGCCAGGGTGCCTGGAGATTTGACTCTCACACCTCTGCTCTAAGAAGTGGACTTTGCTTGCAGTTTCTGGCTTATGTGGATACCATAAGCCTCAGCTTTGCATTCTACGTCTCTGAAGACATGCTCCAGCTGCTCCTTGTGTGCCCAGTCTTGGCCACTGCCGTGGAAGAAGCAAGGCCACCATGTTTCCAGCCTGCCTTCATGAATCTAAGGCTAACAACAAGCAGAATCCATCTTGCTTTCCTGATTCCATCTCAAGCATCTGCTTAAGCTTTTGCATAAGGCAATCAAGCTTGTCCAAGCACACCCTAGCCTGCAAGCAACCCATTAACTCATGAATGGATTAATAGCTCAACTGTTGATCCTAATTGCTCAGCAATACCAGAACAATTACTCTTGCCCAGCAGAAGATGAGAAAAGAGGAAGGACATCTCCTGTCTTCATCAAGTCTTTTGTCTACACCGGGTGGTACCTAGGCCATGTATTTTATTTCCTATTGTCACCCTCCTAGTTAATCCCATTTAAACTTAAGTACCCAGCCATTCCCATTCTCACTCCAGCCTAAGTACCCTGGGGCCAACCCAGGCAATATTGCAGCCTGGAAATTTCCAGGTCCACTGGACTAAGGTGAAGTTCATTGGCCAAAGCAGGCATCCAATTAGGTGTCAGTAAGGAATGTCCAGCCCTCTTGAACCTCCCATCTCTCCTCCCTTGGACCTCCCAGTCCCAAGGGTCTGAGGAAGCCTATTTAACCTCTGACCCAACTCCACTCATGTGTGCTTTCTATTCAGCAACCCCTATTACCCGCTGTCTAGATCCATCCCCAATTCTGGCCACAGTTTTGGGTCCATTTCCCCTGTCCTCTCATGTCGCCATTGGAACCTTCCTGGAAGAACTACGATGGTAAATATTACCCTGTCTGTTTATCCATATATGTTCCCCTATTGATCTATCTATATTTCCTAGACCTGTGTGAATGTGTGAGTGTTTTGTATTTTTACCTTGTATGAAAGAAATATTATTCTAAATAAATTACAATTGATTTTTACTAAATTAGAGTCTCTTATTGAGCATTGACTCTCTGAACGGTTGAGCCTGGTATACAATTGATAACAAAGATTCCGTTGTGGGGCTAGCTGTCTCTCACTCTAATTCCCCAACTTTATTTTGAGAGCAGTTTCCCTAACAGTGGTGCAACCGAAGAAGACCCCAACCAAGTCCAAAGAACCCAGTCGGGGTAGCACCGCCACATCGATGGTGCTTGACGAGGATACTATAATTGTTGACAACTTGAGTGAGGAATCGTGGGGGTCCGAGCCGGCGGGAAATGAGAGCGACCTGCACTGTTGGGTGCCGGAAGGCAGGTCGTGGATTTAACGGCACCACTACGGGTGAGAATAATGGGGGCCCTATTCTTTGTCCCTTTGACTTTACTGAACCCCAAACTCAAATGGTTCATGCATGCCCGAGCCCTAATCGACTCTGGGTGCACTCGGGAGATTATCACCCCTAGGTTGGTAGATGCCCTCGGACTGTCTCGGACCCCGCTACCCCACCCGATCCAGTTTGAGCAGATGGACGGGTCTGTAATGAGGGGAGAGCCATGAGTGGAAGAGACTCAGGGCCTACCAGTGGGGATAGAGGAAAATTGGGAGGTGGAGGTTTTTGTCATTGCTCCGTCCTCCTCCTTTGACATGGTGTTGGGGGTGGGCTGGTTAGCCAGACACCAGCTGGATATAAAGTGGGGAGCACAAACCATAGACTTCACCGATAAACGGTGCACCCACCACCACTGGCTAGAACAATGGGGGCCCAATCCTCCTCCCCAAAATTAAAAAAATGTGTGCATCAGTAGAGGAGATCAAATCGATTCCAAAGGAATACCGGGATTTGCGCAAGGTGTTTAGTGAGGAGGAGGCCAACGAACTGCCACCTCACCGCACTACCGACTGCGCCATCGAACTAATCCCGGGCCAGGTGCTCCCCAAAACCAAACTGTATCCCATGGGGTGGACAGAAAAAGCAGAGTTGCGAAAGTTCATTGATAAAAATTTAAAACGGGGTTTCATCTGACCCGCTATTGCACCCCACGCCGCGCCCGTCCTCTTCCGGAAGAAGAAGGATGGGAGCCTTAGACTTTGCATGGACTTTCGCGGGATTAATGGGATTTCGATGTCAAATGCCTACCCCATCCCCCTGATCAGAGACTTGCTGAGCACAGTATCAGAAGGGTCCATTTTCACCAAACTGGACCTAAGAGATGCTTCCTTCCGAGTAAGGATCAAGGAGGGAGATGAGTGGAAGACGGCGTTCAACACGCCCATGGGACAGTTTGAATACTTGGTGATGCCTTTTGGTCTCCAGGGAGCCCCAGGAGTATTCATGAATTTTAACAATGAAGTACTGAGGGAATATTTATATAAGGGGGTGGTGGTGTACCTGGATTACATCATTATCTATTCGAAAGATCTAGCCTCCCATGTCCAGTTGGTGAGGAAAGTGTTATCCACCCTATATGAACACAAACTATATGCGAAATTGTCTAAATGTGAATTTCACCAGACAGAGCTTGACTATTTGGGGTTCCGAGTCTCGGGGAAGGGATTAGCCATGGACCCGGCTAAGATACAGGTGGTGTTGGAGTGGGAACCCCCAAGGACACGTGGACAGCTCCAATCCTTCCTCAGGTTCGCAAATTTCTACAGGGGATTCATCCAGGGGTTTGTCCAAGTGATCCTGCCCCTAATGGACCTGCTTAAGACTAAGGGGAAGGGAACAGATGCCAAAAAGCCTGGCGCGCGATTAAGTTGGTCACCAGAATGCCAACGGGCTTTTGATAACTAAAGCGCCTGTTCACAAGTGAACCAGTCCTCGCCCACCCGGACGAGCTAAGACCCTTCGTGGTCCTGTGCAATGCCTCGATGTGGCTGTGGGAGCAATATTAATGCAGAGAGACGCAGAGGGGAGGCTAAGACCCTGCACCTATATTTCTAAAAAAATTTCACAAGAACAGCATAACTGGTCAGTCTGGGATAAAGAGGCGTTCGCAGTGACTTTTGCATTGAAGACCTGGCAGTCTTGGCTGGAGGGGGCGAGAGTTCCGTTTGAGATCTGGACAGACCACAAAAATCTAGAGGCTCTCACCGGGCGCCGGAAACTAACGGTCAAACAGATCCGGTGGGCCGGGTTCTTTGTCAAATTTGATTTTACCCTCAAGCACATCCCAGGGTCTAAGAACTTTTTAGCTGATGCTCTATCAAGGCTGCCCCAACACGAGAGCCAAAGGGAGGAAGTAATAGACTCCATCATTCCTCCCTCCGCAGTGGCTGGAGCGGTGACCACTCGATCAGGAAAGAAAATGAAACCCTCAGAGCCGTGGGGGGGGGGCAGTAAACTGATCGAGGAAGCAGAGAGGGAAGGGACGGCCAGACTGGATGAAGTGGTGAAAGGGGAGGAGGGATTTTGGTATTATGAGGGAAAACTGTACATTCTGAAAACCCTCTGCCTAGAAGTCCTACAGTATTGTCATTGCAACAAATTGGCCGGCCACTTTGGTTATGTAAAAACACTGCATCCAGTCAATAGACAGTTTTGGTTGCCGCATATGAAAAAAGACATTTCAGAGTTTGTAGCCTCCTGCCCCATTTGCATCATGGCCAAGAAACGGGGGGGGGGGGGGGGGCAAGACACCGGGCTTCCTCCAGCCTACTCCCACAGCCAACCAGCCATGGTTGGTAGTGTCAATGGACTTTATAGTGGAGCTGCTGGCTTCTCAGGGCAAAATGATGATTTTGGTAGTGGTAGACACTTTCTTGAAGCAAGCCCATTTTATTCCCTGCAAGCAGCTCCCCACAGCAAAAAAGCTGGCCTATTTATTTTTCTAACACGTTGTTAAACTTCATTCATTTCCAGACAAGGTCATTAGCGACCGCGGGCCGCAGTTCGTTGCCAACTTCTGGCGGGAGTTTTGCAAGTTGGTGGGCATGGAGCAGGGGCTAAATTCCGCCTACCACCTGCAGATGGATGGAAAGACGGAACGTATGAACGCTCTTCTCGAGCAATACTTCAGGTGTTACATGAATTACCAACAAATGAACTGGGTTGAGCTACTTCCCTTTGCTGAGTATGGATACAACAACAGTTTGCATAGCTCAACTAAAGCCTCTCCATTCCAAATTGTCAACGGCTATGAAGGAAAGCCTTTTCCCCTGCTCCCCAGCAGCCAAGAGACCTCGCCTCCTACTTCCTGCCAGCAGTGGTGGGGGGAAATCAGAAAAGGCTGGGCTATCATACAGGAAAACCTAGAGTCAGCCAAAAGAGACTATAAGACCCACTTTGACAAATAGCATTCACCCGAATGGGAGTTCAAAGTAGGAGAAACGGTGTTCCTCCCTACAAAAAATTTGCCTCTACCCCAAACTTGTAGGAAATTGGCATACAAATGCCTGGGTCCATTCAAAATAAAACAAGTAATAAACAAGGTGACAGTAGAACTGGAGTTGCCGAAACTATTTAGTAAAATTCACCCTGTTTTCCATTGCAGTCTTCTTCGGAAAGATCCTGGAGTTACGTCAGGGCACCCCTGCCCTCCAGAGCCCAAACCTATTCAAGTGAGGGGTCAAAGTCATCATGAGGTGCGGGAGGTGCTGGACGCCAAACTGAAGAGGGGGGTCTTATATTTTTGGGTGCGTTGGAAATACTTTCCCCCTAGCTGCGTTGAGTGGGTCAAGTCATCAGACCTAAGAGCTCCTCTCTTATTGAAACAATTTTACCTACTGCACCAAGACAAAACCCGAGCACGAGCTTAGGGGGGGCAGTATGTCAGCTGATGTAACTTTGCTGTATAAAATGCTTAGCTGAACTGTAGCCATCTTTAAACTCTGTTACTAACCATGAGAAAAGACCTTGCATATCAAAGTAGAAAATGCAGATGTTACCAATGCTCAGTGTGAACCTTTCTTTCCCTTGATACTAACAAAGGCAGAAATTCCCTTCTTTGAAGATAAGGCACCTCCAGGGACAGCTGCTTGGCTATCCCCAGAAGACTAGCAGCAACAATGAGATAAAAGGAAGAGACCATGTGAATCTTTGCACCTCACCTCGACAATGTTTAGAATTGTGGCTCTGTATAGTTCCCTTTGATGTATCCCAATATAGCCAGCCTCCTAATGCTACAATGTATCAGTCTCAATCTTCCTTCGTTCAGATACTTATGGATTATCAAATAAGTCTTAACTTTGCAACAATTTAAAGCCTGGTTGATTTGAGATCCCATCGTCTGACACCACCTGCTCGCTGCCAAGCTCACACAGAAAAGGCGGTGTGTCTGCTGGGAGCTGCTGCTGCAGCAGTTCAACATCCCCCGCACTGCCCCTGTGCCACCCCCACTTCAGCCTCCATGAGTCACATGGGGTGCATCCAATTTGGCGCCCCTGATGGCTGGCACCCTAGGCAGGCATCTATTTTGCCTAGTGGGCGAGCCAGCCCTGCTTGCCCTCAGTAGTTCAATGTTTTCATACTATCAAGGGTTCACTTTTCTTGCCTTTTGCAGGGACCAGGTTTTGTCTGCTCTTCCACAAACAGATAGAGAAGCTGAGGTCCTCCAGAATTTGACCAGCACTTTTAAGGTAATGACATAAATGTCTAGTAATTGTTCAGGAGATGTGGAGTACATTCCACACTGGGAATGAATGCATGAGCAGTTCCCAAGGGGAAAACATTGTGTGAATGGTTGAAAAATAGAATGTTTCTGAAGCTTTGAAATAAGGGCATGTCTGGACTATAGACTTGAAAATGTGTTCCTTCTCCTCAGAGAACTCTGGAGAATAGGAGTAGGGCTCGCCTAACAGATTCACCCAGAAGAATAGGAGTACTGCTCACCTCACCTAATTCACAGCATCCTCATTTGACTCCAGGAATTGCTTCTATCACATATGGTCTCTGTACAATTCATGTACAGAGTTACACTTCAGTTTTGCATATTTCACCAGGCCCACATTTCCTGTCCCTTTGACCCTGCTATTTTCCCCCATAACCTCATGTCTGCCTACTGATAACCTACCACATGTATCTGATTATGTGGGCTCTAGGCCCATTTTATTCTGTTAGTTGACTGTTTCAGAATGGTTCGTTTGAACACAGCCTGGAATAAAACTGTAGACAAAAAGCTTCTATCATATGAATCTGCTTGTTACTATTTGCACTGTGACATGCTTATTAGCCAAATTTTATTTCCTCCCCCCTCCCCCACTCCCTTTTAAAAAAATATGATAGATTGTTCTTTGGCAACCTGCCTCACCCAAGAACATAATGAAGAATGAAGAAGTCCACTTCTATGTAAATGTATCTGATGTAAGGGATGTGAAAGCCCAACTAAACTTCTATACCATTCAATACAGGTATAATTCTTTAATCCTTGCTACCTATGGGATGGAACTAAAACAAAAAAAATCTTTCAAACCTCTTAAACTTTTTGCTCTTTGTTTCTTATTCAGAGTTTTGCTAGAAGATGTCAGTGAGCTTATTCAGATGCAAACTGTCAATGATACCGTTATACCTCGTACTTCTGTGTCCTACTATGAACAATATCATTCCCTGAAAGAAGTAAGACGTTTTTAATTACTGATTTATTCCCAGCCTTTTCCAAATGCTGACAGTGAATTCCAGCAGATAATCCTAAATTTAAACTCTAGGGATGACTTCTAGCTAGGCCTCAATAACTGAACAAAAATGGTCACCATGCACAGGTATAGATTTGATTTACAGGGGAAGTTCATACAGGGCCACTGTTAAAAGAGAGCAAGCCCACTAACCATATTGATGACTTTGCAACTTGGTGGTTCAGCAGCCTCAGGGCCAAGCAAGACATTAATACCATTTTAGAGAGGAATTTGGCCATTTAAAAATGCTGTGAGGGCCCAGTTGTGAGCAGGGTGGTGATGTGGCAGGAGCAGATGATTGTGTGTTCCTCCACCATTGCATTTCCAAGTGCTGCTAACAGCTCATGCAGCATATTAAAATGGCTGGATTCTCTCTGCAGGTCAGAGCAATGGACTGTTTGATCCTCAGTGACAATCAGTGTCGGTATACTGATTGCCTCCTGCAGCATAGAACTGCCAACTGCCAGGTGGTGGCTGAAGATCTCCCATCACTGCAGCTGATCTTCAGGCAACAGAGATCAGTTCACCTGGAGTTAATGGCCATTTTGCAAGGAGGATGCTATGGTATTATACCAGTGAATTCCCTCCCCTCTGCAAATCCCACTCTCCTCGGGCTGCACTCCCAAAATCTCCAGACATTTCCCAACCTGGAGCTGGCAACCCCATTAGAGAGCCAGTTTGGTGTAATGGTTAAGTGTGCGGACTCTTATCTGGGAGCACCGGGTTTGATTCCCCACTCCTCCACTTGCACCTGCTGGAATGGCCTTGGGTCAGCCATAGCTCTGGCAGAGGTTGTCCTTGAAAGGGCAGCTGCTGTGAGAGCCCTCTCCAGCCCCACCCACCTCACAGGGTGTCTGTTGTGGGGGAGGAAGGTAAAGGAGATTGTGAGCCACTCTGAGACTCTTCGGAGTGGAGGGCGGGATATAAATCCAATATCTTCTTCTTCATTGCAGCAGGGCTTGCTAATGCCCATTGGCTGCGATCCAGAGCAGTATTTCTGTGGGCAAGGACTTCCACCCATAGAGTGTGATTTACTCCTCTCCCCTCTTCTGCTGCCACCCCAAGTGCTGCTATGCAACACTGCTTCTGTACTATTACCATTATTATTCCATCTGCTGGCATGCAACAGCATGATCAAACTGCCCAAATATTTACTACTTTCAAAATTATTTGTGTCAATGCAGTTCTGGACTGGAATTCAACATCAATAAAACTGATTTGTAAATACTGATAGAAGCACTTTATTATTTTTTAGATATACCGCTGGATGGAACACATAGTTTCAAAACATGGTGATCTCCTTCAAAAAATACACATTGGGACTTCCTATGAAAAACGGCCACTTTATATCCTGAAGGTACAATTTGTCAAGATCCCTTTGTTCGTAATCCAGCACTTTACGTAGTTTTCTGCACAATCTCCCATGGTCACAGGAGAGCTGTTTGCAGAGTTAGAAGAAGCTCTGGGCTAGGAGAACTTTTCAGTTTCATGGTAGATGAGTCAATCGCAATAACTGGGGAAAGAGATTAACTTTTTTTTTAACTGCTCTTGAGAAGCGGGATAAAATATCTCAAAGGCCTGCTTGCCTCACCTTAAAAAGAAAGGCCTGAGAAAGGAAAAGGATTTTCACCTGCTGCATAAAAGCTAATATATTTGGCACTAAGTACAATTCAAGTCCAGTAGCATTTTAAAGACCAACAAGATTTACAGAGTATAAGCTTTCGCAAGTCAACGTTTCTTCATCAGATATGAAGGCAGCTTTGACACTTGAAAGCCCCCAGCAAATAAAACTGCAATAGATAGAGTTGCCCTCTTGCTGGGTATAGCCAGATTGGAGATTGCCATGCACTGGAAGGACATGGCTCTTCCTTCAATGCATGCTTGAAGAACCTGATTGTGGGATTACTTCCTACTGAGTAAAACCTTCCTCTACAATTCTACCAGCCTGTCGGAAAGCGCTCAAGAACAATGTAAGGTCTTCTGATACCAAATAGGGAAATATCTTACTGAACATGATATTCCCCCCCACAAAAAAAATTGATTCCACCATATGTTCTCTACTTTTAAAGTGATTCACATTTTTAACTCAGGATTTGCCCTTAGTGAAACATTTCTGAAGACTATAAATAATTACGTTAGAGGCAGAGCTTTTTTTGACCAGGAATGCACAGGGACGCAGTTCTGGATGGCTTGGTGTCCGGGGTGTGTGGTCTAATATGCAAATGAGTTCCTGCTGGGCCTTTTCTACAAAAAAATCCCTGCCTGGAACTGTAATGGACGCTGGGGGAGCCTAACCTTTGCACACATTTTTTGTTTCCTATAATAATCACCATTGTTTGTATTCAAACTATTCTCAGCAATGGCCTTCCAGCAGAGGGTCATTACTTTGTATCTGATCTCCATTAAACCTTTACCATATTCATATGCGCTTGGATACTTTGGGTCAGTAACCGGCAAAACCTCACACCTTGCTCAGGTCTTGCAAACTGAAGGCCATGGCTTCAATGGTTGAGTCAATCCATCCCATGCTGGGTCTTTCTCATTTCCTGGTGCCTTCAACTTTTCCTGGCACTGTTGTCTTTTTCCAGTGAGTCCTGTCTCTTCATTATGTGATCAAAGTACAGTAGCCTCAGTTTAGTCATTTTAGCTTCCAGGGAGAGTTCTGGCTTGATTTGATCTAGAACTCACTTATTTGTCTTTTTGGTGGTCCACAATATCTGTAAAACTCTCCTTCAACACCACATTGCAAATGAACCAACTTTCTTCATTGTCCAACTTTTACATCCATACTTAGTAGTAGGGAATAATATGGCATGAATTTATTAAATCTTGGTCACCAGCAACATATCCTTACATTCAGGAATCTTTTCTAAGATTTTTTTTAAGATGCTACTGGCCTCAAATCATGTTCTTCTACTGCAGACATCATGGCTACCCACTTGGCACCAGGCAATGGTTTCTGTAGGGAAGGAGTCCAGTGTTTGAGTATCACTGCTCCATTTAGACAATTTGGTCCAATAAAAAAATTATTCTGAGAGTTAGAATGGTTTTCCTAAGGGCCTAACTATATTGTGACCCTGGGAATTCTATGAACAGAACACCCACTGTTTTATAAGAAAAAAATTAATGGCAGGCAAATTTCCCAATTCAGATTGGGAAAATGACTCAGGCTTTAACCCCCACCTTGATCTGTATTCCTGATCTAGTTTGAAGTATCAGTAGCGTTGTTCCCTTTCCCTTCCCTTCTATTTTGTACAGGCCTGGATGCGAAAAGGATACCCAGTGTGGAAGCCGGTTACCCAACTATGACACACCTATTACCTGGGTCACCTGCTTGGCAGGAAGGCCTACTATAAGTGTCACTTTTGCCAATAGTTTGCTGGCCATTGAGAGTTCAGAATTACTAATATATTATTCCAAATAGCATCTTGCAGGAATTTATTTGGAAACACTGTTCAGCAGAATTGTGTGAGTATCCTTTTGCCATTTAGAGAACCCAGGATATTTTCTAAAAACAAATTATCACTCTTTTGACATTAGGTCTCCAATAAAGAAGACACAACACACAAAAATACCATATGGATAGACTGTGGTATCCATGCAAGGGAATGGATTTCTCCTGCTTTTTGTCTCTGGTTCATTGGACATGTAAGTAGATGTATGTTTTTATACAGAGTTATAGGGTTGCCACTGCCAACCTCCAGGTGGTGGCTGGAGATCTCCTGGGATTACAACTGATCCCCAAGCCACAAAGATCAGTTCCCCTGGAGAAAACAGCTGCTTTGGAAGGTGAATGGTATGGCATTATATCTTAATGAAGTTCCTCCCCTCCCCAAATCTCACTCTCCTCAAGCTCCACCCCCAAAATCTCCAGGTATTTCCCAACCTGGAGCTGGCAACCCTAAGCCACATACACAGCACCATCAGTGTGTTCAGGAGTGTTGCTAGCTAAGCACTTACAAGTGAGTGGCCTAGCAAAAGGCAAGGCAGACAGTGGTGGTGAGCCCCATTGAAGCCCTGGGCCCTGGCAACTGCCTTCCCTCAGGGAGCACTGACCCTACTCCTGAACAGTATAAGACTACTAAGGAAGTCCTTCTTCCCAGCATTTTTTTACTACTCCTTTGCCGTTCACACTCTTTCCAAGTTTAAACTATCTACCCTCATACATTGTAGCTCATATATTGTAACTAGGCATGGGCACGAACTGAGAAAATGTTGGTTTGTGTTGGTTCATGGTTTATGTGATGGCCAAACCAGTGGTTCATATTGGTTCATTGGTTTGTTTGATTTCCCAAACTGGTTCATGGTTAATGTGGTTTGGGAGGTGGAGGACAGCCCTCTCATGAGTTAGAGATGCAAAATTCACCAGGAGTCTTCAGCAGGGTCTCATCCATACACCCTTCAAGTTTGACAAAGATTGGATTTGGAATGTCTGAGTTATAGTCCCCCAAAGCAGGAAAGCTCAGCTTCAGCTCTTGTGACACGTAACTCTTCTCTCTTCATGCTGCAAAGTGAAAGCAGCTGAGTCAGGGTGTCTGCTCCCATAGAGCAGAACAGGAGCTCCATGATTGGCTCCCAGAACTGCCCATCAAGCTATGGACAACTGCTATGGGTGTTTCTAGGGTTTCCAGAAGTCCAACCCCAGCATTGCCTAGGAATTGATTGAATCTATGCCAAGCTGTCTGGAAACACAAACTGCAAAAATGAACCAAACAAATCACCAAAGGAAAAAGTAGTTTGTTTTCCAGTTTGGGCATGGTATGACCAAATAAACTGGTTTGAAATGAACCAGAGTTCACTTTTCAGTTTGTGCCCATCCCTAATTATAATGATCAAATCCACCTGATGCCCTAAATTCCTTTCCTTGCCCTTTACATGCTCAAAAGACAGCTAATATCAAACAAGTTCTTTCACTCACTTACCCCAATGCTATATCAAGAGATGTTGCTGATTATGAGCAACCAAGGGTAACTCCCAAATTGTTAGTTATGGTACTTCTAAGAGATCTAGGCTGAGGAAAGTAATCCTTTGTGTCACAGGTTTTTCTTCTCCAGCGGCAACTCCATTTAACGGCCAAACAGCTTGAAGTGCCTTTGCGTTGCAAGAGTCTGCCATTTAATATTTTTAAAAAATATTTTTATGGGATTCAGGCTGACTTCTTGACATTCTTTGATAATTGAAGTTTATAATGAATTTAGTGTAAAATATCTAGGTAGCTGGTATCACTACAAAATGGCTACTAGAGAGTCTGGGAGGCTCTGAGCCAGGTGTCCTCTTAAGATGGAGGTAGCTGTTTGAGAACAGGAGATCCTGCGGACAAAAAGATGATGGCTCCTGGCTGGGTTTTTTGTGTAGAAACAGACCATCCAGAACTCATTTGCATATTAGGCCACACCCTGATGTTACCACTGCTTTACACAGGGCTTTTTGTGTGGAAAAGCCCAGTAGAAACTCATTTGCATATTAGGCCACACCCTAATGGGTGCCAGGATACACATCAGCAGGTGTCATGGTGTTCATGAGCAGCATACTGGGGATCACTTATCTATACTAGCCATAGCCCGGTGTTCCATCTTCTTTGTCACACTCAAGAGTGCCAAAAAAACCAAAAGACAAGCAACCAGCTGAGGAAAGGGGGCATGTCCCTCCTAATCTGATATCTTGGATGGGAGGAGAAGAAGGGGGCCATGCAAACTCTGGAACAGAAGCATCAGTCAAGGAGCTAGCTTTGAAAAAGAGAAAACCTCATTAAACACTTTCCCTTAAATTTCATTTCTGCATTTTATGTAGGTGACTCATTACAGACAGAGAGATCGGGTTATGGCACGACTTCTGCAGCACTTTGACTTCTATGTCATGCCAGTCCTAAATGTGGATGGCTATGAATACACATGGACTTCTGTAAGTGCAAGCTCTCTACATATATCCTGATGCAGAGAGAGGCCCCTCTTTGCCTAGGCCCCACCAAAATCTGGAACCAGTCCCAAGTTTTTGCTTAGAATTTAGTGCAGAAGAAAGAAGCCCGACTTGCCAGTTCTTTGACTGGCACATCAGCCCAAGTTTTCTGAGATATTCCAGAAGGACAGCTAGCAAAAATGCAGCTCTAATAGTGGGACAGCATGAAAGCCACAAAAGAACTGGATCCTCCTCTTGTCCCCCTCAGTATGGAATACAGGTGGGGAAAATATGTCCTTATTTGACTGGAAATATGTCCCTTATTTTCTAGGGAATGTGAGTGACTCACATTCCCTAGAAAACCTCAAGGAACTTACCTGGGAGGCCGGTGCACATATAGTTCCTACAAGAAAAGTCTAAAATTCTCTCTGCAACCTCATGGTGTGGTGAACACTGATAAATGCCGGAGTGTTTCTTCTCCTCAGTGAACTCCTTTTTCCTTTTATCAGCTAGCTTCTTCTGCTTATCTAACAAGTTGTTACTACTTAGTTGCCTGGAGGTGGGTCTTAGTGCCTTCAGGGCTCTGATCTTTCAGCAGAATGTGGCAACCTTCTGAATTCAGTGCCGTTATATGCTACAGAGAAGCTCTGTAAGAAGTGGACTGATGGGGGTCAGATGAAAATCTTGAATACAGTGTGCAAAGTTCTCTCTGTGTTGTTTTCACAAGCAGGATGCCTATCTCAGAAAGAAGTGCAGATACCACATCAGAGTGGCATTCTGTTTCTTTACCTCATGGCTATAACAGTGTTTTTAAATCACATTTAAAGAGGATGAACCCAAAGAGAACAAAGTCAGTCTCAAAATATTTACCGTTTTCACACGCAGCTTACCTCGCAGTCACAATCCTGTTCCCTCCGCAGCGTCTGTCAGATTTCCCACCATCTGCGCCAGAGTTACAGGAAGTGCCACAGCTTTTGCGTAGCAAACGTAAACTAGGTATGCAAAAGCTGCGGACTTCCTATAACTTCGGCGCAGATGGTGGGAAATCCGACCAGACGCTGTGGAGAGAACAGGATTGTGACTGCGAGGTAAGCTGTGTGCGAAAATGGTAATACTATGTTCATAGAGAAGCAGGCTCACATGCCATTGCAGTGAGGAGATGGAAGAAGGGCCCAAACCATTTTTTATCATTTCTAATTATATCAGTGAGACAGATTTCTGTCAAGAGGGAGTTCTCCATTCATTAACAAAACAGCTGGATCCAGCAATCTGCTCATGTAAGAATTGCAGATTTTCCCTCCCCATAACAGTCCTTTCTTTAGGGTTGCCAACCACTGACCAGCAGCTGGGGGGAGAGGATGAGCGTTGGCACATCACTTCCAGAAGCAAACACAGAATTATAGTTACCACATTAGTGTAATTATTTAGGATCCCCCAAAACTCTATGATTGTACCATAGAGCATTGAGTGCATTCTAGAGTGTCTCACTGACACAGTGATGTCACTTCTGGGTTTGTGGTGAAAGTGATGGCACAATGACACCTTCCCAGTCCATTTATCCTCTGAGCAGAAGTGGGGTCAGTTGGCAGATGAAGGACATTTCCCGCCACAAAGGGAGACCTAGTAAGCTTACTTATGACTCCAGGAAAAGTTACAGGACTTATGCAGAGTAATAGCCATGCAGGTCAGTGCATTGCAGTGAGGAGACGCAAGAAGGGACAAATCATTTCATTTTCTCTCTTCCACTATCACAGTTTCAGTGACAAAAAAAAGGAAAGACAATTTCACTCCTTTCCCACTTCTCATGGCAGTTCACTGACCTGTGTGGCTGTTCATATTACCCTCAGATATTCTAGTTCTGTTCATGGGCACACACTATCTTGGAGGACTGGGAGCCAGCATTAAGATTCAGTCCCCAAATTCAGTTTCACACATACTAAGAAGTCTTGGGGGAGGTCACAATTTCTCAATTTTAGTTTTGGTACATCCAGGAGCATTTGAAATTCTGACATGAAATATATCTTAGCAACACTGTGATCCTAGGTAGTTACACATGTGTCAAAGTCTTGCACTGCAAGGCTTTTGGTACTGGTACTAGTGCTAGCTTCAAGGAAAAGGCTGGAGCAATCAGATGGCAGTCCTGGTTTCACTATTCTCTTAAGCTTCCTAGTTTCACTAACATCTTTTCTGTTTTGATTAACTGAAGTACGCTCATGTACCTCTCCAGAACAATTTGCTACACTCCTATAGCATGCAGGGATTTGGAATCTGTGTAGTTTCTGGGGATGGTTCTTCTTCAAAGGCCTAGACTAGATGACCTTTTCGGATGTGCAATTCTGATACTTGGGTAGTTTTTAATGTCTGTCTGTCCATCTAGAATTCTGTTTGTCTGTCTACCATAAAGCCTTTATGTCACACCTTTTTTTGTGTGTGGGTGCATCTACAGAAGCGGATGTGGAGAAAAAGCCTTTCTCGAAATGGCAACAGCAGCTGCCTTGGTACAGACTTGAACAGAAATTTTGATGCAGGCTGGTGTGGTAAGAGGGATGTTATCTCACTGTATAATATTTGTTTTGTTATTATTTACTTAAAATGTCATGTGATTAGGATGCTGATGCTGTGTCCTCAAAAGTTACAGTTCAAAGACTCACTATAATAATTGTGCCCATTGATGGTCATAATCAGTGCAAAGCTTATTGATTCCTTCCTTACTCTCTTGCTGTCCTGATGACTGGAACTGCCTCCCAGAATTATTCTGTGATGCCACACCCCCACCCCTCACTTCCTATAGATTCTCAATACCCACCAATGTTCCCTCTAAGCTGTGGAGTCATATGAGTAGAAATTTTACTTTGTGAGCTCCTGGCATTAAAGTTATGAGCTGCTGGCATTAAAGTTGTGAGATACTGCATAAATTAGTTTGCTCTGGGACCATTTTTCCTGAGCTAGGAGAAAAATGTGTGAGCCAGAGACTAAAAAACTGTGAACTAGCTCACACTAACTCAGCTTAGAGGGAACACTGATACCCACCTTTTCTGTGAAGTCTTTGGCACAGCCCCTGCTGGAACTAAGCACATATTACTGGAATGAATGTATTCCCTTCCATCTTCCTTCTGTTGTTCCTTTTTATTGAATTTTAGGTTGTAACGTTCTTGGGGCAAAGACCCATCCTTGTGCATTCTAAAACAACATGTGCATTGATGGCACTATGTCTACAATAACTAGTAATGTTTAGATAAATGGCTTAAAAATAAGGGTTCAGGCAGACGCGTTTAACCACAAAACTAGAAATTCAGAATTCCATCAATGGCTGATTCCACACAGAGAATTTCCTCTGTTTCTGCGGGGGTAGTTGTGCAGCTTTTTGTTTTGTTTATACACAACATCATCCTCAGTTCATGCTCAAATTGTGAACAGCCTGCATTTTCCTCTAAAAGCTCCACAAAAAAAGCAGGAAAAAATATCTTTCCTGGCACAGTTGTGTTGGGGAGATCTTTTTAAAATGTGTCTGAAGGGTGAAGGTCAGCCTTGGGTTTGAATGGAAAGAAACACCACCTTCACACCCTTTTTTGTGAGCATCCTCTCATTTGTGTCCTAGTACTTTTATTACACTAAACAGTGCAAGGCAAATATTGCAGACTGATAGAGTGCTCTAAGTCTCTGTGGGTATTCCTTTTAACAATCTTTCAAACATATTTCTTCATACGTTAGGGGGTTTGTTGGGGTGGGGAGAATGGGTAGGATGAGTTATCTGAACCAGTGCAATGTGTCAAATGAATTCATCCCCACCCCCGGCACACCACAGTTCAGATGAAGAGAAGGGGTTGACAAGGTGAAAAGTAGACACCATCAGGAATTACCATCAGTGTTTTGCCTAGCGCTGATATATAGGGAGGAACAAATTCATTAACCCATGAAGGGCAGGGGCGGGGGACATCTCTACTATTGTGCCCTTTGGTAGAATGGAGCCTAAAATAGGAAGAAATTCATTACTGGGGGGAGGGTCACGAGTGGTGTTGTGCCGCTTTGAAAATGATACTAATTCTTCTCAAAAGGGAAGCTTCCTCACTGAAGTCTCAATTTGCGCTCACGAAGTGCTCTGCACCTTAAATGGTAGAAGGCGGCCAATTTGTCATTTCATTGTTGATGGCCAGGAGACATTCAGGCTTTCAGCAACTAGCATAATCATAACACTTGCCTTGTGCCTCCAGCAAACTATATCCATAGAAAAGCAAACAGATTCTGTAATGCAGTGATTGTGACCTGGAATGTAAAAAACTTTTAAACATGGGGTAAAAGAAATGAGATCCTGAACTCAATCATGTCAGATCTTGGAAGCTAAGCAGGGTTAGTCCCGGCTAGTATTTGAATGGGAGACCACCAAGGAAGTCCAGGGTTGCTATGCAGAGGAAGAAAAACCACCTCTGAACATCTCTTGCCTTGAAAACCCAATGTGGTCAACATTAGTCAGCTGCAACTTGATGGCAAAAAAAGAGGGGGGAATGAGACTGTTTCTTTTTCAATAACAAAAGCAGCCCCCAAATAAGAAGTTTTTCATTATTCTTAAGCAGCCCTTTACAAGAAGAAAAGATTGGATTTATACCCTGTCCCTCACTAGCCAAAGGAGTCTCAGAGCAGCTTACAATCTCCTTTCCTTTCCCCTCCCTACAACAGACACCCCGTGAGGTAAGTGGGGCTGAGAGAGCTATCTCAGAACTGCTCTTGAGCAGAACAGCCTTGAGAGAACTTGTAACTGACCCAAGGTCACATCAGCAGGTGTATGTGGAGGAGTGGGGAATCAAACCTGGTTCTCTCAGACAAGGGTCTGCACACTTAACCACTACACCAAACTGGCTCTGGATGGTTTAAAAAGGGGGAGGCCGTGTTGCACTATTCCTAGGCAGTGCTACATATGCACCCAAACATTGAAAAGGTAGGAAGAGTGGGTAGAAATCAGAGGTGTGCATTTGGTTTGGCCAAACAAAATACAACCCCCCCCAAAAAACAGCTGATTTGACTGAATTCGGGCAATAATACGTCAGATAATTTTATTACTACTTTGATGGTTGTACATAGTTTTATATTGTTATGTTATATTTTAGCTTGGTGTTGTGTTGTACTGTTATTGATGAGTTGTTGTTGTTGTTGTTGATTGGCCTAGAGCTGCAATAAACTGACTGACTGACTGACTGACTGACAGATTCTCTGATTCCATAGAATGAGAACCCCTGGTCCAATCTTTTTGGAACTTGGGGGCTCCTTGGGGAGAGGCTCCTGTAGCTACACTGCAAATTTGGTGCCTCTCCCTCAAACCTCCTCTTCCTTCGCACCATGGGGATATTGACACTTTTTGACACCATGGGGATATTGACAGGAAAATGGGGAATGACAGGAAAATGGGGACCTTCTTTGTGTGCCCCTAGAATTAGACCCCCTGGTCCAATCCTTTTGAAACTTGGGGGTTCTGCGGGGGAAAGGCTCCTGCAACTGTCCTGCAAATTTTGAGCCTTTACCTCAAACTCCCTCCCTCAGCCATCATTCATTATGTCCTATTTTGCCATTGACTTCAGTGGCCCATAGGGTATAATTGTCAAGAGGCCTTGCCATTTTTCTATTTCTGAAGGCTGGATGCCGTAAGATGGGGGAGGGGGGGTTGCACAGTGCCCGCTTTACCTTGGCTTTGCTCTGTCCATTGTAACAATCATACATATCCATTTCAGCCGCGCAGAAGGGAATAAGTCTGTGTCTTGAGGATGTTGGTGGGAATTTGTATTGCTTTACACCGTTTTTTTGCGCTGTAGTTTTGGCGTGCTGCATAATGGCCTTAGATAAGGTATAAATAACCAGTTCTGATTTTGTTGTTGTTCAGTCACACAGTCGAGTCCGACTCCTTGCGACCCCACGGACAAAACCACGCCAGGCCCTCCTGTCCTCCACCATCCTCCGAAGTCTGCTCAAATTCATGTTTGTCACATCAGTAACACTGTCCAGCCATCTCATCTTTTGCCATCCCCTTCTTCTTTTGACTTCTGTCTTTCCTAGCATCAGGAACTTCTCCAGGGAGTGCTCCCTTCTCATTTGGTATTTGAGCTTCAGCTTCAGCATCTGACCTTCTGGGGAACAATCAAGGTTGATTTCCCTTAGGACTGACTGATGGGATCTTCTTGCAGTCCAAGGGACTCTCAAGAGTCTTCTCCAGCACCACATCTCAAAAGCATCTATTCTTCTGCACTCGGCCTTTCTTATGGTCCAGCTCTCACAGCCATACATTACTACTGGGGATGCCATCTATAGCAGTGCCCGCCTCACGGTCTCACTGGATCTCTTTTTCTTAGTCTCTTCGGGGTATTTTACTTTATTATCTGATGAAAATATAATTCACTTCACAGGGGACCACAGCAGCTTTGTTTGTTTTTTCCCAAAAATATAGGCTCTCGAGAACTTTAACTCAAACCACAGATTTATTATAACACAAAGTCTTTAACTTGGGGATATGGGAGATATTTACACAGGCTAACACGTTGTTCAGTTGTTTCAGGCTTTACACAAACTTTTTCTTGCTTTAAGTCTCTCAGTTTCAGTTCACAGTTTCCCTATATCTTGCTCTCTCCACCTCTAGCAAAGGCTGGCCTCTTGGGTATGATGTGCCCAAGTCTCACTAGTCGACTGGAGACACCACTACCAGCCCTTCAGACTTCTTAGACCCACATCTACTCCCTCAACCACCTTTCTAGTTCTTCTGAGAAGTATATAGGTGTCTGTGACCGTCCAGGTCTTGAATAACTCACACTTGTTCCTCACACACACAGCCCTCTTAGCTGGTTTGTCGAGCTTGTAGTCTCTGGAAGACTTTCCCGCCACTGTCTCAAGCTCCTTCACAGAATCAGCTGCCCTCTCAGCCTTGGTCAGGCACGAACTGACCCACTCAGTCTCTGTCAGGCTCCAACTCTGACAGACTTCTGACAGGCACCAACTCTGTCAGACACCAACTGACTGCCTCAGCAGTTTCTGTCACTCAACCACTTTCCCTCCCTGAGAGCTCTGAGCACTTTGCCCCCACCCTCAGGTCACCTGACGCAGGCCCTGTGCGTCTTCAGTTTCTGCTTAACCCCTAGCTTTCCGTCACACCATCGCTTTGACTATACAGACTTTGTTGGCAGGATGATGTCTCTACTTTTTATTATATTGCCCAGGTTCACCATAGCTGTCCTCCCAAGGAGCAAATGTCTTTTAATTTCATGGCTACAGTCACCATCTGCAGTGATCTTGGATCCCAGAAATGTGAAGTCTGTCACTACTTCCATGTCTTCCCCTTCTATTTGCCAAGGTGTGATGGGGCCGGATGCCATGATCTTAGTTTTTTTTTATGTTGAGTTTCAAGCCTACTTTTGTGCTCTCCTCTTTCACCCTCAACAAGAGGTTCTTTAGGTCACTTTCTGCCATTAGAGTAGTGTCATCTGCATATCTGAGGTTGTTGATGTTTTTTTCCTGGCAATCTTAATTCTGGCTTGTGCCTCATCCAGACCAGCATTTCGCATTATGTACTCTGCATATAAATTAAATAAGCAGGGTGACAATATACATCCTTGTCGAACTCCTTTTCCTATTCTAAACCAATCAGTTGTTCCATATCCCGTTCTGACAGTTGCTTCTTGACCCTTATACAGGTTTCTCAGGAGACATGTGAGGTGGTCTGGTACTCCCATCTCTTTAAGGACTTGCCATGGTTTGTTGTGATCCACACAATCAAAGGCTTTAGCATAGTCAATGAAGCAGAAATAGATGTTTTTCTGATACTCCCGTGCCTTCTCCATAATCCATCGAATGTTGGCAATTTCATCTCTAGTTCCTCTACCTCTCCGAAACCCAGCTGGAACTTCTGGTAGTTCCCGATCTACGTACCGCCAAAGCCTAGCTTGTAGGATCTTTAACATGACCTTGCTGGCATGTGAAATGAGTGAAATGGTGCTTCAGCTTCAGCATCTGACCTTCCAGTGAACAGTCTGGGTTGATTTCCCTTAAGACTGACGGATTGGATCTTCTTGCAGTCCAAGGGACTCTCAAGAGTCTTCTCCAGCTGCATTGGGATTGGAATATAAACTGATCTTTTCCAATCCTGTGGCCACTGTTGCATTTTCCAAATTTGTTCACATAATGTGTGCATCACTTTAACAGCATCATCTTTTAGGACTTTGAATAGCTCAACTGGGATACCGTCATCTTCGCTCACTTTGTTGTTAGTAATGCTTTCTAAAGCCCATTTGACTTCACACTCCAGGATGTCTGGCTCAAGGTCATCGATTTCACTGTCATGGTTGTCTGGGACATTGAGATCCTTCTTGTATAATTCTTCTGTGTATTCTTGCCACCTCTTCCTGATGTCTTCTGCTTCTGTTAGGTCCCTACTGTTTTTATCCTTTATCATGGCCATCTTTGCACAAAATGTTCCCTTGATTTCTCCAATTTTCTTGAAGAGAGCTCATGTCCTTCCCATTCTAATTTTCCTCTATTGCTTTGCATTGTTCCTTCAGGAAGGCCTCCTTATCTCTCCTTGCTGTTCTCTGAAAATCTGCATTCAGTTGGGTGAATCTTTCCTTTTCACCTTTGCCTTTCGCTTTCCTTCTTTCCTCAGCTATTTGTAAAACCTCATCAGACAACCACTTTGCTTTCTTGCATTTCTTTTTCTTTGGGATGGTGCTGATTGCTGCCTTCTGTACAATGTCATGAACCTCCGTCCATAGTTCTTCAGGCACTCTGTCTATCAACTCTAGTTCCTTAAACCTATTCTTCACTTCCACTGCATATTCATAAGGGATGTGATCAAGGTCAAACCTGAATGACTTCCCCAGTTTTCTTCAGTTTAAGCCTGAATTTTGCGATGAGTAGCTCATGATCTGAGCCGCAGACAGCTCCAGGTCTTGTTTTTGCTGACTGTAAGGAGCTTCTTCATCTTTGACTGCAGAGTATATAATCAATCTGATTTCTGTGTTGCACATCAGGTGATGTCCATGTGTAGAGTCACCTTTTAGGTATTTGGAAGAGGGTGTTCGCTATGACCAGCTTGTTCTCTTGACAAAACTATATTAGCCTTTGCCTGGCTTCATTTTGTTCTCCAAGGCCAAACTTGTCAGTTTGACTTCCTACTTTGGCATTTCAGTCCCCTATGATGAGGACATCTTTTTTCGGTGTTAATTCTAGAAGGTGTTGTAGATCTTCATAGAACTCGTCTGATACAGACGTGTAATGCTACTGTTTCTATCTATCAATAAAGCCAGCTTTCTGACCATGCTGGAAGCCTACTTTAATTAAGGATAGTCCCAGAGCAGACAATAATGGGGCCATATATCCGGGAATAGTCAACTA